>NW_024884141.1:1040745-1296402 GCF_019232065.1 Centrocercus urophasianus | reverse complement strand
TTCTTTCAAAGAAAGGTAGACTGACTTAGTTTAGGCTACAATGATTTCTCATTTCCTCAGATAACAAATGATAGAATGCAAGGAAATGGCCAGGAGAGGTTTAGATTGTGTATTAGGAAGAATTTATTTGCAGAGAGCATACTCAAGCACTGGAAAGGGCTGCCAAGGTCAGTGGTGTAGTCACCATCCCTGGAGGTATTTGAGACTTGTAGATGTGGCACTAAGAGACACGGTTTAGTGACAGGACTCGGTAGATCAGGTTGATGGTTGGACGTGGTGATCTTGAAGGTCTTTTTCAACCTGGATGATTCTATGACTCAGTGGTAAAGGACTGCATCAAATTGAATTGCCTGATGTGAGCACATGCTCACATATTGCCAGGAATAAGAAACTTACAACTGGAGCATGAGGTCGAGCTCTCAGGGTAGAGAGAAGCCAGACAAGGTTGGCAGCCTCAAAGCCATATGGGAACAAAAAGGCTTCAGGGAATATAAGTCACAATTAAATCTTTTTACAGATGTCTATGTAATCTGTTCTCAAAGATCCCCAGAGATGGAGAGACTTCAAACATCCCAGACAATCTGTTTCACTCTCCTTGCAGTTGTTTTTATTCCTAAAGTGTCATTTGAATCTTTTCTGTTGCTTTCTAAGACCTTCTTTCCATTTTTAAAATCATTCATAGCTCACAGTGAATAAAGAAAAATAACAATAATCTGAAATATGCCCAACCTAGAAATATTGTAAAATTAAAATTAATATTTAAAATTAATATTAATTTTTTAAAATTAATATTTAAAAGAGAAACAGCTAAAAAGGCAAGGAGGAACAGCTTATCAAGTGAAAATCTTTCAAAAGAAGTATGCAAATGTCAGAAATGAGACTTAAAGAAACTGACTAGTCCAACTGGGACAGATGAAGCTCATTATTGTCAGTGTCCTACATGCAATAAAATGGGTCAGTATTGCTACAGAAAACTTTTTGGTGTGTCCCTGTAATGAGCCCCTAAGTATTATTATTGTAATTAACTGAATCCCCTAGTACCTAGTGCAGTGTTCACGGCTGTAAGCAGGTTAATGTGAAAATTAATTTGTGCTAATTCACACAAAATCAGTGATGCCCAAATCAATCTGGCTGTAGTGGCATTTTGTAGAATAACAGTATCTTCCTGTTGACTTACAAAATCCACTGAAGCTTTAAGAACATCTCATAAATCTGTCTGAGCTTCCACTTGTAATAAAACTACTTCGATAGAGAATTATCTACTTTGGACAAATTTATAGTTGAAACTCACTCCAAAGTGGATATGCAATGGTCCAGTTCTAGGCATAGAAACTCAAGGAGTGAAAGATTCAAGCAGCTTCTACATTCTGTTTCTGAGCAGCCCAAGGAGCCACTTGGTCCCACCACAGACTGAGATTCTGTTCTCTAGGATGAGTTATCTTTTCATCTTGAGAGAGTTATGTTGGATTTCTACAGCAAGGCACTGCACTTTCTACGGTGTCACTTATACTGACAAAAGATGATAAAAAAATTCTCTCACTCACAAAATCTTAAGTGCAAGAGACTGTAAGAAATTTCAGAAGGACTTGCACACTCCTCTTCCTAGTCATTGGCAAGATGGCAAAATAATACAACTACTACCTCAAAGACTAAGAGAGAACATGTCTGAAGTCAAGTCATTGATGTGTCTCAGTGCTAAGGGGCAAGAACAGAGAAGATCACTGGTTCCTGCTGATTTTTTTCTAGAAAACAAAACAAAACAAAAAACCCTAAAAGAAATTTCTTGCAGTGGACAGAATTTCCTGCTAGAATTTTGTTTCCTGTCAAAATCAGGCTGAAGAAACACTGGCATCACCTACCAGTGCAGTACACTGACTTATGCTCCACAGCTTGAAATGAGCTATCTTGTAACTGGGACTATCCTTGTACCCTCTAATTAGGGACTACCTATACTGGGAATGGTTCCTCTATAGTCTGCATTACACTAAATTTTTGCAACTTGTCTGACTTGCCTTTCTTCACAAGGCTACAGTCCTGTATGTCATCTAAGAATGCATAAAAACATTACTCTATAAGCTTAAAGCATCAGTCTTTGGCATCCTCTATTGAGACCAAGCTAGAGCCTGACAGTCTGGTTCTGCTTCTCAATCCCTTCTCATTCACTGTTCTCCCACCCTTTACCCTGAGATGGGCAGATGGTAGGGTGTACCTCAAAGCTGATTTCAGCCTATTGGGCTTAATCTCTTTGGGACCCAAAAGAGAGGCTCTTCCACACTTAGTTCAGAGCCATCATCCTTCAGAAGACCTTCTCCCCTCACTGAGGAGAGGAGGAGCCTGAAGGAACAAGCACTGCTGTCGTTGTCAATAGCATTGGGGTATTTGCCTGAGCCATGTCCTTTGTGTTCATCCTCAATGTAACAAATGAAAGCCCTCACCTCCCTTTCTCTCGACTCTTTCAGTTACAGCTTGAGGATGTGAATTCACAACACGCTGCATTTTATGACGAAAGTAGCCCACATGATCTCTTTTCCCTTCTCCATCATTTCTCATGTGGGCCTATAGAGGATTGGGACTAGATATCAGCATTTTTTTAAATGATCATAACAGCGGAGTCAGTGAGTTGTGGCATGGAACTGCATTTCATGTATTTCTATCCTCATCTTGGACATTTGCTTCACCTTTTAACAGTTTCTTTTAAACTACTTGTTCACAAAAAACTCAAGGAAGATTTTCTTTTATGTTTTTAAAGAATAAATAAGGTTCTTTTCACAGGGTTGGAAGGGACCTCAAAGATCACCTTGTTCCAACCTTCCTGCCATAGACAGGGCTATCAAACAGTAGATCAGGCTGCCCAGGGTCCCATCCAACCTGGCCTTGAGCACCTCTGGTGATAGGGCATCCACAGCTTATTTGGGCAGCCTGTGCCAGTGTCACCCTTTGATGGAAGAATTTCTTTTGCCTTTCTTCAGTCTAACTTGCTCTTTTGTTTTTCCAAAGCTTACAGTGTCTCACCCATTCCAGATCTGGAAGTTCTCTTTTTTTAAGCACTGGCAAATTTGATGCATCTGTGGCTTTTTCTTGTTTCCCTAACTACTGCAGGTATTGAGCTTCTTGGGTTCAATTTGTTTTCATTCTCACAGAAGATCTCCATCTGAAGGGTGGCTCATGTTGATTTCATGTGCAGTTTGCCGTCATTACTTCAACTCTCTTTTCTGCAAGACCTCTTAGTTGAAAGAAAAAGCCTGAGTTGGGAGTGGAAACATGAGCATTAAGTGAATAAAGAGCAGTGAAGCAAATTTTCTTTTCTATAAAATGTAATGAGAAGGTTGCTGGAAGCTAGGCAGGTTATATTGGTTTAGATACTTCAATTTTTTACTACTGTTAAATATGTATTTAATATGTAAAAAGGTTTATTATTTTCTTGAAGCTAAACAGAAAGCTGAGAACATTTGACTATTCAAAGATTAGAAGATACATAAGAGGAGCTCCTAATGACCCTGCAAATACAGCTTTAACATCCTTTTATAGTCAAGCTTTTAGTGGGGCATAATAGTTCAGTTCATTACAAAAAATATGTGTCTTTGAAATAACGAGCCTAGTTTGACTTTCATGTGTTGTTAGCTCTCAGTAGACTTGAAGTATTTAAATTGATTGCAATGAGACATTAGCAGACACTATTACTGCAGAAAACCATTCCTGTTTTGAGATGGTTGGTTGAGAAGGCCTCTAAAAGCATCCCAACAGGCAGTGAGTGACAATGGCAACGAATGGGAAACAGAAATCAGCTTTGTAGATGTTTGCCGTGCAGCTGGCTCTGCCAGATGGCTGCTCTGAAGGCCACTGGTTGTGAAGGGCAGCACCCGTTGAAAGGTGGGAGGGTGGGCCAAGGAAAATGTTTCTAATGCTGGTAAAGTGCACGTGGTTTTAAATATACTCAAATTTCTGCCAGACATTAAAAAAAAAAGAATTAAATCATTAAACTCATTGAACTCATAAAAAAAAAAAAAAAAAGATAAAAATGAAAGCAGACTGCTCAGAGAAACAACAATCATCTTTACACACATATCTACCATGCACAGGATGCTGATGGTGAATCTATCATGAGAACTAAAACATGGTTCTGTGTGAATTCTGGCTCAGCTAAATCTCTTCTCTTTTCCATTTTCACAACCTTGTCTCAACCTTCCCAATCTTCTCTGGGTTCTGCTGCAGTTTGAATTGAATTCAACAAATGACCAATGCCAGAGACTCTTCTCTCAGTTCACTTTTCTTGATTTCTTTGCTAATTATGCCAGAAGTGTGGAACAGTCTCTCATAATTACCCTATTTTCATGCAGCCTGTAAAAACTTCATAGTTTCAGATTGCCACAGACACTTGTGCATGGATATATGCATACATATTTTGTTTATTCTTTTGTAGTGGTTGCATAACCTAAATTTCTAAGGCAAGTACGGTGAAAAAAACCCACGATTATGAAACACTCTGAAAAGAAACTGTTGCAAATGTGACAGCTGCTAAGAATCACAACGAGTTTAATATGCTCCTTCCCCTAGAGGTTACCATCCTTACTGGCTGAGGAAACAGCTGTAGCTGTAGCTGAAGGGCAGAAAGGGCCTGGAGAAGGCAGAATTGCCCTTTGACAATTTGATGTCTTGCTGGAAAGCTTGTCAACCTTATTTACATTTTAATTTGCATGTCAGCCCCTGCAATGCTTTATATTCAGGTTCTGCTGAAAAGTCTCTGCTCCACAGCAATCACAGTGACCTTTGCATGTCTCCCCTCACTATCCCCCGGGGGCTGCAGCCCCAGCTTGCTCAGCCATCCAGGGCCAGGCAGCAAGAAATGTCAGGCTGAGCATGAATTTATCCCACTGGTTGGTTAATGTTTTTTTGTTTGTTTTTTTTTGTTTGTTTATTCTTTTTTCTTTTTTTTTTTTTTTTTGTTTGTTTTTCCTATTCTTCCTTAGGATATTAAAGAGGAACAATAGCCGTGCCCTGCAAAAGGAGAGTGCTAAAGGAAGTTCCCTGTCCTGTGAGACAGGAGCAGAACTGGTAGCAAGCAGTTTCCAGGCTGGACATAGACCTGGGCAGCCTGGTCTGGTGGTTGGAGACTCTGCACATAGCAGGGGTTGGAAACTGGATGATCATTGTGGTCCTTTTCAACCCAGGCCGTTCTATGATTCTATGAACCTTAAATATGATAACCTGGTGGTGGTGGCCCCTGAGAGGAAAGATGACAGGCAGAAGTGGGCAGTGACTGATTACTACTGACATTATTTTTACAGATGGGATGACAACAGCACTTGGCAGGACTATACCCACTAGCTAGTGATGGGGAGCACGGCCATAAACATGCCCAGCTTCAGATAAATCACACCACAGACACAGAAGCACAATGCAGGCATTAGCCTCCAGCTTGCAAAGCTGCCACTAAAATATACAGCCTTCCTTACACCTCAAATAATGACATTTGTAAACATACACAGATTATTCCAGATTATTCAATTATTACATTTTTTTTTCTTTTTTTAAATGAGAACAATCTCTTTTCCATCTTTTCATCTTTACACAAAAGGCCCCACATATTTTGAACAAGAAAAGCTGCTGAAGTACCCCTGGGATACAGAGTGCTCTTTCTGTTGTCACTGGCTAATCATGACTTTCTAATGAATTCAAGGCTTTGGGATTTCCAAATATAGAAACATTCACTTCTTCAGAGGGCTGGAGAACCTCCCCTATGGAGACAGGCTGACAGAGCTGGGGCTCTGGAGGAGAGAAGGCTCTGGAGGGACCTTATAGTGGCCTGTCAGTACTTGAAGGGGGCCTACAGGAGAGCTGGAAAGGGACTTTTGATAAAGGCAGGTAGTGACAGGAGAAGGGAAAATGGTTTTAAATTGGAAGACAGTAGATTTAGACTATATCTTAGGAGGAAATTCTTTACTGTGAGGGTGGTGAGACACTGGAACACGTTGTCCAGAGAGGTTGTGGATTCTCCCTCCCTGGAGATGTTCAAGGTCAAGTTGGATGGAGCTGTGACCAGTTGGTCTATAGGGAGGTGTCCCTGCCTATAGCAAGGGATTGGAACTACATGATCTTTCCAACTCAAACCATTCTATGATTGTTTCATTCTCTAAGTTACAGGAGAAAACTCTGGGGATATGAATATGATAAACAGTTTCTCAATCCAAATCACCACCATGCTCACTAAACTCTGTCCTTCAGTGCCTGCTTATAGATATACCAATACAAAATAGCTACAATTCCAGTGACCTTAATACATAGGTGTAAAACTAACCAGAAACTGGACTTGCACTGATAATAACACATTCTATCCTCATATTCTTATTTAAACAATATTTTTGCTATTGGGTATGGGCTATACCTGTTAACAGTATCAGTTATCAGTTATATATCAGTATCAGTAACAGTTATCAGTAATAGGGGATGCCTTGATATCCAAAGGAATTTCATAAAACTCTCTCCAGCTCTCTTCAGCTCTATTAATTATACGAAAGGAAATATATCTGAAGGTGGACAACCTTTTGGATGCCTTTTGCTCCCACCAACTTCCACGGATGCCCTGTCCCTGGAGACATGCAAGGCCAGGTTGGGGACACAGGATATAGGGTACCTCTTCTGAATTCTGTATCTCCTCACCCATGTTCATGCAGATTGACTGCATCCTTGAGCAGCATCCAACAATCCTTTAGCTTTTATTTTTTATTTTTAATGGTTAGAGCGGTCTATTGTTCCCTTTATGATAACTATTACTGTGAGCACAAGAGTATAAGCCATTGTTCCTGGTAGATGACACCATGCAGCCAGTCTGTAACTTCAATTCTAGAGGTTTCTGTCAAACTCTTAAGCTTGTTCTGCCAAAGATTTTTGTGTCAGAAAAAGCTTGTTCTAAGAACAAAATCTGGCTTGGCTACATGATGTCTGGGACTGAGGACCTTGGAAAGAAATGGCTTCATGAAACACTCGGATGACTTCACATACTTTAAGCCTTGTCATTCTTCATCACAATGCCGCTGCAATGTTTGGAAGGCAACAACATGGACCACGACAGAAGAAATAAAAAATTCTGGACAGGATGTTATTCTGTCTGCAGCTGACAAGAAGCTAAGTCTGAAGAGATCCAGGATCAAAGGATCTGGGAAATGTCAGCTGAATGGGACTTCTATCACATTACAAGGCTCAATGCAGCAAGCATGGGAGAACAGGCTCTGCAACAGATCACAGCCAATTATCAAAGTAATCCCATTTGGCCATAAAAATATCTAGTCATTTAATACTGCTAAGCCTTGTTTGTAATCACAGAGCTTAATGAGAACAACTTACTCCGAGCAGAAAGAAGGAAAATGTCTGGAGTAGAAAAGCTGCTAAAGAGGACATTAACAAATACAAGTAGATTCGAAGTTTTAACTTATTTTATACAGAGCATACTCTATTTGTAGAGGTTTTTTTGATCAGCTAAGACAATGCTGAAGCCAGCTTTAAGATTCTGAAAGTGCACTTTGTTTTCATGAGCTGTGCAATGCTGGCAAGTCTCTCGGTTAAGGAAAAGTTTCTTTTGTTTGAATGACATTGTTTAAATTTTGGCAGGCATACTTCAGTTCATAGAGTAAGGGAGGAAATAATTACTATCTATGGAAAGATAAATACTAGGTGAATCTTTAATTCTCGTGAACCATGAACCACCAGAATTTTAAATTGAACTTCAAATCTAAGCAAGCATTTAGCAAATTTGAACAGAGGGGGAAAACATCGCTAAAGAATAGTGTGGTTTAATCCAAATCATAGAATCATTAAGGTTGGAAAGACTACTCACATCATCTAGTTCAGCTGTCAACCCATCACCATCATGCCCACTAACCATACCACTCAGTACCACAACTCCATTTTTCCAGATTACATCCAGAAGAGGTGACTCCACCACTTTCCTGGGCATCCTGTTCAAAATCTTGAACAACTAAAATATTTAGCAGTGAGTGAGACTTAACATCTGGGAAGAGCCTGAGAAGTATTTTCAGAACACAGAGAAAGACTGACATTTCTTTTGAGATGCCCAGCTCCTCCTTGTCATTTTTACCACCTATCAGATGTCAGACCTTGAATACTAGGGAATGCTTTGGTCAATGCGTTTGGACTGTAGTGCTTCATTTTATGGCTTCTGGCCAGTTTGCTTCGTAGATTCCCGATGAGAGAGAGCAAAGAAGCTGCAGTTGGAAACAGGCTGTTCTTAGTGGTTCCCAGTGAAAGAACAGGAGACAGTGGGCACAAATTGAAATATAGATCATTCAATGTAAGCTTTACAAACAAAACAAAACAAAAATAAAACCATATTTTTTCTTCTTCTAATATGAAACTGGAATAAACTCACCAGAGAGGTGGTGAAGTCCCCATCTATGGAGGTATTCAAAATTCAACTGGACATAACCCTGAACAACCTTCTGATCCTGCTGGTACAGATGGGTTGGAGTAGATGATCTCCAGAACTAGCTTCCAGCCGCAACTAGTCTTTAGTTTCATGATAATTGGTCTAATTCACCATGGATATGTAAAAGCTTTCTCCTTTTCTACTTAGAAATACAGAACTGCTAAACTATCGTGGCAAGATGATGTATGGTTAACAACTTAAATCCTATAAAATGAAAAGATCATCAGAATAAATAATATATTACATCCAGGTGTGCTAGTGTCCCCTGGCTCACGTTATCCTCCCTAGTCATGCTGCTGTTGAACAACTGGGTACAGCAATATAGAAGTTTAATGTCCAGCTATATTTAATATCAAGCTCTTTGATATTGGCAGTGCCCATGATGGCTATGGATCTGTCAGCATTTTCAAAGGTTTATAACAGCCATAAAAACTCGTGGAGTAGAAAAATGAGTCAACCAGTACTTATAATTGCTGGCATTTAGCACCAGAGAAGATGACTAAGAATCTCTATTTGAAATACCTGGAGCTGGTGGAATCCAAGTACAAATCCCAAGAAAGATCAACTAAGCTCTACATTTTTGTGAATTAAATGCACAGAACTGCAGACTAATGGTTGCAGAACTTTCAGGTGAGCACTTAAAAATTCTGCTCTTTCAGTATGCATTTATTCTTCTACCTTATAATATGATTATCATTGTGACTTGGCTTTCCCTGATCTCAAAATATTGTCATGTTTGGTATTCAGCTTCATGCCCTTTCATCAGCAGAGGTGGCTGCTGCATTTCACATTTGTGGAAATAATGTTCAGGAAATTCCCTGGGGCATCATTTTCAATGGCACATGACATGTGCCTCATGTGCTCAAATACAGTTTGACAGCATTTCAAATGGTCTTTCTTTTTTTGTTTTAACCAACCATACAAAAAATTAGGTTAAAACAAAAATTTAGGCAATTCATATCATAAGGTCTCAGATGTTTCTCTGTCACAGAAGAAAGGTCATTAAAAACAGGATTCCCATTAGTTTTGTTTATAGGTGACAGTTTATGCAGTGTATCTATACAATCTGGTTTATGTAATTTATCTGAAAGATATCCATACCACAAAGTAACATAATTTACAACCATATTGCCTTTAAAAAAAAAAAAAGAACCTTGATGTGTTTCACAAATTTAATGCACTACAAACACCATACATCAATGGCATCCACTTCAAGGGTATCAGTCACAATTACAGAAGTGTTGCAAATACATCACAGAAAAGTGGCTAAATTAAAATGGTGCTTGATATGCAGATTGAGTAGATAAATTTATCTACAATTTCATGTGGACCATCTACAGTTTGCTTCAGACTCAAATATAACCAGATTGGATGGGGCCCTGGGCAACCTGATCAAGTCCCAGATCTGGAGGTTGGTGACCCTGCTTGTGGCAGAGGGGTTGGATCCTTGGTGTCCCTTCCAATCCAAGCCATTCTGTGATTCTGTGATTCTATGATACAAAATGTGTATCAACTAGAAAATGTGAGACTAAATAAGCCTTAACACATTTTGGCCAGAGGTTAAGGCAGACACTACCCACAGCTGTGTTTTCAGGCTGGTCTTGGGTTTGTATGTTGCCAAATATGTGCAAATGTTGTGACAGAATTTGATCAAGATACATGCATGTAAAAGTCAAATGTCTAACTTATATTGGGAAAAACAGTCAATTAAAGATTTTCATTCCCTAAAAACATCCCAACTTTAAAATCCAATTTGCTATCACTTTTCATCACAGATATGCATACATTAGACCCTTGTGGCTTTGTTTTCTCTCTCCTTTGAGTGATAGGTTTGGGCAATTGCAGATTGAGGGGTTAGAAAGAGATGTACGATACTATAAGTATTTTGGCAGTGAACAATTGAAGTTTTTTTTTTTTTGTTTTTTTTTTTTTTTTTTTTTTTTTTTGAGCACGTTGATTTCTCTCTTCTACCATTATTTCTGTTAATATTCTAAAAATATCCACAAGAATAAGGAAAAAAGAATTTATACATGTAGGTCAGAACAAACTGAGCATGTTTCTGGCATTCCAAACCTCACACTGACATGAAAAATCAGGTGTAATTTCCCTCCGCAGTATAATTTTAAAACAAGTCTTAACTCTATAAAAATTCATCATTTCCTAGTATCTTAGGTAAGGCAGCCTAACACTGGGGAACAGCAATGGGGGTAGAAGAGTTTATTATCACATAGTTACAAAAGGGAACCTGCCAGGTAGCCAATTAATTTTAAGACAACTTTTTTCCTTTATTTCAAATCTTCAGAAAAGTCCCATCATAAATACAAGTAATAGATTCTGGATCAAATGTTTTTGTTATAATTAGTGACGGGCCTGCAGGCAGCACCTACAGCCTAAATTTGTTTTGTACTCTGTTAACCAAGCATAGAAAAAATAGATGGAAATAAAGTTCAGTGTTTCATAGAATTATAGAACCAGTAGGTCCAGGCGCTTTGTCAGTCACAGTTTTTTGGCTGCATTCACACTTTTCTAAATGTCTCAAACAGTCGAGGTAAAATTTTTCATTGTGAGATTTACAAATATGTAAATACGGACTCTAATTAATGGACTGTGATTGAACAAATTTCACAATAATTCCATCAGAAAATAGAAGCAAATATGCAGTCCCATCTATTTTTTTACCTTCCAGCCTTTCTGCTATTTTCTATCTCTACCATTCATTATCTCAGCACTGAAATGTAACACAAACAAAGCAGCATTTATGAACATCTCCTAAAAAGAGGGAAGTAAGCTGCCTATGAGTTGTTGTCATGTCAGCAGACAGGCGTGGATAGTAGGAAAGAGTGAAAACAAAGAAAGATAATTGAGTGTAAAGTATCTGCACCACATAAGCTTAGGGAAACCAGCAGGCAACTGTTACTGTAAAAATATCTGAACCATAGAGTCATTACAGTTAGAAAAGACCACTAAGATCAGCCAGTCCAACTACAAGGTTTCTTTGGGGATCTTGTGAACACAGACCAGTGTATTGTTAAAATTCGAGGGCCATAAAACTTGAACTGGGATAGAAGAAAACAAACACAAAGAGCAAACATTTAGATTACATTTACTATTTCTGAACAATCTCTTCAATTCAAACACTTACAGAAAATTTTGTCTAATTGCAGTATGTTGTGAAACAAAAATAATTCCATCTCTGGAAAGCCTGTTTTGTAAGTAAGAGTGCTGTTTGCTCTTGGCTCTGAAAGCTGCTTCATGCTGAATGGGTGTATTTCACCACAGTATTTAACTCCTGTGGTTATACCTCAAAGACGAGAAACAGAACTGATGCAAACAGGAGGGTTTCAGCTAATGCCATCTACTGATAGTTTTATTTTGCATTGCTGAACCACGCTGCAGCTCACAGCCAATGTATGCTGTTGTTTCAACAGCCAAAGAGGGCACAGAGTGCACGGGACATGAAGTAGATAATTAATTTGCACATTCCCAGTTTTCTATCTAGGATAATAGATTCCTTTTGCAAGGAATATTTGGATAATGTATGTCACACAGATCTACCACAAACAGAATAACAGTACAGCAAATAAATGGGGAGAATAAGATACCATTTACAGGTGGTGGGGATACTGGGGATACGAGTGTTGATGTTTTTAATACAGCTGTAAGCTGTTTTCAAAGCATGCATAGATTGCCTTCAGTGAGCAAGTCTTTTTGCTACTTTCCATTGACAGCGCTAGACAAAATATTTGCTCCTCAGTATTGCAAGTTGCTCCAAATAGTTTTTCTACTCACTGTATACATTACTGAATGTAGTGAAAACGCTTCTGAGATGCAATCTACTTAAAATTTAGAAATACATAACTATACAACAAACAACAAAACAAACAAAACCCAAAACTATGCATTGTGATTCCAGTCTGCCAGGCTACTTCACTCATTCAACTTTCAGCATGTGGCTGCGTACAAGCTGGCTCAATCTGTTATTTATTATTTCATGTTGTTAAAGGTTATTCCAACATGAAAAAGTGATAATAGCAATTTCTTAACAGTTCCTTAGCTCAAATTCCAGTGCACCAATCTCTTTAAAAATTCGTACAAGAAGTAGTGTAAAGTACACTTACAGACTTCTTTTTTCCTGCTCTTTTCCAAATAAGAAAGGTTACATAAGGAGTAAAGTAGAGAATTAGAAGGGACACACCATGCCCCATTCTGTCAATTCACAGATTCTTCAAGCAGAACACGTTGGCAAGCATGACGTAAAGATGACAGCAACTTCCAGGGTTTTAAAACCGTTGTCAATCCAGATTACACTCCTGCCTGTCTATAGTAACAGGAGAGCACTGCTAACATTAAGAAAAGATTCCAGGAATCAGGACTTGATCTGCAGTTTCATCAAGATGACTTTTGAATGAGTTCATTGGTAAAATCCAAGTAGGAAGTAGGTGATGCCATAAGATTTTTCTTGTAGTATAAAATAAAAACTGCGTGTAAATATCACATAATAAGTCACCAACTAATAAAGTTTGCACAGGACAGAAGACAGTATGCCACTGTTTAAACAGTGAATGAATCTGCCACAGAGGAGTATCATTACTGGTTGCACATTGGCAAGAAGAACAACAAATGTTCTACATCTCTTATAACTCCAGACAAGACAGAAAGCTGAGTTCTATAGGGGCAGCAGAGGTTCAGTAGTGCTTTCAGCCTGCAATATGATGGCATCACAGCCATTTCATGTAGAGCTATGTAAGAGTTTCCTCATGGATATTTCTCTTTTGCAACTTACAGTCACAACATGGAAAAAGGAAAAACTTTATCTAAAGCAAGGCATGGGGTCATTCTAGGGGTGTATATCTTTTAGTGAGAACTATTGGTGATAAGCAGACAACTGGACTGGATGATCTTGTATCTTGATCTTGATCTTTTCTAACCTTGGTGATTCTCTGATTCTAATGCCTACCTTTGAAGATCCAGGCCTTAACTAGATTGAAGTAGACCTGATGTGAGTTGAATCCTAGACCTCCTTCTGTGGGTAGCTTCTCCATAGGTTACCACTACTCTGTAATGGGTCATAGCAACCAGCAGCTTTCTGATTCTGCGGTAGGACAGCACAATCCTTTAAGAGCTTCCCCTGACACTAAGAAACTCTACTGACACAGAAATGAACAGATTGCTTCTTGAAAAGGACCCTTGACCAATACTACTCACGTTTTTTGTTATGTTGACTATGTTCAATGTCAAGCCGAGCTCAGTGAATTTGCATCACTTAATTCCATTGACATCTATCTCCTACTGAATTCCTGAGCTGAATTCCCCAGAGCCAGCTCTATTACAACACAGCCTCCTCATCTGGAAGCTTTTAGTGACAGTTGTAGTTATTGTTTTAATCACCTACAGCAGAGAATGTGCAGCGGTTAAACCCAAGCAATTATATCTACAAATGAATTAAATTGAGCACTTTTGAGATATATTTTACTTAGAATTTTTCATTGCTTTCCTAATTTGAATATCCTCTGCTGCTTGTAAAATCAAGATGGACCTATGAAGGATTAGACCTTTGCATGTAGTTCACTTCCAACATGAGGAACAGAGCAGCATCTAATAGCATGTTGTATTTATGAGCACACTCTGCTCCATTTGCCAGATTTGTTCCTTTCATGCACTGAGTGTTTGATAATCCTTTAAATGCTATTTCTCTGCCTATTTCTTTGAGTACAGAAAAAAAAATTACTGTTTTCAATTGGCAGATGATCATTTTCTACTGTAATGTTCTGTCTGGCTCTTCCCTGCCAAAAAGTTATGTTAGCTATTGTCAACATCAAGGATACTATATGTATAACTTGTCATTCCAACCCATTTTTCCACTGAAGGACTTACTGACAACACATCATTATGATTATCGGTGTATATATGGCCTTGTTTCATACCCATCATGACTACTGAATTCAAATCTGAGAACGCTGAGAAATAGCATGCAATGCCAGTTTATTGATCCATTCCATTAAAAGAAGAGATTTCATATAGAGAATGGTTTTCACTTCTACGCACTAGAGCATTCTGGACTCAAGACTCAGTGTATAAAGGTTTTCTCCCATTTGAAAGTGTAGTTTGTGTGAGTGTGCTTAAAAGATGAAAATACATTTGCTGCTGAAGTCTCCAATCAGTTTTGACGCAAAGGAAAGCAGACACACAATCACTATATTTATGACAAACTGGAAGGTAACTTCACCAACAGTTTTGACTGTCAGCTACTATGGGACTTTGCAGCAAACCTGAAGGTCAGCAGATCTCAGGTATGTCAGATCTAAGAAAAAAAATGTTGAATTCCAAAGCTAGGGATTTCTTTCCAAGATGTTTTCCCTATACACTATATTTTATATGAAGGACAATTTGGACATCAGTGCCTTAGTCAGTCTCAGCTGTAACCAAAAGGTAAAAGCTCTTGGGGAACAGTTGTCTCTTACTCAGTGACATGCTTCAGCCCTAAAATACGAGCTCTGTTCAGAAATTACAAGCCAACACATTTCTTGGAGGTGTGGTGTAATGTGTTTCCAGCAGGGTACACTACTAACCCTACAGCCAGCAGTTATCTGTGCCTCGGGTAAAGAAGGCGAGAGTAGGCACAGCACTCCAAGAGCACACAGCAGCTCCTTGCTGCAAGACGAGAGGCATGGATGACAGCAGCAAACTCAGCCCCAGATAAAACAACTGGGCTCTCCAGACTACAGAGAATTTAAAATATGTTTCTTAGTCACTGCTGCTTTTCCTTCAGCAGCACTCCCAGACTATGAACACGAAGGAGCGGCAGGCACGCACCCGGAATAAATGGAATTTGTGCCACGTCCTCTGGCTCCTTTCCATTCACTTGCCCTCAGTCTTATCTGGATCAAACTTCAAGAAGCTGGTTTCATCTGTGACCAAGCCTCCATACCACTGCCTGCAGATTGAACTAGTTGGTTGCTTAATTTATTTTGTCATAACAAAGACTGATTCTGGAGCACCGTTGCCCACAAGAGCCATATGCCTATATCATAACTTTCTCCTTTTAGGGTTGCTTTTCCTGTCCTAATTTATACTTCCTCAGTTACAGTACATACATTTACATGGTTAATGCTCAGATTGCTGAGATTACACCATAGTGATGCATGCAATATAAATGCTTAGACAGATGGATGCAGTATCACAGATTTCTGAAAGGAGGAGAACTTGCAAAGCCAGAAGCTCACACTTCAAGAAATATCATTTGCTGGCACAAGGGTCACTGAAAATAGATCTGAATGTTTAAAAAGCAGTGAAATATTCTTAAATAAAGCACTGCTGACACAGGTATAAGCTCATTCCTAGAAAAAGGAAATCTGTGAGGCTGGCAGGAAATGATATTCTGGAGAAATTTACATTTTTTTTTTCCAGATTTTGGATTTATAAAGAATAATGCAAACCTGTTCTGCAGAGAAAGCCTGTGGCAAAAGCCATGTTGCTAATTGCCTTCATCTTCAAATAAAATGATGACGCTAAAAGGGAAGTACCTTATTAATAAAGTCAGCATCAGTCCAGCAGCTTTGATAACTCATAGAATAGATGATTTCTAAGTAAGAAGCAGCAACACAAGTTTAAATCAATACAGGGTAAACAGTTTGGATTGATAACAAATGAAGGTCTCCGGCAGAGTCTTCCTTCAATTCCTAATAATACAGCTATGAGACAACAGGTGCTGCTGCCAAACCCTTCTAATATTCTGATAAAGCAAACTTGCCTCTGCAGCCGAGGGAGAAAAAAGAAAGAGAGGGACAGGAGCTGCGCCTGTTCCCTTTGATAATGCCACTGCTGATAAGATTGTCACTTGCGACCACTTGCCTCTACTGAGCAGGGGCACAAGAACTGCATGGCAATGCTGACAGTTCAGGATGGAAATGCTACCACGTTCCTTTCTGCTTAAAGCAAACAGAAAGTATTTGGCTGGCTGACTTATCGTTAAGGTTACCGACAAGATAATATGGGCAGATATTAAACGAGCTTGCTTAAAAAGACAGAGAGATCATAGCGAAGCAATCGGTAATCAGAAACTAAAGCTGATGAAATTCAAAGTACTGCACATATTATAGAAATACGGCTTTCCTGCCCTGATGCACTTTATCATGCTTCCCTCAGTTTGTTTCAAAGTCCCTCTTTGCCCTTCATCTTACACGTATTTCAGAACCATTGTTATGCAAGATGGGGAATCATTCATTTTTGTGGGATTTTGAGCATATTACCACAAAAACAGAGGCTCCCATCTAAGCGGTCACCTCACTAAAAAACTCCATGCTATATTTCTTGCAGCTCCTTGTTGCACACAAAAGATTCAGTGCTGAACCTGAAAAGCCACATGTGTGTGCAAGCAAAGAACTACTAAATGCTTCTAATTCAGATTTTCCTTTCTCTCCCCCCTCCCCCCCCCACCTCTTGTTACAAAAGCTAAAGCTATCGCTCTCCTTTACTGCTAATAAAAAGCCGTTTAATGACAGGTAAATTTGCTGCTTCGTAGCGTCTTTGAACACCCACCACGCTCACCGAGGAAAGTAACTTTAGCCAGAAAAGGGATCCTCGCAGCACAATGGTGAATAATTCATTGCTGCGTTTTTCTTTTCATCTCATTTTGTGCCAGTAACACACACAACTGAAAATATTGTAAAAGCTAAAAACAACCCCAGACAAGGACTTCCAGCAGCAAAACACAAAGAAAACTCGCAGGCAGGTTTCCCCAGCTTATATAATAGCAGCTTTAGCTCGACAGAACCCACATCACTCACCGAGGGCAGAATTCACTTGAACAAAAGCAGAGCCCGGGCACAAAACGCAGCTTCGCAGTACTGTTAATGCAAGATGCTCCTGTCTGCTGTTCGGTTCACACTTGCCTTTATAACTAAGCCAACCAACAACATTCGGTTGCTGAACCTGATGAATTATAAAACGGTAGCTCCCAGACTCTCATATTTTACATCACAGGGGGTGGTCATCCAGCATACACGCTGCCTGTGTACATATATCCTGCTATAACTCATCCTGATAAACACATCAGCGCTGGCAGCAGTGACAGTAATTGGTGCTCAGGATGTACAAGCACAAACCAATAGAGCACACTCCCACCTTCTGCTCCGTGCTACATCTCCACCTGTCAATCAGTGCACCTTGTTAAGGTGGAATGATCAACTGCACTTCAAGGGGAGAAACTAAACTTGGGGGAGAAACCATCTACTCAAACCGAAATCTTCATTTAAACATCCCTCAGCATGCAGTAAACGCAGCTTCAATCTCCCCTAGATGCAGTCTTTCTCTTTTTCCATTATTTTCTTTTCTTAAAATTCGTCATAAAAATCTTCCCTTCTTAAAGACACAGTTCTTGTTTAGTTACTAACACGCAGTTCTCATCTTCCACTACCATGAATGGGAACTATTCAGGTGAATTCCACAGACTTTCACAAGGATAACCTCAAAGCAGTATTCCAGGCAGAATGACAGCTAAACGCAGTATACTTATTAGGTGAAATTATGTGTACATCTTAAAAGCCTCTTATGCTGATAGCTTTTACAAATATCCTCTAAATTATAAATACAAGTTGTAAATATGTATTTATAATGCTCTTTACTTCCCTAATGCTTTTTTCCCCTATACTCATTGTTTTTAAAATAAATGTACACATGCAAAATAACAGACTCAAACACCTAAAACTCACATCCATTAATACAATCAATTAAACTGAATAATTTCAAGCAAGATTAATTACAGCAACAGCAATCACAGCTGCTGCACATGCCACAAATTAAAGTTCACAATTAGCCCCAACAAGCAAAACTGGTGACAGTATTGGTCATACACAATCACTGAAAAGACTTCTTTATAGATTTGTAGAACTGTTTGAGTTGAAAGGGACCCTTAAAGGCCATCTAGTTCCACTTGGCTGCAATGAACAGGGACACCTACAGCTCCCCCAGGTTTCTGGGAAGGCATTTTTAATGAAGTAGGTATTGCTTTAGAGCTGGGCTCCAGGAATCTTGTCCACGCTTCACATAAACTTGAAGTTATTTGTACAAGTGCAGGGACTGAATAAGCACACTTTATTTCAGATGATTTTCTATTTCTGCATCTTGGGGGACAACACTCAGAGGACTCCACTTAAAGCCTGAATTTCAACTCCCTTCTGTCCTCATCCTGCAAAGATTTCCCAACATTTGGCACCACAGTGCACGGTTGTGCTTTGGGAGGTGTGCACTGTTGTACGAGCAGCTGTGCACTGCCCGAATGCTTCTCCGTGAACAACTGGGCTGAGGAATGCAAATACAGCCTGTGCATGGCAGCCTGAGGCAGAAACCCAACCCTTCTCACCATCTGGAATGCCTGATGTGCGTCACAATGTGGGAACATGGTGTTATATTTCACGCATAGCAAAAGCAAGTCCTATATATATCCCTTTTCTCCTGGCTTCAGCTGCTTGCCCCCCTCATTCATCTCTTTGTGTTCAACATCTTCACTATCTGAGAAGAAAATTCACGAGGCCACAGGCAGGAGCAGTGTTCCTTTACATGCCACTGGCTTTTACTATCTCTGGTTTTATGAGGAAAAGGATGTAAATAATTTGATGGTGGAAACGAGGGAGACATATCTAGGTTTAACCACAGCAATAGTTTTCATGTCTTCAGCTTTCATAGAACCAAAGAATCAGTTGAGTTAGAAGGGACCTTTCAAAAGCCATCTTGTCCAACCCTCCTGCAATGAACAGGGACACCTACAGCTCCACTAGGAGCTCAGAGCCCTGCCTGTCCTGGCCCTGAGTGTCTCCATGGATGGGGCATCCACCACAGAGGAAAAGGCAGCTGAGATTCAATAACTGGCTTCGCCAGTGATGCTGGCTGAGAGCAATCCAAAATGTTTAGAAAAGAATTCTGAGTGGAAGAGACTGGCTCAGTGAGAAGGAGCAAAAATAACCGTGGCACTGGATTTGGTCTTACAGATTCCAGTTCTATTCTCACAGATTTACATGTTGCACATGCATATTATGGAGGCTCACTACAATGGCTGAAGTACAAGAGATTATTGCCTTGTGCACAAATCAGGGCTTTCTGACTTATTTTTCATGAAAGACAGGTAATCATATCAGCATGAATTTTGCCAGAATGCCCATAAATTGCATTTATTTTCCTTTCTGTTTTGTCTTAACCATTCAGATTTGAAGAAGGTTACCAAAAATCTATGTAAACAGGAGTGACTTATAATAACTTGATGAAGACATAAGCAATGTTTGGTTGAATCTCCTTGACCAATATAATATTCACCCTAAAATTCCATGCACACTTACTGAATTACGGTCTTGTAAAACTGACCAATATCTCAGCAATGTATCACTGCAATATTTCAAAGCTGTGTGTAGGTGGCATGCACAAGCCACAGTCTGCGGTATTACACAAGAGCCACAATATCAAAAAATACTGCTACCTCATTTCACACTTATTTTCAATTTTTATTTTAGCTATCTTGTTTTCCATGTTATTTTCCATGAAAAATATTTCCTACCTGCTCATTCAATAATATTCAGCAGTGTGAAGCTCTGTAGAAGGTAAGCCCTGTAAAGCCTGCTACCTTCTTACTGAATGGATCTACTCATTTCACAACACGTCCTCCAGGCTCTGTTCATACGTTCCAGTGCACTGAAGTGGGATTTGAAAGTTGAATTTTCTCACTTCACTGACAGGTGTGTGAATATTCCATATGGCTGACAGATTTATGTACCTACATACATATTTGGTATTTTTAATGCATTTGTAACAAATACATTTGGTATTGACTTCAAGGTTCTTTGCTTTAAGCTGCAAGCTAGACATAATTTAAAGATGAAAAAAGGACAAAAGTATTCCCATTTGCTGCCAAACATAACTTTAATTCTTACACAGTCGTGCAGACTGTATTGACTACACAAAGATAACCCATTTGCTAGTTAAGAGGGAACAGAGACCACTGGGGAAAAGTCAGGGCATCCAGCTAGAATAAGTTATCCTTTTCAGCTCAAGAAGCAGCTAAGGAAACTTCAAATGTAATTTCTGCCACTACAAGCAGATCTGATTCTATAAGGATCGTGAATTAGGCAGTTAAGTTAGCACACAATCCAATCTGGCAAAAATAGACCTCTAGTATTTCTGCATAGTGGACCACAAGTTCCAGCTGAATCAATGAGCACCAACAGAGACAATTTCCAGGCTACCCTGGTTGGTAAGGATCAATACACTTGTCAGTAACTCTTGCCGTATGACTTAAGAAGCCATCATGCAAACTGAAAGGGTATTTTATTTAGTACCTTGCATTTAGGAAGAATTGAAGATTGAAGATTGCTCTTCAATTCCTCTATTGAGTTTTTTCCCCCCGATTTAAACTGGTGAAAGCAAACACTTTTTCATATGAGAGCCTGTTGATGGCACTGTCAGAGAGTATCACTAAAGTGATAAGCCCAGTAGGATTTACAAAAGGACTTGTCATTTATCAGACAGTAGCATCCAGAAGCATAACAAGAAGCTCTACAATGATCAGTGGATCTAATAAAGCTTTGTTTCCTACAGATGCTTTTCCTTTGATTACAGATCCAACTGACTGCTCTGCCTCAACTTCAGCACTTCACAACATCTCCTTGGACCGTTACAAGACAAAACTCAGGATGGCTGCAGTCCACTGACCAGTTTGCTGTCCACCTTTCTTCCAGAAAAGGCACTAACTTATCCATCTTTCCCCAGCCCAGCTCAAAACTGCCATGAGACAGTAGGAGCTCAGCTATCTCTGAGACTTCCCATTTTTTTCAAATCAAAACCAGCTGAGCACACTTTTCTTTCATTACATTTGATAAAGGTAACCAGTGGTTATGCAGAAGTTCAGCACCTTATACCCTTTGAGGATTAGTAGGGTGAGATAGGATCATCTTTCTGCTCAGGCTGCTGACTCCAGCGGAGAATACTGAGGCTTTATGAATTCCACAAGCTCCTCCACTGTCAGTAGTTTAAATCCACTGAGAATTTGTCCTTTTAGAAAGATATGGCAAAACAGTACCACACATTGAGTCAGACAGATTTCCTTGCTGTAACCTACGTACATCATGTGTTGTAAAATAAACAGCAGTGACAATGTAAATTAACTTAATTGCCACAGCAAGGTGATAGAGAAATTCATTTCCTCTCTATGTAGCACACTTGGAATTCCATTTAAGTACAGTTTTTAAATAGAGCTTGAGTTCCTAAGATTAATTCTCAAGAGTACAAATGAATAAAACTATATATATAGATTAATTAACAAATTAGCTTGTAAAGGACTTTGAAGATGTAAAAGATTATTTCTATAATAATATTTTTTCTAAATTTCAATACTTTTCTTCCTCAAGTGACATCTTTTTTTTTGCTTCAAGTGCAGAGTGCAAGCTCAAGGCCTCTTTTTGGAAAGAGAAGGAAGAAAGGGAATTAAAAAAGATATGCATATAGGTCTGACTGAGGATAAACCCAAGAGAGTGATTCGGGTTGACCAAGGGCAATGAGAAGAACTTGCTTTGCTAGTTAGGAAGGCTGAACTCTCTTAGCAATGGCTCAAGTGATAGTCTCAAGGCTATGGTGATAGTCTCAAGGCTATGAATGATCTCATCCGTAATAAAGAAGAGCTGCTAAAAGGAAGGCAGGCCAGATGGTCCTGGAGCCTCTGGAGAGGCTGCCTGGATTTGATTTGAAAAGCCTTTTATAGCACCCCATGAACCAGGAATGCTACAGCAGCTCATTTAAAATCCAGTGGATTTTCTAGTAGCTGTTCGACATCTCATACAAATGTTGCTTATCTGCATGGCTTAGATCACTTTAACTGGTTAAAATAATTAAGACAAGTTTAGCATCCAGAACTGTTTTTTTTCTTTTTTTTTTTTCCCCCTTAAACTTCAAGTTTCCCATTGTTTTCTTTCTACTGTTTCATTGTAAATGAGTTGCAGAGTCTAAAGCTTCATATTTGGGTCCGAAAGAAATCACCAAGGACTTACTAATTCCAATAGTTGGAAAAATATCACAGAACCATAGAACCGTTTGAGTTGTGAGGGACCCTTAGAAGCCATCTAGTCCACCTCTCCTGCAATGAACAGGGACACCTACAGCTAGATCAGTTTGTAGAGTATTTCCATTCTCTATTAGGTCAAACGTCAAATTCAGTAGCAAACTAGACAGGCATCATTTACACAAACAGAAGGTCCCACAGTCAACTCTTACATGCCTGGTAGAAGAAGCAAATTATTTAACAGCTTTGGATGGCATAGGATGGTGGAGCAACATGCAGATCCTCCTGTGATTTGCAGTTTAACTGTGTGTGCACTCTCTGGTGGGAGGAGTAGGTGGCTGATTTGAGGAAGAAGCAAAGTACAGGAATGATACACTTGATTCCTGTGAGAATGGTGACGAAAATCTGTCAGCTTGGCATAGTCCTTCATGTTACCTACAGCAATTACTGACGGATGGGAAAAAAACAACAGACATCCCAGTAAGAGGCAGAGCGTGTGGCTGGGAGAGAGCAGAACAGCTCTACTGAAGAAACCCATGGTAGTGCTGCAAGGGATCTGTCCATGCTACCCATGGAAATGGACACGGTAAGAGCACATAGAACAGTATCATGAGAAGACTTTAAAACTTAGTTTTGTATTTGTTGCAAAAAAAACCCCCCAAAAACAACAACAACAACAAAAAAAAACAAATACAAAAAACCAAACAAACCAAAACAACAACAAAAAAACAAAAACAACAAAAAACAAAACCTCACTGAAACAGGCAACACAGCCTGAGAATACCTTCTGCACTATGACAATGAGCTAGCAGAGGAATTGGTGCACACACACACACACACACACACACACACACACACTTTTAGAATAAGTTTTCCCCTCCTACAGTTTTCTTTCAGGAAAGATTTGAAGCCTGGATGACTAAGTACAATGCAGATGGCAAAGCAATGTAGAGCTACCCATGCTAGCTCCAAATGAAATAGCTTAGATGTCACCAAGAGTGAATTTAACCTACTTATATTGCTGTTCATGAAGCCTGATCAGTTTAAGCAGTCTGTGATGCAGATGAGTCAAGGAAGGACAGCAGGTGATGCTCAAACAAGGTCTGTGCCAACCATTCTTACAAAATTTATTTCTGCAGATTTTTTTGCCATTACTTCTGAATGCGTCAAGAATGCACCTCCCAGTGAGGAAGAATGCATGCGACTGCAGCAGCATTAGAATGAAGAACTGCCCAGAAAATAAAGGCAAAAATAGCTGCTCTGTTGGGATAAGGCAAATCCTTCCTCAGCTCAGCAGGAATCATCTATAGTCTTACATGCTTTGTAAGACAGCTGAAACTAGAATTAACTGTCTTGGCTCTTAGTCAGATCGAGTAATGCAGCTCTCACCAGAAAGCCTTTTTGTAAATTATGGGCAAGGAGACTGGTGAATCAGCTTTGAGAGGACTTTCATACTTGGTGTATTCCCATGCTTTCTGGGCACTTGGAAGGCATAAATGGCAAAGATACTCCATCTACAGGGCAGTAGTTACTATTTATAGGAAGCTTTCTTCATCCCATCACACATGCAGTCTATACATGGCAACTGACTTCCATGGTGTCTTAAGCTCAGCTGGATATGGCAGGACAAACCACCATTTTGTGAGATTTGTATCTGATGGGACACAGAAACCAGGACACTGACTGGTTGCCCTGTTCTTGAACTACTTAAAGCTCAGGGATTAATTAGGAATGGAAAGTGCTCTAAGACTTTTAACTGAAGAACTGAAGAATTAAAGGAGGTGAAATATAAATACCTGCTCTTGGTCTTACTATAACATCAGAGTCTCTGAATGAAACCCTACTCAAATA
Organism: Centrocercus urophasianus; assembly: GCF_019232065.1. Lineage (NCBI taxonomy): Eukaryota > Metazoa > Chordata > Aves > Galliformes > Phasianidae > Centrocercus > Centrocercus urophasianus. The sequence goes on along the minus strand of NW_024884141.1, from coordinate 1,272,073 downwards.
ACTCAGACTGTCTAGGTATAAGAAGTACATTTAATTAATATTTCTCAATTTATATAATGAGATTTATCAGAAAATGATGAAGAACTGAACAGAGACTGTACATGTAAAATCTGAGGATGAGCACTTTTGTATCTGCCTACTCCTTCGTTGCAGCCCTGACCAGCTTTCTCCTAGATGTCTGTACTGAAAAGAAATCATATGAAAAATTCAGCCCAAAGGGAGAAGTTAAGACACACAGAAAATTAATTGCCTTTTTTTTTTTTTTTTTTTTTTTGGCTTATATAATACTCCACAGCATTTGTAAGTAGAGAATCTAGAAAATTTTTTTCCACTGTCCAGTCTAAATCTCCATTTTCCATCCATTCTTTCTTGAACCTATATCACTACACAGAGTTTTTATTACCCACATGCAGCACCGACATTTAACACTGTTCAATACCTAACAAATGTTGATCAAGCTGATTCAGCACTCTATGCAAAACATCAGGCCTTCCTGGAGAGGTGGTTGATGCTCAGTGCCTGTCAGTGTTCAAGAGCACTTAATGCTCTTACTAACGTTCTTAAACTTTTTGTTAGTCCTGATGAGGACAGGCAGTTCGACTAGATGATCTCTGAAGGTCTCTTCCAATCGAACTTTTCTATTCTATTCTAAAAACGTAACACTCCCACTGAACTCAGTATCACCTATGAACTTCCTGATGATGCACTGGATCACCTCATTGAGATACTTGATAAAAACATTCAAGAAAACTGGCCCAAGCGTACATTCAGTTTTTCAGTCAGTACATCTGTCCAAGTCATGAGCAGATAGTTTAGTGAAAAGAACAGTGTGACAGATGGTGTCAAACACTTTACTAAAATCCAGATAAACAATATCACAATTGCAGGAGTTGGAAGGAACCTCAGGAGATTATCGAATCCAGCCTTCCTTCTTGAGTATCTACAGGGAAGGAGATTCCACAACTTCTCTGTGCAACCAGTATTCTCTCACCTCTTACAATAAAGAAGTTTCTCTGCATTTTGTTTACTTTTAATCATAATTAAGAAAAAAAAATTCTTTATCACTTCTGATTATCACCATATTACATAGCAGAGAGTCAAGTGTCAATTTGAGGGACATAAGAGGAAGCAATTCAAGAGCACTCTAGCTGACCCTGGGTTCAAATTAAAGGAACTTTTCCAGCTTCAGCTCTCAGAGAATGCTTGCGAGCATTTGAAGTGTGATTTTGGGGGGAATAACCAGAAGTGACATTTTTAATGAGAAAAATAAAAATAAAGTGCCTAAGATCAGGCAGAAAGTGGGCAATCCATACTACCTTGTGTTGTTACCAAACAAGGTGCAATGTATAAAAAAGGGGTAAGATGATAAAGATGGGCTAATTCTGATGCAAATAATATCACCATTATGAAGAAAATACTATTACAATCCACCATGCAGACCCAGGGGCAGTTTTACAAATGTTCTCCTAATGGAAATTTTAGCCAGTTTCACATTCTAACAGAGATGATATTTTCTGTGAGTGACTTTATGGATATCTTGCTGTTCTGTTATAAAGCAATAAGAAACGATGTACCTGAAAGCACTATCAAAGATGCATGCAAAAATCAATTAGATTGTACCAAGTAGTTACAAGGAAAAAATAATCTTTTACTTTTTTGCCACTACATTTCATTGCTTTCTTTTTCAGGAAGCATCTCTTTGGATTTCAGCTCACACACCAAGGGCTGTGGTGAGGATAGAAAATGCAGACCCTGTGTGTGCTGAAACTGGTTTCTTCTCTATATTAGGTTTGTTATTTTTTTTATTTATTTTTTTTTTTCCTCTGGTGAGTTTTTGCTGTTATCTGCTATCAAAAATTAATAATCACATAGTACTAGCAGATACTCTCTATCTGTAGATTATTTATTAACATTATGCTGTTACTACTTGCAGTAGGAGTTTTGCACAATCATGTATTGTTTCCTGCCTACTGAGGTGTCAATATTAGTCCTGTGTATTGGGCAAATATTCACATGCAGTACATTAATTATAAAAATATCAATACTACTAAGTTCATCTAGATTTTGGATGGAAATCAAATGCAAATGATGACAAGAAAAGAGGAATCATTTCATTGTATATGCATATTTCTTGTGAAGTTTTTTGAGGTATATGCTTGTCTTAGAAACCTAAGCATCATCACCTTGAAAGTAAAACAATTACCAGTGGTTTTCTTCCTGTAAGATAATTCCCTTACCAGTACTCCACAAAATGAAGAACTTCTATACTCTGCTTTTATTGCAGTTAATTTTCAAGTAAGCATCCGGATTTAAACTACAAACTTGTCTACTTAAGAAGACTTGGGGAAAGTCAATGTAATAAATTAAATGTAAGAAATTGATGTATATAAAAGTTAAAGCACGCTAAGATTTATGAAGTAACTTTAGGATCTTCCTTCAAATGAAACTACCTCAAATTAAGGTCGCTTCTTTTTTTCTGGAATGATTAAATCCTCTTGGGAGCTTAATATGCATTACTTTTACACAATGCTCCATGTAAATAATTGATCTCCTTTTACTTCCTTCATAAACTTGGTCAACAAAGTTAATGACTTCCTGTGGGAAAAAAAACCTCAACTGTAGCCAGAAACTGTTTTTGACCTTTCTAACAACAACACAACACCACCACCACCAAAACACTTCTTGCTTCTTGTGTCACAGTAATAAAAGAGAAGCAGCCTGTATTCAATTCATTATAAGAAGAAGTGTCAGAGGAACAAATGATGGAAAAACCCAGATCTCAGATTAGTCCTCAATATTGTACTGGAGAAATGCCATCTTATAGGATATAGTCATTGATGACAGAATTAACAGACATGCTTTACAACTAAGAAAATATCGTTTTGAAAAACTCATCTTTTTTCTTTGAAGTTATGATACTACAAATGAGTGTCCTGTTAACTTAAAACTAATGAATTGTTTGATCGATGTGATAAATATTATTGATGCTGAAGCTTACAGAATATTTCCCATTGTCTTCTATATTTGAGGACTCTTTAATTATAATTGAGAGGCAATCTAGAGTGTGAAGACATACACTGTGTGTATCTAACATTACTATGATGAGGATAATTTTATTCTCTGCTTAGTAAGCTCATCAAAAACTTGTTGAAAGACTCATCGATATAATATTGCCAAAAGAATTTAATTTTTATAGTTTCATGCCAACATATGAAATGAGAAATATAATAACATTATTCTGCTTACAAATCCTCCAGTTCTCTATTTCCAGAGATCTTTGATTCTAACCATGATCTATGAATTACGGATATTTTGCATTCTGATGCATTTAAAATAAATTTTCAGGGCCCTATGGAAGGCTAGAAAATCAAACTAGACAGAGAAAGTTAATTTCCCACAGTGTTGATGTTTGGAAATTTGCTTAAATGTCAAACTTGTAGATTTGAAAAATCACAGCAACAGCCCAGGCAGTATGTGGTGTGCACATCCAGCTGAGGTTCACACCCCAAGCACTGCCCAGTGTACAGGACAAAGTAAGGAGCTAAGCAGGAGAAAGGAGATGCGAGGAAACACAACTCCAGCTGAGCTATGCAGGAAGTTTGGCAAAAAATCATCCTACCAGAACACTTTTCCCTTCAGTACTTTCATGAAGGATAAGCAGATTAGACAGGTTAATGTAGGGACTCAGATTCTACTAATGCACATTAGTGTCATCAAATAAATAATAATTATTAGAAAAAATGTGACTTTTATCTGCAGAGAAAAGTATACCCTCAATGACTGCCCCAGGAGTTATAAGTCCAGATAGATTAAAATATCCGGGCCTAAGATATTATGTTGTTGATAGCTCCTAAATCAGTGTTTTATGGAATAAGGTATTTAGTTGGTTGTTTTTTTTTCCCTCTGTAACATGCAAACAGTTGTTAATACCCAGACTCAGCACTGCCACTGAATGTTTTCTCCCATTACATGACAAACATCCCTTACAAGAACCCAAGCATTATTTACTCAGCCTTGCACTGTGAACTACACTGCAATATGCACTGTTTAATAATCAGCTATATTTATTTGGTTGAAATGGAAACATATTCTATTTTGTAATCTCTATTTTTAGAAAGGATAATAAATGTGTTTACTGGACTTCAGTTTTGAAATTCTTATTCTGGGCCTTTCTCTTTGTCAACAAACTGCAAATGATATATATATATGGTATATTTCTTCAGTTTTAACTCAAAAATATAGAATCATGGAACTATAAAAATCATCTAGGTTGTAAAAGACATTGAAGATCACTGGGTTCAGACATCAGCCTGATCAAGTCCCATCATTACATCATTTCCCTTAGTGCCATGTTCACATATCCCTTACATATCTTCAGGAATGCAGCCACCACCACTTCCCTAGGCAGCCTATTCCGATTCTTTACCACCCTTTCCACAAATAAATTCTTCCTAATGACCAATCTAAACCACCTGTGGTGCAAATTGGGACCACTTCCTTGTGTCCTATCACTTGTCAAATGAGAAAAGAGACCGACACTCTTCTTTTTGCAACCTCCTTCCAGTTACTTATACACATATCAGTTACTAATCACACACAAGGGCTGCTCTGAAAGCAATGTCTCCTATTTTATTATGTTGGCCCGTGATGTCAGAGGTGGATGCTGGTGATACAGCAGTAGAGGTTGAACTTTCCCACCAATATGCTGTTACATTTTGTTGCTGTGTGACAGATGGCAGCAGAGGAGCAGTCTGACAAAGTGGTGTCTGACATGGAAATGCATATGAATCAAAGGTGTGGAACTGAATTCCTCCACATGGAAAAAACGATACCCAGTGAAATTAATTGACATCTGCTGAACATTTATGGAGACCGACCAGTCAACGTGAGCACAGTGAGGTGGTGGGTGGTATGAAAGACAAACTACATTCAGGATGGCCATGCACAACTGTCACATCACAAAATGAAGAATATCTTGATCAGGTCACCTGTAGAAATTAACAGATTAAGACCAGGGAACTGTATATGGGGCTCAATATAAGACTCAATGCACTGGAAGTGATGGTGGCAACTTTGGAATATCACAAAGTTTGAGCCAGTTGTGTCCTATAAATGCTGCACAGATCAGAGAGAACACTGTGTAACAATTAAGGATGGAAGGGATGTCCCAGAGTTCGTCTTCTCCAGCCCCTCATTCAAGGCAGGGCCAGTTACAGCAGCTTGGTGAGGACCTTGGCAAGATGAGTTTTGAATATATTCAAGAATTGACATTGCACTGCTTCTCTGAGCAATATTTTCCATTATCTGACTGCTGTTACAGTGAAGAATTGCTCTTAATGAATTGAAATTTGCTTTGGTTTTTGTGCATTGCCTCCAACCCTGTCTCTGTGTATCCCTGAGGTGAATCTCAACAGATTTCTAGTATCTGAAGAGAGTGACAAGACCTCTCCCACTGAACACAAAACTTAAAGATTTATTTACTTGAAGAGCAAGTTCAGAGACATTTAAAATAAGAATATGTTTTGTTTTGTTTTTTCCCTCCTAAATATTTCATAGTTATGAAACACCGTGAAGGAGAAAGATATTTAATGGCCTGTCTGTGAGCACAATTTCCCTCATCATTGTATCTCTCTCTTTTGTACCTTTTTTCTTTTCTCACCTGCTTCTTTAGCCCAGAAAAGGGATACACACAGGACAGGAGAGGCACCACAAACATAGCTGCCCATCAAAGTGCTCCATAAGTGGAGGAGTGCAATTCACAGCAGTTAAGTAGACTTGATCTCTCTGCATGAGCAGGTATAGAACTATTCACAAAAAGTCTATGCTAAGTAGCAGCATGGGAACAATTAGAAAAAAGTGCTTTAGTTTCTAAGAATTGCTTTCAAAAAGCTGAACAGAAGAGGAAATAACCTTAGGTCAAAAAGGGCTTTTTGTTCCTTCTGCTTAGTTCATCTGGTTTTTATCTCCTCATAGCTCATGAAACTGATTGATAGCATAAATTAATAATTGTAATAATGATTTGCATTAATTAAAAATTAAAAAGCTGTGCAGATTTATGCAAGTTGGCACGTCGTGCGGCATTCAATCAATAACAAATAGGCAAATTAGGGGTGACCCTCAAGTCCCTGGCAGGCTGCCAGTTCAAGAGCTGCAAAGACTCTTGTATGTAGTGTGCAGTGCCAACAGGTTCTGAAGCACAAAGCAGCATCTACCTGACTGGCATTCACTCCTGATGCTCTGACAATGTGACTGCAGGGGAAAAATGTACTTAAAAAAAAACCTTTAAACCACATGCTGACGTTCTGCGCAACTTGAAGCTCTAATGATACAACAACTGCCTTTGGCTTCAAGTCAGTTTTACCTTCATACTCACATGCTTTTGTAAGAAAGATGCAAATACTGCCAGGGATGGCTTAATCCTACAGGACTCTAAGCTAGCTAGAGCTGTGGGTAGATCTGAAAGAGTTACGCTCAGATGTGGGTTTTCTTCAAATGATAATAACAATCCTGTATTATTATTATGTTTTTTTATTAGAGAGACTTCAATATCTGAGTTTATAATTGGTAACTTGGATATTTCCAAGATGCTTCTCAAACCTTGAGGGAGCTGCCTTGGTGAGCCTCACATCCCTGTCACCAAATTGTCATACTGTCCCAAAGCTTAACATGGTTTGTGGAGTTCATTCAGCACCTGGCCTAGCTCCTTGACCATGTCCAGCCATGCACTGGTGGCCTGGACCACCCACCACCCTGCTAACAGCAATCATGTTCCAGTTGGGGAATACTGCCAAACATTGTTTACTAGCATACATACAACCAAAGTGACTGTTTTAAATTGAAAAGAGATTATGCAGGTATTATATATTGCTTTCCTCTGGCTCATGGGAGGAGAGGTTCCCCACTCTGAACCATTGCTGCTTCTTATTCAGGGTCTTCCTGAGAAGCAGAGATACCACTCCTGTAATCCCATTCTCTCCTTCCTACTCTCTGAAAAACTTGGAGACTATGCACAAGCTGCAGGCTCCTATATTCTTTCTGTGATCCTTTTGCCTCTAAAACCTTGAAGTTTCTCTCCCAGCTTTTAGCACTTTCAGCTCCCCATTTTGCAGGATTTCCCTCCAACTCACCCCAGGGCCTCTGTCTAGAATGGTTTTAATATAATTTTGAATAACCAAATAAAAACACAAATAGTCACACCCAGGATGATGATGATGATTATCAACAATGTCAGAACTAAATCTGAATAAACTGATTGTCTATGATCTCATTTGAAGAAAGCTAGAATTTTGGCTCTGTATCAAGGTGATATTTGTTTCTTCAAAACTGTCCTCACCTGACACTCTTATAGGACAGCCACCTACCTCTTATACCTACTTAAATGCAAAATAAACCCCAACATTTTAGCACTTCTACAAACATAGGACAATAACTACAACATGTACTCATGAATTAAGTACATGGGCACATCAAACACATAGCTGAGGGCTAACTCTAGAATGGTTGCTATCCCAAAACAGGGCATAGTGACATATTTAATTTCTCCCTTAGTCATTCTTGTTCCAATGGTGCTTTTATTTACACGCCTACATTTTCTATTACATTGCCTGCCCTTAACTAAGGGCACAATTTCCACACTAAACCCCTCATGTCGTCAGGCTGAATTTATTACATTATTCCATTTCATTGATAAGCACATCAAGCACACAGATGAATTCTGAGAGTACTTATTTATAGGATAAAAACTGTTATTAGTGTATTTCTTTAAAGCTCTGGTGAAAAATCCGTTATTTTCTACTTTTAAGTAAGGAACACAAATTTTGTTAGTCACACATTCGTACTCAAAAGTCAGTGGGCTGAATTTGCTGCTGAGACATCCCAGGACAGAGGAATAGCTTAGAAGAGAATTCTGTCTCTGTCATTATTATTTCTTTCCTTTTTCCCTCAAATAACCACTCAAATTAAAAACTACAGCAGAACTTTTCTCCAGAGGAAAAACAAAACAAAACAAGACAAAAAACAGCTAAAGAAAAATGCTGGGGATTCTTACGGTATGAAGAAGTTGCTACCAAGAATGGTACTTTCTGTCACTGGGGAGCTCCTCTGAGTATTGGAGCCGCAACACAGTTTCAGGCTATCACCTTTATCTACAGTTTTCAAGCACCTGGCAGAAAAGTAGGCATGCCTTCAGCTAACGTTGTAACTATTTCAGCTGATTTATATCAGTTGATACAAATCAAAAGCTTTCCAGCAAAGGAAATTATAATATAATTTTAAGATATCAAAGAAACACATCTGGCAGAACTAAGAGTAATACCATTTTTTCAGTCTATCTTGCCCAAAAGGTTCTGAGCAATGGTATTAGATCCATCATCATGTGAATATAATAAAATACTCAACACATACAGAGTGCACGGAAACGTTCTTTAAATATTTATATTCAGATTTTGGAAGAAATAGGATGATGCATTTTTTCTTTGTAAAAGACATGAGATACCTGTAATTAGTATAGCGTTTATTAGTCAGTAAAAGCAAAAGTAAAAACCTAAACATTATTAACTGCGTATTGAAAATTATATATAAACAGGCACGATGAATTAATGCTTACGAGTTCTTGAAGTGACAGATGAGGCTACATCTGGCATATAGATTTTACGCCTTCGTGCATCTTAAACTGCTGAAGGAATTCCAGCAGGCTGAAAGACTTGTGCAGAAGATGGACAAGAAAGGTGACTGTGTCAGACACCGTCAAAGAAATGAAAAACATTAAAGGCAGGAACAGCATACTGTTAACACGATCTTATTTTAAATATACCTCCTCAAAAAAGCCTCAATGTGACTTTAAAAAATGACTATTTAAAAAACTCTTTAAAAGTAGTGGTTTGTGAAGTATTTGAATTAAAACTTAAGTCTTGGCATCATATTGGACCAATGGAGCCAATATTGTTATCAGTAAATAGCTTGTGTCTCAAAATATTACTTATAATGAATATGTATTCAGAGAGTTTTCAAAGGGATAAACATAACACCACACCTTCTTTGGCATTTTCAGCAATGCTTTTGAAAGTCAAACCTCTTTTCCTAGAATCACAAAATAATTAAGATTAGAAAAGACTTCTCTGATCATCCAGTCCAAACAACAACCCCACCATGCCCACTGAACTCAGTGCCTCGAACTCGAACACCTCCAGGGATGGTGACTCCATCACTTCCTGGACAGAAATACGTATGACTTAATATGAGAACAGAACAAAGACTGGTAGGAAAGGTAGTAGCAGCAAGAGAAAATGAGACTTTAATTTAGAGAAAATCAAACACATTTCATGGTCTGGTTTCTTTGTAGATGGATTAAATCTGTCATAATGTAAGTAACTTACATGATATGCTACAAAAAATGGAAAGAAACCCCTTGCTGCAAATGCTTGAAGAGTAACTTGAGTGACTCTGTGGTGAGACCAAGCAGAAAGAAAGAATAAAATGAGGACTGGAAGTACGTATTTGAGTACTAAACCACTGAAACAAATTAATTTGTTCAAAACTGACAATGAAACGCTGGGGGTAAGGCAAAACAACTACTAAAGAAGAAAGCTGAAGAGCTGATGAAACTTACAAAGGTTTTTCGGTTGGCAAACTTTCATCTAGATAGGCATGAAAAGGAGGATAGAAATTGGAAGACAGACAAGTACACATGGAAATAACACACACACTTTACTATCTATTAAGATGTGTAACTATTGGAGAAAATTTGCATATACATTGCTGACTTCTCTATTTCTTTGTGTCATGAAATCAAGACAGGATGAAGAATCCCTCAAAGATCTTGAAGACAGTTTTCATCTTTGACTTTAATCTCATGGAAGACAGAGGTTACTTACATCTAATTTCTGTGCTCAGCAGCATGGTACCAGTGTGAAAATTAGGAGCATATGATAGCTAAGTGTAACAGAATAGGTTATCTAAGTCTATACCAGTCTCTTAAAGAATTATTAACTGAATGCTATGAAAATTACAGCATTGAACTCAAGGATGTTTTTTTTGCAAACTTTCTGCATAAACAGTTAAAAAGAAGCCATAATTCTGTAGTAGTACAATTCTATGACATGGTGACACCTTTTACTGTATTTTCAATATTTTCATAGATTCTCCCTCTTGCTCTTCTTTTAGAATTTTTGGATATTTTTGCAGTTCCTTCTCACCCCTTTACTTGTATCTGCCACTCTGTGGGTGCAGGTAATGACATCTGTTTGTCTAAATACATACCTTGTGGATCCCAGACCCTGACAGTTTGCATAACAAATGAACAATTTTTTCTCTTGAAAAAAGAAAAGATCTGGAAGAAAATGGAAAGTTAAGCTTTTTCAAATTCAGCTATCATGTGTCAAACTCATGCTAAAATGAAAGCAACAAGAACAAAGGTACATTCTTAACACAATTTGTATGATTTGAAATGCTTTGTAACCTATTCCTCCTCTGGCTTTTTACATATGTGGAAATATCATTGATGGAATTTACTAAATATGGGTTTACAAAATATAGGTTTTATTTAATTTTTTGTGGATTTTTTTTTTCATGCTTTAACAGTCCCAAAAGAAGCATTTGATTAAAATAGGGATTTCTTCAAAATTCGCCTTAAATCTGTCTTGCTAAATGAAACTAATCTAACTGTAGGCAATTTTAGGCAAGAGAGCCCAAAAATATAATGTATATGAGAATCTCTAGAATATATAAAGCATAAGAAAGTAGACAGAGAGCTTCCTCTCAGCTTTGTTTCCTTGAAGACAATGGCAACGTCATCACAATGCTCTGAGGGTGAGCCCTTCATCTTCTCTGAGCACAAGTTCTGCTCTGTTTCTTGTATCATTCCTAGTCCCCTTTCTTTTTGTACCTCTGTACTTTAGCAATGATAATTTAGCCCTTAATCTCCAAAGCATTTTGGTATCACAAAATAAAATGCATTCAAGGTGTTTAGCTACTATTATGAACTAATCAATGATATTTTAAGGAAGAGAAAGTAAACAAAAGCAATGTGGTTTGTTCTTTGCTTCAGTAAGTTTTGCAATAAAAGGAGCAGTAAAATGGAACAAAGATGTTTGCTTGTTACCAAGCAATGCACATCTCTTCTATCATCTAAAATTGGCAGTAATTGATATCAGAGCTCCACAGGGCTTCAGGACAAAGGTAGATGGACAGAGTTGCCCCTGAGCTTGGAAAGGGAGTTAGATACAAAGTACAGCCTTCACATATGTGATTTGCTTTGTGTAAGACTGTTGTAGGCATTCTTGCAGAAAGAGGGGCTGAAAGACCTGTGTGTGTTCATCCTGGAGAGGAAAATGCAAAGGGGAGATCTTGTTACTGTCAGCTGCTAACCTATTGGGGTGGTCAAGAGGAAATGGAAAGAGGCCATCTTAAGAGAAGACTGGAAAAGGACCATTTTTTAGATGTACACACTAAAAGCATGAGAGGCAAAAATCAGAAGTTACAGTAATGGAAATAGTGCAACTCCTGCAGGGGGATGTAGGGGAAAAAATGTTGCCATGAGGGTTGTGAAACACTGGAACAAGTTACCCAGAGAGATCCTGGATCTCCAAGGACAGAGATCCTCGGAGCACGTCTGGTGAAGGCTCTGACCAGCCTGGTGAGTTGGCCCTGCTTTGAATAGGCAGTTGGACAAGATGTTTTCCAGAGGTTCCTTTCAAATTTAATTGTTCTGTGCTTAATTCCCTGCTAGTTTTCTGAGCATGTCCTATTGGTTTAACTCTACTCTGGTTAACATCAGCTTATTGAATGTTTTTGGAAAACTTCATTTCTTTACATTAGTAATATATGATTTTCAAAAAGAAACTTCAACACATTAGTTTTCTTTCTTTGTGCTTCAAGAAACAAATGTTATATACCTTTCTTCAGTTTGCATCAGGATTTTCAGCTAGAGCCTGAATTGTTTCCACACATTTTAATTCTGCTATCAAGCAGTTGGCATTCAGCCTTTCAAAAGAGGTAGTACCTACCACAGACATGCCTTTAATTCACAGAAATCTGCTTCATGTTCTACAGCAAATGTAAATTCTTCATGTTCTTAACAGAATAGGTAGAATAGGGTTATTTTTTTTTTTTTTTTTTTTTCATTCCCCCTTAGCCCCTTAGCTGCAACTTCACTCAGATATACGCATTCTGATACTCAGGAAGGTGTCATGCAGTGTGGCCTATGCTACATGTGCTACTTATAAGAAAGGGCACTCCTTTCCCTGCTTTCTCTTTCCCATCTCTTTTGACAGGTCTGATATGAAAAGTTCCTGACATATCTTCTCTTTAAAAAAAATTGTTTTTCTTTTTTAGTTTGCTTTTTTTTTTTTTTTTTTTTTTTTTTTTTAATGGTCAATTAGAAAGCTGAATTAGCCAGTTCAGAGGCTGAAGAATGCCAGAGTGCTTCGAGGGAGCAAAGAAGAAAATAAACTCTTCAGCATCAGTGAGTACATCACATTAGCATGCACTGCTTAGCATAATCTCGTCTTTAGGCTGTGATTTGATGATCCAGTGGCTCCTACAGTGTCTACAATTCAAACCATTTACAATGCCCTGATAATCAACAGATATAAAATAGCAGATTCTTAAAACAGATCGTATATATCTTGCTCTACAACTGCTTGTTCTCCATCACTGGCCACAAAGAAAGTATAGAGACAAGATCTGGTTGCTTACCAGTTTACCACGTACCACTTAAAATGCTCCAGCTATCCCACTCTGGCTCAGCTTCATTAAATTCCCAGTAAGTCCCATATCACATCTACCAGCCCCATTGTATTGCTTCAGACACTACAGTCCATCATCAGTAATATCCACATAGAGGAATTTAAATGTAGGGACCTTAACCTTAAATTGATGATACCTGACGTTGTGAGATGACTCCCATCTGACATGCAACAAATCATTCCCAGCTAAGTGAAATGCCTCAGAGAATTTTCCTCCCCCCCTTCTCCATTATTTCTAGATTAAAAATTGCTTTTTCTTGTACAGTTGAGCTATGTGAATTGGGAGTAAAAAGAGAAGAGAAAATACAGAGAATTGAGTGAATTAACATATTTTCATTGTTGTAATCACATCCAACAAAGCTCTTCCAGAAAATTCTAGAAAAAAAAAGACAGAAATAGAATACAATTTTTTAACTCTTTAAGGAAAGCATTTTTCAAAACTCATTTACAGAAAAAAATGCAGGTTTTTAAAAATAAGTAAGCACATCATGTAAAAATTAGCTTATAGCTGTAGCTACAAGTGGGAATATTTCAAGATTTGCACATTTTCAGAACCCCCTAATCCTGTACAGATGAAATTTATCTTCACTTACACCTCCACATTTTTAAAATCAAGGTACAAGCTGCTAAGTGTATGCAATCAATTCTCAAGAATTTCACACACTATTCATTTACAGGTTACAGACCCCACTGCTAATTTCTAGGGAGTCACAGAATGTCAAATATTGTTTGCTTAAGTCATTAAATAATCTCCAGTCAAAAAGCTTCTCCAAAAAGATCTCATTTTTCCTCCAAAGTGTAGCAGTCTGGAAAGAGTGTTAACAGCACTTTTAAACAAGGAAGTGATGTAAGATTTCAAATTACCCACTTAGGGTCCAATGTGCGTAAGTATGAACATTTACAGACCCGTCAAAACTCACAGCCACCAAGCATCGGTCAAGGATATGAAAGTTATTTGGGTCAGAATGACTCATGCTGAGCACCCGAGAGCTGATCACCATTTGACATATCAGTCGGTGGCTAAGAAATCAATCCCCAATGCAACTCACCAGATTTGATTTAAACACTGTTTTTCATCTTTCTTTAAATAATATGAGTATGTAGAAATATACACGTACAGATAGCTCAAACAAAACACTTCTGTGCCAAAACTGTTTTCCTTCAAAAGGTGAGATGCGAAGAACCACTGTTGGCGTATCTTAGTTATGCTAATCAATGCAGACCTGGAAGGTGTTTTGAAATTGCAGTGATGACAAAAAGCACCAGCTTGTAGCTATGCAAAATCAGTGCCTTTTTCAAAAGCTTTGTCTGCCTTTTGGATAGATGACATTGTACAGTCCATATCTCCAGTGAAGGATACTGATGCTAAACACATCAAGAACTCATGATTTTCTGTATTTCTCATAAAATGCTTGGCCTCGACCAGCACATGCATGACTGAGTAATTTATTTTCTAAATAGGCTGCTGAGAGACAGCAGTTTATACAATAACTATGAACTTCTGACTTCTGGATGTAGTGGTTTTACTGCATGAATAGACCCACTCTGTTAAAACTTAAGGAAAAATGTTCTCAGAATTGCTGCTACCACAACAGCAGTTTTGACAGAATAGGTCTTATGGATGAAAATCATGAGTTGATTCACAACACAGGCAGAACAGCTCATTTACCTAAACAGATGATGTAGGCATGCTTTAAATTATGTGCTTTTTTCTTTTTAATTTTCCTTTTTTTTTTTTCTCTTAAAAAAAAAAATCTCCAGCAATTCAATTAACCAATACACAAAAGGGAGAAACTGCTTGACAAATTAAGAACAGAAGACAAAATCCTATGAATCCAGCTTTATCAAACAGTTGAGCAGCTCTATGGTCTGGACTAGGAAAAATCCAAAATGAAATGACAGAATCATAGAATCATTAAGGTTGGAAATGACCTCTAAGATCATCTAGTCCAACCATCATCTCATTAGCAGTATGCCCACTAAACTAAGTCTTTCAATGCCACATCTAGCCTTTTCTTGAACACCTCCAAGAATGATGATTCCACCACTTCCATGGGCAGCCTATGCCAGTGCTTGACCACTTTTTCTGTGAAGAAATTTTTCCTAATAACCAACTTGAACCTCCCCTGGTGCAACTTAAGGCCATTGTCCCTTGTCCTGTTGCTGCTACCTGGGAGAAGAGGCCGACCCTCACCTCACTACTATCTCCCTTCACAGAGTTGCAGAAAGTGATATGGTCTAGATTTAATTTCAGGTAAAAATTCAATGAAAGCTTAAAGGAATTCCATTTTAAAAGTTAGAAAAGTGATACAGAGTCAAAAGATGCAAGGTGCCCAGTCAGATTTGTAAAAGCATTTCTGTAGACATCTGGCTTGAAATCAGCAGTTTTTAACTCAGTACACTTAGTTGAAGTATTATTGGATTTTTTTTTTTTTTTAACATGCCCAAGAATATATACTATTTATAATCCAGGCTTTAGAAGCCTTTTCTTCTTCTTTTTTTTTTTTTTTTTTTTCTCCTCACTCTTAGCCAAGGGCATACTCAATGCTACAAGCTTTAATCATTTTAGAAACAAAAACCATTCTCCTATGGATGCTGCAGCGTGATGGATGCTTTTGAAATTTTAGCCAAAGTCTTTTAATTCTATATAATTATTATTCCTGACCTAGGTAGAATTATTAACGCTTAGCAGAGTAAATTCTATTCCATGCAACTCAATCCTTTGCTCAAGCTTTCATATCATGTTTCAATTACTGAAATTGGCAAAGGAAATCTTGTTTCACTGAAATCTATCCTAAATTAATTTTACCAGATCTTTGCTTTGATCAGCTTTTCTACAAGACCTACAAAATTGTAAGTGTTTAATTTTGCAGCATTACTCGGCTAAAGTCCATCTTACTGATCTTTATTGTCTCGCTGTTTTCCCTGCCTCCTGTCTTCCGCCCATCTGCAAACATTTTTAATCAAATCTAGTACATAGAAGGTGCTGACATGTCTGATCTGTATTTTTAAAAAAGCACATAGTACAAAAGGAATTGTGACTAAGCCACAGGAAGAATACAAGTAAATTACAACATGCAACAGGCTGCATTAATTGGAAAAGGAAAACTCTTTTTGAAAAACTGATCTTAGACAAAAGTGAGCGCACATGTATCTATATGAAAAAAAAAGTGATGTATTTTATCCCATCTCCTCACATTCAGTGAAGTGGCCATTTTCAAGTATCACCGTGCAAATATTTAAAGAGGAAGACATTTCACTGGAGGGAAACATGCTCAGTGCTTGCAAAATAGCATAGAGCTGAAACACCTGATGGGTTTATAATGGACTGTGTGAACAGGAATATATTGACTTTGTTTGCCATAGAACTACAAGGGCTGATGGTTGCGGATGGTTGTTGTTTTATGGGAACAATTTCTATCTGTATTGTGACTGAAGTACTAAAAGAAGCCTGGAATCTCATCTAAGGTCCTGCTGACACTTCTCTGCTGCGAATAAACACAAAGGTGAAAGAGTCCAGAGGACTATGGATGCACAGTTTTCTTCAGCATTCTTTCACAACTGGAATAGTAGTTTCAAAGATTAATGATAAATGCCATAAGCTCACCTAGGCTGCTGAAGATAACTGCAGAGATATCATGCCTGTAAGTATTTCACACGTGAACAAAACCAGGTTCATAACAATGAAACAGAATTATATGTTAAAAAATCCATGTCCTCCCCAAAACAAATAGGTTTGATCCAAATCCAAGAATGAGTCATGGAGTATCTGACTGGAGGAGGGGAGGGAGGGAGGGGAATAAGCCTCCATTAAATAGAAAAGAGTCTGATACAATATTTTTTATGCTGGAGCACAACCTAAAGTGTATATGGAAAGTGTGTCACCATAGGAACCGTTGCCGAAATGAGTAGGAGACGTGAAATGCAGGGAGAGAAAGAAGCTTTTAATGAAAGGATGAAGGTACAGAATACTACTGCCTATGAGGAGCCATTGAATTTGAGAGATATTAGCCAGATGTTAATAAGGTGATTACATTTATAACAGCAAAGGAGAAGAGGTAAACAGTGACTAATCCAAAGGAAAAGAGATAATTGTAGCTGGAAAACAAAACAAAACTACAGTCAGTAGTTTCTGCATATACAGCTATCCAACTAACAACACAGGCAGAACAGCATTTGATGGCATTGGTTCAAGAGGATGATTTGTAAACTATGCAGAAGAAAACAATAATAAAAAAAAGTAATTGCTCTCAATTTTGATTTTCTTGCAACAGCAGTTTAATAATATATAAATAAGAGAATTTCTAGAATTCAGTCACTCAACCCACACAATGGGACATACAGATGGATAATAAAGAGTTACCGGAGAACGTGAAACCAGGGAGAGTTGCTGTATATCCTTTTAGAGTCAAAGATGAAGAGTGTCACCCTCCACAGCTGTAGTAAAAATGAAAAAAAAAACCCAAAAACACCTCTAAAGCACTGTTATCATCATAACTGCATTGCTAATGGTTAATATGTCTTGGCTGACTGAAAGTAGAGACATGCTGCACTATGAATTATATATCTAGAGAATAGCTGCCTCCTCCTTAGAGATAGATGAAAAAGGCACAGGCTGTGGAGGGAACATAACATGAAGAAGAAAATATCAATTATCTTATTATCTTTTGTGCGCAGAGTTAATTAATGGGCAGATAAATGTAGGCACGTGAGGCTTTCAAGGGATAATGAAGGATGAAGCAAGGACTGAGGGTGAACAAGTCTGGAGTGAAGCCAAAGCACAGGGTGGGTGGGAGGAGAGGGATGAAGATGAGAAGATGTACTCAGAAGAGAAAGACCTGCAGGGGATGGAGATCACTTTGTGGTGCTTGGGGATGCTGGTGCAGAGGAATCCCCAGCTCCCTCCTCTGGGCTATGTCTCCTACAGAACAGGAGAGAAGAAATGCAAGGTCTGACTCCTGGTAGCATGGAGAGCACGGGGAGATGGGTTCAGGTCTGAGAGCGGATGAACATCAGCTGTCCTGCCCTTTCCTGTGCTGCTGCAGAAAAAGCCCTTACAGCAAATGTACTTAAAGCCCAAGGAGGAATTCACAGTGTGTGTCACTGGAAGAAATCAAAGGCTACATTCTTTAAAATGTCTAAGAGAGCTTCCGAATTAAAACATACAGGACTCTGTTCTTGTATGATGCAGGATTAATAAGCATGCAGAAATAATCCTTTATTCTTCGCTTGCAGCCAAGGAAACATCCAGAGGTGGAAAACTGGTTGATATATTTATAGCATTATAAGGGTGGGTTATATGTTTTTTATTTATTCTTCATACCATAAAGAAATGCTAGAACAATGCCTACAAAATGAACTGCAATAATACAAATTTAGCTGTTCTTTTTTTTTTTTTTCTTCAGTGTCAATAGTTATACCAATAAATCTGTCAAGATTAAATTAGATTTCATTGCTTTATTTAAAAAATAAGTCCTGTACTTAGAGTGTAATCTGCAGACTAAATCTGGAATTCTCTATTTAGTTCTCAGAAAGGCAAAACTTCTGTTTTCTATCACAATTTGCTAAAGAGGTGCTAAATAAAGTGTTGTGTTGTGTATTTCTACTATAATTATAGGCTTACAAAATTGCAGGATGGCTTAGGTTGGAAGGCACCTTTGGAGGGCCCTTGGGCCAAGCCCCTGCTTAAGCAGGGACATCCAGAACAGATTGCCAGGACAACATCCAGATGGTGAAGAATGCTCACTGTAGAATATATATTGTCTGAATAATAGAACTTGATAATATAGGGTGTCAGATAATATCAAATATGTTGATATATGTTTGAAAAAAATCTATAAAATATGCATTTAAATATATTTATAATTATATGTAATCTATATTAATGTATATTAAGCGTATAAAAAATCGGAATAATTTCCTAAGCTGTGTATTATCCTTTAGATGTGTGCAGTGTAAACAAATACACTCCATGCAGCTTATGAAGAGCACAGGAAAGTCTTGATCTTCATTTTGTTTGGGGAATTAGGAGAGACAAAAAGAAAAGGATTGTACAGTACTTAAATAGCTGTGTTAGCTGCTCAAATTTTCAAGGCAGCTAAGCATTTGAAGCCACAAAACTTAGGCAATTTACAAACTCCAACCATCTGCTCTTCAGTTTCCAGAAATCAACTGCATTGAACAGACACCCAAGACCCACATGAAAGAATACTAAACAAAAGCAGAGAGCCACAGCTATGAACATCCATAAAGAAAGATCACAGTCAGCAACAACGGCAGTTTCTTACTTTTCAAAGCACCTTTTTTGTTTCCTACAGTGACATGAGAAGCTCTATTCCCTTGGAGCATGTGTTCTTGCTCATTAATTTCTCTGCTCTGAGAGGTCTGGAATTGAATCTCAGCAGCAAAGCTCCGTCACTACATCTGCAACTCACACTGGAGAAATTTTCCTACCTGATTTTTTTTTGTCTACATCACAAAGTATTGTTAACATTTCCGTTCCAAATTTGGGATAGCATTTAAACCATAATGGAATATCTTCATTTTGGTAAGCTGTAATTCTCATAACATTATCAAATTCACATTATCAGTTCTTTGCAAAAAGACCTGAGGCCAGCAAAGTATATGTTATCAGTCCTTCATTTCGTATTCCATTATGAAAGTTTCTCCTAGACAGATACCCAAACAAATTGGTCAGAATGAACTGCATTAAGGGTGCCCCTAAACCATTTTGTGGAATGGAATGGAATAGAATAGAATAGTAGAATGGTACCAAATTTCCTATTACCAACTGTTCATCCTTCTTAACTATATTTTTTTCCTATAGGTTTCCATTTGCATGTTTGCAAAAAGCTTTCTGACTTGCATTTAAAACAAACAGCCTCTGTAGGGGTAAAAAAAAATCAACCTTGTAAAAATGACTGCCACATAGGTACCCAAATAATTAATCATGATTAATTTTATTAACATAAATTCCACAGGATTTAATAATGCTTTGACACTTACAAAGCATTTCCCCCAGCAGAATTTGCAACACTGAGGTTAACACAGGGTACATCACTTTACTCCCTGGGTCTCATCACAATCCATTCCCCTCTGAAAAATACAAATTACAGACAAGACTCCAGGGATTTTAGGAAGAAAAACCCTCCTAAGAGCCAAAATCAACAGCAAGAGGATTCTGCAATAAAACTGAAGAAAGTGAGGCTACAGTAGATAGTTAAGAGAGATTACAATGGGGTCTAACTGGAACAGATTTCCTACAGCAACTAAACATCTGCACTAAAATAAGAAAATAGCTGCAGGACAGATTTCCTTCCTCATCCCCCAGAAGCAGGCTCAGGCATATTTCCAGGGGAGCAGAACCACATGATGATCTTGTTGTGCCAGCATGGCCATGAAAAAAAAAAAAGACTATCTTTAATTGAGGTTTAGTGCAACTACCCATTACGGTGAAACATTCCTGGTTAAGAGTAAATGACCAAAAAATGTCATGTGTTGGGCTCCTCTGAAGTAAGTCAGAGTGAGAACATCTCAAGGGAAAACTCATACAGAAGTCAATTCTTTAAGTTCAATTGTACATCCAGAAGATGCATCTCAACACGTAACTGCACAGATGATGCACAACTATGCTGACCTTTCCCTTCCTCTTCATCAGTCTAGATGGGCTTGTCTAGACAGACATTTTTATTCAAGTTCTTTTTATGCATTAAAAAAAAAAAAACAACACACAAAGGAGAAGGAAGGAAGGAAGGAAGGAAGGAAGGAAGGAAGGAAGGAAGGAAGGAAGGAAGGAAGGAAGGAAGGAAGGAAGGAAGGAAGGAAGGAAGGAAGGAAGGAAGGAAGAGGAAGGAAGGAAGAGTACAATCTAAGCGTGCTGTTCTACTGTATCTCAATCTGTGTGGTGTGGTCAACACACCTTAGGGACAGGATGCCATCCAGAGAGACCTAGAGAGGCTCGAACAGTGGCCCAGGAGAACCTCATGAGGTTCAACAAAGCCAAGTGTAAGGTCTTGCATTTGGGTCATGGCAATTCCTATTGTCAATAAAAGCTGGGGGATGTAGGAATAGAGCACAGCCCTGCTGAAAAGGACTTGAGGTAGTGGTGGATGGCAAGTTGGACATGACCCAGCAATGTGCCCGTGCAGCCCAGAAAGCCAACTGTATCCTGGGCTGCATCAAAAGAAGTGTGGCCAGCAGGTTGGGGGAAGTGATCCTGTACCTCTGCTCTGAGACATCACCTGGAGTACTGTGTCCAGATGTGGAGTCCTCAGTACAGGAGAGAGACGGAGCTGCTGGTTTGTTGGTTTGTTTGGTTTTTCTAAAGGAAAGCCAAATAAATTATCCAAGGGATGGAAAGAGGACAGGCTGAGAGATGGGGCTGTTTAGCCTGGAGAAGAGAAAGGTCCAGGGAGACCAGAGAGTGGCCTTTCAGTATCTAAAAGGCAGCTGTAAGAAAGAAGGGGACAGAGCCTTTAGCAGGGTCTGTGGTGATGCGACAAGGGGAAATGGTTTCCAGCTAAACAAGGAGAGATTTAGATTGGTTATGAGAAAAAAGTCTTTTATGGTAAGGGTAGTGAAGTACCCTGAGAACTAGTTGCTCAGAGATTGGTGGATACCCTGTCCCTGGAGACATTCAAGTTCAGGCTGGACGGTGCTCTGTGATTTAGCTGTAGGTGTCCATACTCGTTGCAGGGGAGTTGGTTTAGGTTACCTTAGGGGACCCTTCCAATTCAAATGATTCTTTTTATGATTCTAAAACTGTATCACTGCCTTTCCTCTCTGTGCATTTGTGAATCGTGGGTTCATTGGCAATTGTATTTCATAGGTCTGTATAGCATCATGAATGCTCAAGGCTCAAGTATGCAAACACAGCTATGCTATAAGTATTCTCTACCACCACAGTCTGACTTCATTAACTACTAGCTTGAAAACTGCTAAGAGCCACAAAACTTGATTTCCTCAGAAAAAAATATCAGTGACTTTCCAGAACTACAGTGCATTGAAAACACAGACTTTTTTCTTTCTGAGAGTAGTGTTTGCAAAGTCACTGTGAAGTGACTTTGACTATGAAGACAGTATTTACAGCTATTTTTATTAAAGCTAGGGAGAAAAACAGAAAGTTAGGTGCAAAACTAACTGTCCCTGTCAGTTTTCAATATTTTCATCTTCAGTTGTAATTACTAGTGATTTCTCAGTTGCTTTGCCTCCTATTTTTTTTTTTTTTTATCTGAGCAGAAGAAAACATATTTCCCAGAAGGATCTAGTAAATAGCGTAGCTGATATAATCAGAAGAGTTTCTAAGGAAAAGACAATCCTGTTTTTGCAATGAATAACAATTTCGTGAATTTGAAAACAGTCACTATCTCTCTTGGGGCTGATATTCCTTAAGGAAAGGAAATTAATCTGAAACAGTGGTTAGTAATCATGAAAGGATTAATTTAATGGAATGAAAAAATATGAATGTGGGTGAACAACAATAATGTCTTGCAAGTCCATGTATTACACAGAACCACAGAATGGCCTGGGTTGGAAGGGGCCTCAAAGATCCAACCCCTCTGCCACAAGCCAGGACCCCCAAATCCTTCTCTGCAGGGCTGCTCTCAAGGACCACTCCTTCACTGTATTGGCACAGCATAGAGTGAGGGGAAGTGTGCTATTGTCTCCTATCTTTCATCTTTGTATTTCCTCATTAAGACCAACCATCCTATAAATCTGATCTATTTAAGGATGTTAATGGACTTGAGGCATGCTTGAGGAAAGAGGAAAATTATCGTTGTTGATGAACACAAACAGGAAGTTTGTGAAGTTCAAACAGGAATCAATGACAGTGACTATAAAGGCTTATTACAGGTTCTATAAAATTGTGATTATAGGAGCAGCCCACAGCTGGCCTTTTTGCTTGCTTGATCTGTTTGCCTTCTGTCAGCTTGTGGGAAGGAGGTTTTAAGGGAAGAGTCAAGATTACCAGCATGGGTGGGAAGGGCCAGGACACAGGTAGGATCTTTGTGTCTGGTAGAGGTACAAAAAAAGGTGCAAGATCTGACTGTGGCACTTCATAGAATATTCCAAGTTGGAAGGGACCCACAGGCACCATCGAGTCCAGCTCCCAGCTCCACACAGGACCACCCAAAATCAAACCCTATGTCTGACAGTGGGGTCCAATTCCCCCTTGATCTCTGGCAGTTCAAGACTGTGTCCACCACCGTCTGGTGGAGAACCTTCCTCTAACCTAAAAGGATACTGTGAGAAAAACAGTACTGAAAGCTTTGCTTGGAGAAGAGCTGGGTCACCCATACAGCTTTCCTTCCTTCCCTTTAGCATATCCCTATCTGCTTTGCCACAACATGGATAAATATTCAGACCATTCCCTTTTTGTATCTTCTTCCTGCTTGGACTCCTTCTTTATAACTTTATTTTCTAGAGCCACTTATACAGAGGCTTGCCACAGCTTCCTCTTCCACAATGCTCAGCTAAGACACACCAACTTTACATGATGTTTATCAGCTTTTAATCTCAAACCACACCCTAAGTTTACCCTCATAACATGCACCATTATGGTTTACGTTCTATCTCACATAAAACAATTGTTAACCATATGAACTTTTTAAATGAAAGAAAGTATTTAAAGCAAGAAGTGATTCAATCAATTATATCCTCATTAAAGTTTTTTACTATTCTCACATTTTGTTAAGACAAGAGGCAGTGTCTTTTATATGATTTAGCAGGCTAAAGAAATTTAGTCTGCTATATCTTCATAGTTAGATTCTTGTCATCCCTAAATCAGTATAAGTTGATACAAAACCACAACAGATGCATGAAAATCTAGGGTCTGATTCAGATCTTGAATCAGAAAATTCTACCTTCTTGACTGAGTCATACACAAACATAAAGAACAATGTGCACTTCTTAAATTACCAAAAATAAAATAAGATTTATATCCTTTTTTTTCCCTCCTAACCTTTTTCATAACTCAGAATTATAGCCTAATCGCAATAAACAAACTCACTGAGCAAAACCAAACTCACTAAGAGCACAGAACCAGTAGCAGGAACACTTCAGAAGGATTGGATACTGTTACAGAAATAAAATTCTGAAATGGAAGAGATAGTGACGAGTCACTGCTGTTCTAAGAGTCTATCTGCAATTACAATCTCTGCACTTGGAATGAATGGGGGCAAAAAAATAAATAAGACTGTCAGTCAAGTTCCATGGCAGCCTCTTTCTTGTATGGTTTAGTTGTGCTTGTTAGCCACATTAGGTAATGGAATATACAACACTTGCTCCCTCAAGTGCACTTACCAATTCCCTGTGTCTTAGAAGATAGAGTCACAGACAAAAAGTATGACCAGTCTTAAGTGAAGTTTGGTTGCCATAATCTCTATGTTGATAATGATATTTGACTTCAATTTTACATTATAATAATACGTTATAGAGATTATGCAAAATAGATTCTGCGCATTTGCAAAATCTTCAATTTTCCCAAGTTCCCTGTGCAACTTTAAGTTATCTTTAATTGATGCTCTGATTAGTCACTCCATTCTCTCAGACTGTACTTGTGATTCTCTGCTTATTAGTAGAGACTTTTTAAGATATGACAACGGAATCAACAGGAAACTTTAAGTTAGTCATTCTAAACAGAACGGCAGCTAATTTGAAATCAAATAAGTATTGTTTTCAGTTAGCTGAAGTCTGATGTCTAGTGAAATTTTAGCTACACTAACTTGCTCACTAGCTAGATATTTAGGAGGAAATCATTTTAAAGGTGGCTGATCAGCCTCCCTGTAGTAACAGACAAAAAAGCTTCAGTAAGTTCTGTTGACAAGTGGGGGCTCTGCATTTCTTGTCTCTCTGCTGCTGAATGTAATCATAGGCAGTAAAACAAGGAGATAAATGCATGACTTGTTGCCTCAGTTCTGTCATGACTTCCTGTTGCAAGCTGGCATAACTAAATGACTGCACATACTGTCTTTCCAAAGCTGTAGAATGGGAAGATGAAGACGAGTCCATTACAGATAGCCACTCAGCAGAAAGGAAGTCACATGCTGACAGATATCTATGTGGTTACCATCTCTACATAGTTTCCAGATTCCAATTTTCTCTTCTATATAGTTCCTACCAGTTCATTAGGGGGCAACAAAATGAAACAAAAACCCGGTTTTGACTGTGAAGTGGTATCCTGAGCATCAAATTGAATCAATTATCAATACACTGAAAGTCAATAAGGACAGGCTTATAGGAATTTGGACTTCTGGTTATAATAAATACCATGTTTGTATTCTGGTTCATGGCTGCTTTATGAAAAAGTGTTATCTGCAGTTATCAAATGTTGTGATCACCATGGCAACTCCCCACTCACTTTTTCTACTATTTTGCTTGTCAATCTGCTAGAGATACAGAGTCTTAAGGCACAATCCTGCAAAAAGCTGAGCAATTTTGACATCGTTCTTGCCACAAAGGCAAATATTCTTAGCACCTCAGTAGAGCAGCTCAGCCTTTTATAATGGAAGTTTGTTCTATTTTGTATTCAGAGTTTGTCTGAAGTTCAGCCAGGGTAAGATACAAGAAGTAGTCATTTATGCATGTAGGTAATTTTATTATCTATGTACACTAGGCCCAGATGCCCCAATCAGCATGGCATTAAGATATCACTTAGAGATTATAATGAATTAATTTATTTTCAAAAACAAGATCCCTAGATTCTTTTGCACTTCCGTCCTCTTTTTCTTGTAGCATGAAGGATTTAATCTTTCCTTCTTTCCATCAGAAACATGCGAAGAGCAGGGGAGAAGGTGGAGGAATATTTTGCTCTGACTACATTCTCATTTGCTGCAATTCACAGGACTCTAAACTTGGATTGACCTGTCACAACTTATCTTGTCTGATTTGCTGTTTCTAGTAAGAAAAGTAAAAAGGGAAAGACATAAAGAATAAAATGAAATCCTCCATTCAAACCTGCCCAGTCCATCACTTTTTCCAGTTAGATGAGGACAAAAGGACGCCTTGAACTCTCTACATATGCCAATACTTCTCCACAGTCTGTCTACAGGGCAAACAAAGAAGTAACTGTCATCTACAGAATCACAGAATCACAGAATTGCAAGGTTGGAAACGACCTGCAAGATCATCCAGTCCAACCACCCTCCCATTCCTATCAGTACCACAAGCACTAAATCATCTCTCGTAGCTCCTCATCCAGGCGCCTCTTGAACACTGCCAGGGACGGCGACTCCACCACCTCCCTGGGCAGCCATTCCAGTGCCTGACCACCCTCTGAGAGAAAAAGTTTCTCCTAATGTCCAACCTAAACCTCCTCTGGTATAACTTCTGGCTGTTTCCTTGGGTCCTACTATTCGGCTGGGAGAAGAGGCCAGACCCTTTTTCATCACAACCTCCCTTCAGGAAGTTGTGAGGAACAGAGGTAGCATGTGTTTTAGTGCAGGTTGTAAATCACTCCTGAGAAATCATAGAAAAATATATGAAACTCAGGCTAGCAAGTGACAGAATGTACAGCTAGATTGAAGGCTTCAGAGTAACATGTTCAGGATTAGGAGTTTAGGTAATGTGGGAGTTTATTTTATTTTGAAGTTTAGATTTTGTCAGATAAATCACCCGTCCACCACTGAAAATTGTAACATCACATGTTTGGGAATTTAATGGAATGTAATGTTAGAGCCCTCAGTAAGTACAAGAGACAGATTTTTTTTTTTTTTTTTTTTTTTTTTTTTCAGACCTGAAAAGGTTATAGGAAATTTTTGGTTTTAATTTTAAGCCAAACTTTCTGAAAAACATGATCTTATGTCTTCAACAGAACTGTGGTATATTTGTTCCAAGAACATCTTGTTAGGAAAAGTTATATAGTCTAAAGCAGATAGCAAAATTCAAAAGCAACCAGAACATTCAGTGTGTTGACATCAAATGGTAAATTGCCTCATTATCCTACAGCCAAACAATTTAAAAGACAATTTGTAGTACTGGCTGAGATTACTGAACTTGGCTTAATGGTCTATCTTTAAAAATACTGGGTGGCACATTCAATCTAAAAAGAGTACTTGATCAGATCTAGCAAATGAGCATCAAAATACCACTTGCAACTCAGCAATGCTACATATCAAGAGGAAAGGTCTGGATACTCGCCAAAAGTCTAAACATTTCAAATAGAAAATTTCCACTCTGTGTTACAAGCAGATGAGTAACCTTACCACAAAACCATACCTGAAGTATCTGAAAACTAGCAACCTGCATCACACATCATGAACATTCTCACTGCTGCCATCAGCTTTTCATAAATTATTAAAAGTGATTACCACCATTCTTAGCTTCTGCTAATGGAAATCAAAGAAGAATTAAATATAACTGTCAGAGATCAAATTTAAGTCCTTTCAGTAATGAAAGCTAACTATATACTGGGCAGTATTAGTAAAAGTATGGCTCAAAGTAAGTGGTTAATCCTTGCTATGAAGCTTCAAGAGAATACTGGAATAGTGTCCAATGCAGGTCACTAATAAACTGAAGAGTGCCTGGCTGAGGGCAGGAGCGCATAATTTGCTAGAAAGGGTTTAAGGCAGGTGAGTTAGTTTGGTCTGAGGAAGAAACTTAATTGCTTTCTTCAACTACTTACTGAGTGAGTACGGAGAAGCCAGCGTGAAATTCTTTTTGGAGGTACACAGGGATAGGACAAGACTCAAGGAAAAAGAGAAAATTCTAGTTAAATCTAAGGGGAAAAAAAACAATGTAGTTAGTGTATTCTGCTCCACAGGCTATATGAACTCTACCTGTGGAGATCTGTGAAACCACTGACAATGCCCTGAGCAAGCTGATCTAATTTTTGTGTAAAGAGCTTTAAGCAGGAATATGGACTAGGCGAATCTCCAAAGGTCTCTTTCAAGGTAAGTTTTTGTAAGATTATACAAGAACAACATTTCAACCAAAGTGACTCTTTTAGTGCCAGAATCTCTCTGAAGAGATTTTTAAATATTGACCTAAGTGAACCATCTGTTCAAACTTGACTAAATATGAAATACTTAGATATCAAAAGTCAGGTATTATACGTGATATTATCAAATAGAAAATAAAATCATTTAAGGGTCTAAGAATGCCAAAGCACATTCTGTGCTCTGGTTCTTGCAGTACCTGCCCTGTGTTAACTATGTTGCTGGGAATTCAATCTCTAAACCTTTTCTAAATGTTTCTGAACATTTTCTAGCTTTTGAAATGAGGATTGAAGTCTTAGAATCATAGAATCATAGAATGGTTTGGGTCGGAAGGGACTCCAAGGATCATCAAGCTCCAGCCCCCCTGCCACATGCAGGGCCACCAACTTCCACATTTAATACTAGACTATGCTGCCCAGGGCTCTGTGAACTTTAACACATACAAGGATGAAGTGTTTATCTGACAACGCTCTTAATCTATCTGAGAGCAGGCATTACAATTGAGGACAGGCAAAGATAAAAGGAAAAAATATGAAAATATTCTAAGAATTTATAGGAAATGTAGACAGAAATAGAAGAGATACTTTTCTGCAAAAGGTAAAAGCATCTTTTTGACAATATATTTGTCCTCTTGCTTCTCAGCAACCACAGGAACTGAACGATGGACAAGGAATTGTTTACAAGGAAGATGAAGAAAAGATAAGCATCTCTGTGAAGTTTACTGAGGATTCTTCCCTGCAGGGAAGGTGGAAAGTGCAGCAGGAAGAAGGGTGGGAACACAGGATAAGTTGGAACTACTCCAGTGACTTCATTAAGAAGTTTCCTGAAGCTCAGAGCAATTTGGGATGATATAGTTTGAGCTGCCGGAGGCTATATTGCCTTGTTTCCAGTATTCTAAATACTGCTATCAAACAGAGGGGTATTTGATTCTAATAGATTAGTTTAATGATTAGACACACAGATTAATATTTCAGGGTTCTTTTGTTTGTTTTTCTATGCCTATGTTTTTCTATCCAGTTTGAAGAACACTGACAGACAGATAACATGATCTGATATTTGTGTATTTCTTGGCAGTCTTGCAAACTCATGCTGCAGTTGGCTGCATATTACACTCTTCCACACAACGAGTTTCACCAAAGACAATATGGAGCAGAAGTGCTTATGAAGACTTCAATGTTTTCCTTCATAATAAATGCTTCTTTGATGAGGATTGGATAGATATTTGAATTTGCAGGTTGATCTAAAGCAAATGTATATTCCTGGAACAAACGAACAGTAGTTTGATTATGCTTTTTGTATGATGCCAGCAGGGGCATCAGTTTTCAAGATTTTTTAAAGCATGCATCTATTTGTTTAGGAAAGAGAAACAACAAAAATGATATGCCAAAATCTCAGGATCAGCGTTTCTAGAAAAACACTGCTTTATTCTGTCCCACTCCATCTAACCTAAAAAGCTACTACAGTAAGAGTTTCCTGTGAAGATTTTTCTTTAAAATATCATTTATTATGTTTTCTCATATGAATGTTATTTAAGTGACTAAAATAACATCGTGGAACAATATGCTTGAATTTTCTACTGCTTTTGCAAATTGGGCAAATCGCAGTCCCTTTGTCCCCTGTCCCCTGCAAACAATTTTGCAGGCTTCTTACACAACTTCATTATTCAGTGTTATTTAGAAGTCCTTGAAATGTTCAAATAAAAATTGATACTGAAAATCTAAGAATTGTATTGGGAAATATCCAGCCATTTCCTTTCTAGAAATGTAAATATCAGATATTTACTATACTCACATCATTTTCATATGTTTTACTCATATGAAAACAGAACACTGCCATTACATATGTATATGAATGTATGAAGCCTTTGAAGAATTACTGGATTTGGGCACTGCAGTTCTTGCTACTTAAAATGGGATCAATTTCTTTCTCAGTTTAAACTGAGAAATATTTTAAATTTAAGAGCAGACTACATTAAATGGCTCCCACCCCCATAATTCAGAGGAATTAAAACAGTTTCAAGCTGAATCAAAATACAATACATTAAATCCAAACACAAGCCTTCTTCCAGCTAATTATATTGCCACAGATGGAGGTATGCAATTTACTGAGCATCTGTGCATTGCAAAATTTTGGACAACGTGGGTGGTGCAACTTTTAAATCACACACATGCTGTGATCGAACCAAAGCAAAAAAAGGCTCATTGATGAGACTTATTTTATTAATTCAAACAAACACAAAGATTTCACAATGCAGATGCAATTGAATGCATAAAAGCATAGTGGAAAGTCAAGTGGCTTCACACTGGGAATTAGAAAAAAAAATGTGTCCTTTAGGAATAATTCTTCTTCTCACGTGTAAGACAAAGATAGACTAGAAAAGAGTCATGTAGACAGAAACAGGATTAGATACAGAACTGGTTGAAGAGCAGAAAACCCTGTTCACACACAATATATTTTCATTTAAAAAATGGATTTTTCTGGGCATTCTTTGTCTCTTTGGTATTTATGGCTTGAAGATTTCCTAATGCTGCAACTTTGCCAGACATCTAGTCAATATTTCTTTCAATTAACTTCTACTGTTTGGACTTCCTGTGACTCTCTGACACCCCAGTAGAACTTGAGTGGCAAAGAAAGAAAGAAAATCGTGATCAACTTTCCCCAAGCATGCTTGTTTGGTATCTAAATCTTCTATTCTATAACTTCTATTAAGCGACACTGATATAACTACATATTGCTAAATGTAATGCATCTGATATAATGAGCTCAGAGGATGTTTTATATAACTGGTGTTTTGGGTAATATTTAATGGGAGTGCTTGTCTAGCTCCTCTATAAATTTACTTCAATCACATGACACAGGAATCCAGCCTAATCTGTGCTTGTGTCACGAAAACTAAATCAGAGAAAAACAAAAAGCCAGGAGTCACAGTCTCATGATGTCTACACAACCACCAGTAAGCATATTTGATTATGGATTGAGAGTGGGTATACTCTTACCTTTCCAACCAACTGGCAAGTGCATGCACTACAGATTTCCTTTAAATCATGTTTCTGCAGTGGTTTTGGTCCAGTACTGAGAGCTTTCCCTCTAACAACAAAACACAGCCAGTGGCCATAAGCACAGATTAGACCCTTGGTCTTTTCCAGTTCCCATACAGGACTTTCACAATTACTGTGTCTGCACAAAAAAACAACTTACCTGAAAGGGGAAAGGATTACATCATTCGTTTGCTTATAAAAACAGCAGGAAACTAACAATATATTTATGCACAATAAGTCATGCTGAGCCTGTTTCCCATCTGCTCTCTTGAAAAATATGCTTCCACGTGCCATTTCTGCCTGTCTTCACTTGCACAGTACGCACTGAAAATGTAAATAGCTGGTGGATCCCTGAGCAAGAAAATAGCACTGAAAAGCACATCTCCCTTCCACCAAGTGTTCCCTGATTTTGGTAGAGAGGTGAGTTCTCATTGCCCCTGCTCTTGAGGTTTTGATTGGTTTTGCCAGTTCCAGGTTTTTGCCTCTTCATCTGCCCCATCTCTCACTGCACTCCATGAAAGAGAACCAAGATCTGAAGCACAGGAACTACAAATGTAAGAAGCCGCCCTACTCCCTCACACACACAAATTTAATTCTTCCTTAATAGCAGCCAGAATAGCAATTTTTAACTTGGTCCCATTCTTATCTCTAGTCCTTTCCCATCCCACAGCTGGAGCAGCACTGAAGTCCCCTGGTTCCATATCTAAGGGTCAGCAGGACTGAATATTTCCTATCATTCTGAGAAGCCTCTGGAGATGAGTGTAAATTAAATGAGGATTAATTTTGTTCTTTAATGAGCTTAGTAAGGGAAAAGACAATACTGAGACAAGCATTTGACCTGCCATCAAAATTAAATAGTGAATTTTTGTATAATTGCCTGAACACCTTCTGTCATCAGTTGGCAAACAGTACAGAACTAGACAGCAATCATAAAATCTATTCATCAAACCATATAAAGTATGAACAAAGTAATAAATGCTATTCTGACTGCAAATATTCCATGAAGAGAAAAAAAAAAAACCCCCCCCCCCCTTTTTTTTTTTTCCCAAACAAATTGTTTGCAAGTAGAGCTGTGTGGTAATGCAGCAATAGAAATAGGATACAATAACATCTTTTGTATGAAAAAAAATGATCTAGTCCAGTCCAAGGTTATTGCGTTAATCAGATGAAATAAATATTTTAAGGCTTTAACCAAAAATATCAGTCCCAGTGCAAAGAGGAACAAAGGTAAAATCTTCAAATGTTCTGTGTATGTCTAGCAGAAAGGATGATAATAGTCTATCTGCCCAGAGCACTGACTTTGTTAAAGAAAATTTTGCCGTGAATAGCTCTGAATATCCATTTTCATGATGGTTCATTTTAAAATATAATATTTATTTTACAGCACCAATTTTCCCCTTTCTTTCTGTCCACAAATGGAAGTAGCACAAGGGTGATCCAAATGAAATGGCGACTGCAGCATAGCAATAATTTTAGAAGTTCTAAAGAACTTTCAGATGGTTTTACGTGTTTTATGGAAGAGAGAACTAGATTTGCACTTTGGATCATTAAACTAGCTAGCTGTCATGCCTAAATCAAGCACTTCCATGAATTTACATGTAAGTGTCAAACATTGCAAAATATTTTTCATGGAATCCTAGAATTGTTTGGGTTGAGAGGGACTTTAAAGGTTACCTAGTCCAGAAGTCTGAATTTTTGAAGACCTTAAGTCTTTTGAGACAAAAAAAGTATACTACAATCACAGTCATAGAATGGCTTGGGCTGGAAGGGACCCCAAGGATCAAGCTCCTACTCTGCTGCCACAGGCAGGGCCACCAACCTCAGATCTGGTATTAGACCAGGCTGTCCAGGACCCCATCCATCCTGGCCTTGAACAGCTCCAGGGGTAGGGCATCCACAACCTCTCTGGGCAGCCTGTTCCAGCATATCACTCTCATAGTGAAGAACTCCCTCCTGACATCCAACTTAAATTTTCCCTCCTTGAGCTTTAAAACATTCCCTGATATTTTAAAATCTGTGCCTAATATTGGTGCTTCTGTTAATATTGCATGTCTTTGAAAAAATAAGTCTTAATACAGTGGCTAATCCACAGACAATTAAGTTTTTAAAATCTCACATTCATTATTTTAACATCTTAATTAAAACCAACATCACCACCAATGAAAAGCCTTTGCAAATATTGTGTGACCTACAAGGGAAGAAGCAAAGAAATGACTTGAAATAGCTTCAGTTTTATCTTAACGTATTTACAGATGCAACAGATTTAAGGATATACCAACACCTTGCATTCAGTGTAAGTACCCGGGAAATAAAGACCCTATATATCTATTTTGTGGATATGAATCAGCATATTGCAGATGCTAATGTGTCTGCTCTCACCATGTCATGGGATGGTCTGCAACTCCATCTTCCCCAGCTTGTGCCTGTCAAATGGGACAGAGACAGGCCATTGCAGCAGGAAATTTGAAAGATGCTGAAGTACATGAAGCAGGAAGACATAGCAGAGGTCAGAGACTTGAAGGGCTAGCAGAGCTTGATGAAGGCTTCTTCAGGCCTCTTGCCTGAAGAAATGCAAGTCATTTCTACATTCCTCTGAAACATGGCATCATCATCAGTGGACAAATGCAGACTAGCAAAAAAGGCTTACATTAACTAGTAAATCCTTTCCGAAGAACACTTTAGTCAGCATCTCAAATGTAAATAAAAAGATAAAACTATTGGGCAAGGAATGCTGGTGGAAGCAAGTGATAAATGACAGGATCAGTAGATCTGAGCAGCTCTATCACTCAAAGCAAAACTGGATGAATTACAGCCAGATAAATAAATATATTACCTCTAGTCATGTCTACTTAAAAATCAAAGGAAAAACATTGAGTCCAATAAATTTTAGCAAGAAATCAGATTCTAGCATTGGTTTTCTGAAAAACCTGCTTCTGCTGAAATGTTTTGCACTGGGATACAATTATTCCACCTCTATTCTGCACTTTTTAGGAATACTGTCATCTGGAATACTGTATCCAATTTTCATTTTTCCCCAAGGTCAAAAGATACTTTATGAAATGGAAGGAATCTAGAGGAAGGTCACAAATATGATAGAGGCTAGAGAACCTGATGTTTGGCGAAAGATCATTGCAGAGAATATGGAGGCGATTTCTTCAATGATACGCCCTGTCCCAGAACAAGAGGTGAAGGACGCAAGTTACTTTGAGGGAAATTCCATCTGGATATAACAAAAATGTTGTCACTTTGAGAACAATTAAATATTGAAAGGGGCCACCCAGAAAAGAAATTTCCATTACTGGAAAAATTCAAGACTCGACCTGCCATGCTCTTGCATAATTTAATCCAAGCCCAATTTTACCTAGAGGCTCAAACCAGATTATCTCCACAAGTCCCTTCCAGCATGTGCTGTTTTGAAGTTCTCTCATTTATACCTATATCATGACAGCTAAGCAGAGGGAACATTTCATGTAGTAATAAAGGAAAATCAGTCATTAATGACTGAGGGTCTACTTTCTGGAGTCTATACTTCGTATGCTTCAAAAGTAGTCTTGACAAATATTTGATGATATTTCAGTGGAAGAGACAGCCCGTGTAATTTAAAAAGGATTTTAGGAAAAGATTATTAATAAAATACCCACTCATCTATCACCAAAAATCTAACATTTTTCTTTCTCTTAAGAGCCACTGTGATTCATGCTCTCTCTTTCTCTCTGCACAGCACAGCTTAAGATGATTAGAAATTTTATCGCCACTGTCACTGGAAGTAAGAAGAAATTCTTGAGACTCATCTTTGAAGAACACCAAAACAGATACCACTACAGTTAAAACAGAGATTCCAGGGGCATAATGACACAAAAAATAGCACCAGAAGTCATGTGCACTGATGTTAATGTGGTCTACTTTTAATTTTGCAGCTATGATTTTAGACAGTCTAGTCAAATGCCTTGGAGACGTATGAAAAAAAAACCAACACCACCATTAAATTAATTATATTTATCAAATGTAAAGTGAAAAAAAAAAACAACATGATTTATGGAAGGAAGTGGCTAACAGGCATATCTCCAAACCTAAGGTGTGGATAATGAACAAAATACTCTCCTCTCTAAACTTTAATTTTAATAGAAAGAAAATATTTTCTCAGGATGTTAAATCACAACTGTGTCATCGGAAACAGCCTATAGAGATTAAATAGCATCTTTTTACAGGGGAAATGGCTTTTCATTTTCTCTGTAAATCAGTGTAGAAAGTAAAGGGTAGCCTATCATCTTGCTGAATGGATGTCTGTGGGGAAGGAAAAGTTCTGGCGGGCTTCTTTCGACAAGCCTGAATCAGTGACAGTTTCTGTTCCTGGGCTGGATGTAAGAATTCTTTTTTGCAGCCATCAGCAGTGTTGATGCTGTCAAGTTCTATCAGACAGCAGTATGTGGGAAAATTATAATGCATCCTCTGGGAGTGCCAGTAATTAATGGGTTTCCTCAAGCCCTTCATTTCCTCAAAAGATGTGGTCTAAAGAAATACAACTCACAGATCCCAAATTTTACTTCTATTAATGTTGTTTACATAGGCTTGGCAGTTCAGACGGACTTGCAGTCGCTCTCTTGTGAATGCAACCACAGATTTGGTTCACAGATTTGAGAAGATGAACACACTGTGAGTTGTGTCCATTTTCTATGTAACTAATACCGAGACAGGTTGTGTTCATGAGTTAATTGCCTCATATTACTTAGACAAATATCCCATTAAATTTGAATAATAAACTGATGAGAGATTGGGATTTAATTTTAATATGCTGCAATTACTCCTTCAGCCATCATCTGTTAATAAATAATGTGACAGAGTAGTACCAGATAAGTGCCACTAATGGAAAGGATCTATCTAAATAAAGATTTAGATGTAAAAACTAACATAAATCCTAAACTGACATAAAACTTAGACTGGCAGCATCCCTTTTTTACTTCCCAGAACTGCCCAGCCATAAAAACCTTTACTCTGTGAACACTTCTCCCATTTGGCAAACAGTCCCTTATGGTCAACCACACCTGTTTAGGAATGAACTGAACAGGACCCTGAACAGATAAAATATTTCACATGTCCTGTTGATTTCCTGTGTTTTCAGTTGATGAATGCATACCTAATGAGAGCAGACTAGAAAGGACCATGTCAGGTCTGCATATGTGCCTCTATCTGGATTCCACCCTTGAGTAGTACTACATACACAACTGTCAATATTATCTACATATTTAATCTCAACTATTTTGTCAAGATTTTAATATAGCTTCAAAGTGATTTGAATAAATCAGTAATTATAAGCATTACCAAATGAGGTGCTGTGAAAAAAAATAGTTAATTGCTATGCAGGATAAGATAATATAGAAACCTCTTTTAAAATTATTACTTCTGAGTTGATAATGATGACTAAGTCTCCATTTAGATTATCTCCTTTTGTTTAACTCAAATATTAAAAGAGTTACTAATGGAACCTGGCTATGTATTAAAAAACCTTGCAAAAAAATCCTGAAACTCAGACACCAAGACTTCTGAGTTTAAAACTTTTATGTGATCAGTGACTCACAAACAATAACATCAAAGAAGCAGCTTAGTTTAGCATTAAGTAATAAGTCCACAGGAACTGCTGTGCTGAATCAAAGAGGCAGTCCTTCATGTAAGTGCTTTAACAGAGTGTGAGACACGCCACAGGGAATGCAGCTGCTGTCTGTCCCACATCTCCCAACCTTTACAGCATTCAAACTGCTCTTTAAGCTTCAGCACTGTATTCTTTGATTACCTGAAAAGGCCTTCCCTAATAGAACTGCACATTTTTAGTCTTCATCCCAGTGAGCTTCCTGGCTTCTTCATGAAAAGGAACTGCACTTCTAGACAGAAGTGCACATAAATCCTATGCCACATTACACTGCTGCTGGTGATCATGGTATTACCACTGGAATATAATGAATCCTCAGTATACAGATCCCTATTTTCTCTGCAGATATACATGGGGTTCCTCATCACAGGAACCACCACTTTCTCCTCTGCTTTCACATACTGAGTCCTCCAAAAGCTCCCAGTAGTCTCTCAGGTACACTCATGGCACAGACAGGCAAAATTGTGCCCTACATCAGAAATTATAACTGTTCTTTTTAAAAAAACCAAACAAACAGTATTATGAATACTGGGGTCTTGGCTAGTGTTATTACTACTGCAAAGAAGTGAAAAGGGGTCAAAAACAGAGCCCAAAATGAACTTGAAAGGTGTAGTCTACATTTCTCTCTATAGATTTGCATACAAGATGAACCATTGTTGCCCAGAGATGTAGTGGACATCCCTTCCCTGAAGACACCCAGTATCAGGCTGGATGGGGCTCTGAGCACCTGACAGAACTGTAGGTGTCCCTGTTCACTGCAGGGCAAAGGACTAGGTGGCCTTTAAGGATCCCTTCCAGCACAGACAATTCTATGGTTATTGTTAATCATGCTGTATCTAAATGAAGCACAGCATACACTTTCCAATATAGTGGAAGGTATAGGCAAGTTAAAATTAAAACTCATTAACTTGAATTCAGTTCTATATGGATTAATTTGTGTCAACTGACAACTGTGTCAGATTCCAAAGACAAACTCACAGCAGTGGATCGTTATTTGCTTCTGAGACCGTCCTTTGACAAAACGTCACCTTCAGAGGTTTGAGGCACTCACAAAATGAATAGTTAATTTGTGCTACAATCACTTTGGATTGCAGAAAAGGAGTCTACTAAAGCACAATCATCTAAAAATGTCTTTTTTTTTTTAACCTAGTAGTTCTTCAGATTCTCTCCTTGGAATATTAGGTCCTGAAAAAGTAACATTCTAGACAGACTACTCTCCACTGCGTTTGCTGCAGACCACGGGATCACAGAATTACCAAGGCTAGAAAAGACCTCCAAGATCATCCAGTCTAACCAAAAGCATGATGGCTTTGCAGCAATTGAATTCCATTGACTTTAATAATATTTCTCAAGGTGCGTGTAAAAAAATAGAACCAGAAAGCACCACAGAGCATCTCATGGGTGTTGAAGCTTTGCTGCTTCAGCCCTTCTGTTGTGGACAAACAACTGCCACTTGATGACTCTTACATTCTGTAAGCGAGCTTCTGTTGGATTACGGGAATCAAGAGAAAATCTCCAAAACCAGCACTGATTCTGAGATAAAATTAATTTAGAAAAAATAAGCTGACTGAAAAACTCTTTCCACAACAGTAAGAATTACCATTGGATTCTTGTGAGGACAGCACATTCTGTGGGTCAGCAGAACACTGCTTTCTGCTTTTTTTTCCTGCATTTGTAATATTGATCAACACTTTTCTGCTTGCTATAAGAAGAAAGAGAAATCAGCAGTGTATTTCATTGGAAGTCAATTGTGAAAACTGAAGGAGTTGCTATAGTCAGCATGGAACAGGACAAAACCATTATTACTCATTCTGCTCATTTTCCAAAAACTTTTGGTGCTAAAATGTCAGGACACTAATTCACAGAAAGACTTATTGCCTGTTTTTCAAAATTCTCTACAAAGGCTCCTTCCTGACTTACTCTTTTCTTTATGTCCTTTCCAACTTGCCTGTCACTGCATGGGAGCAGTGCACAGATCTAATCTGCAGCCTAACGTTTATCATACATAAAACCCCTTTTGGGTAAGCCTCCTTGAACAAAATCTAACAAAACAAACTGCACAGTACCCGATAAGTAAGCCTCATTTCTGCCTTCACTTGATATTTTCTCCCTGTGCAAAAGAAGGGAAAACAGAAAAAGAGAGTTTGAATAAAATCCTTCCATGTTTTCCCTTTTTAAAACAACCTCCTTTCACACCAAATAACAGCAGTTCACCTTCTTATCTGGAATTCAAGTTTTTTGGCATGTGTATTAAAAGTTAATGAAACAGAGGAAAAATAAGGTTACATTACATTATTTATAACTGTAACTATGTTAGAATAAAATACTAGTCTCCCTGAATATAATAATTTATTTTTTTCTTTAACATTCTGGCTTCCTCTGTCTCACTCTCCAAGCGTATTTTTCAACCAAAAAAAATAACAAAATAGGTAATCTGATATGAAGTACACTGAAAAGATTTCCTGCTTAATGAAGACTGTCAACAAACAGAAACATTCATCACATAACTTGAACATCATCCCAATTATTAATAAATTCCACAGTGAAAGGGTAATTTCTCCTGTTGTTGCTTCTACTGGGAATAGAGAATTAAGCATGACTGGTTTTTTTTTGCAAGGCTTAAAAGCTGGCCACCAAACCAATGGGCTGGCATTGCACTGTTGCATCCTTGGGCTCATCTCTGAACAGGCTCTTGAGGCATTAGTGGAGAACAGCATCGCATAGCAGGAACTCGCTGAGTATAGGTGGGTGAGAAGCTCTGTTTCACATAGAACCACGAAGTTTGGAAGAGACCATCTAGTTCAATCATCAAGCCACCACCACCATGTAAACTAATGTCTCTTGGTATCACATCTCTATGTTTCTTGAATAACCCCAGGAACGGTGTCTCCACCGCCTCCCTCAGTATCGAGAACAGAATCCAGCCTAGCTGCTGTTTTTAACTAGACAAAGTAGAATTGAGCTACCTAGTGTGGCTTTCTAGTGTGGCTCCTTTCTACATTTTGACAGTGTATCAGTGAGTAAAAGGTTTATCAAAGGAGTTTTTGAAGTGAAAAGTGAACTTAAGTTTCTCTGGAAAAGTTAAGGGGCCGCAGACTTTCCAAGAGGGTGATAAGTAGATATTTTTATACTACTGATCATACTAAATAACTGTCTTCTCTCTTTGCAATGCATCTGATTTTGAATATTAATGAACTATTTAAGCAGCAAACAGCAGCTATATTTGTTGAAACTACTGCATTTAAGTGATAAGATTCTATTTTAATATTTATGAATTTTAAGCTTCATAGAAATACTGAAATGTGATAAATATCACTGAAAGTTTTTTCCTGTTGCTGAAACTGATATTAGAATAATATTTTGGATTGTGGTTCGTTCATTAAATTTCAAAGACAACGAAAGTCTTTGCTGCTCTCCTTACTCAGGTCTTTCAGTGGTAATGAATGATTTATGAGAAACTTTCTCAAGTTGAGAACTGCCAAACTTATTTTCTAAAGATTCACTTTCTTCTGTTTTTCATGGGAGTATTTCCAGTGGGTGCAAAGCCAGGGCAGGATTAATAGGGTGATTAATGCTGGAGGCAGCAGGTCGTGATGTACCCATAATCCAAGTTTTCACAATAGTTACTGTCTTTTATTAAATAATCAAAATGTGTATGTCATTGCATAGGAATTTTAAATTATTTTGATGAGATCCACTGAAAAAAGTCTTAGCTTTCACTATGATATAACCTGGGAAAGCACCAGTAGAAGATCCAGCTCTCTTCCAGCCCCTCCATAAAGGATTATTACATGAACTAGTTAAAACAAGCAAAAAAATATACTCCATTTTAACTGCATTCTTATCTTCCCTTTTTTTAAGAAATGGCTCATGAGCAACAGTGTGCAAATATATCACTCCACACAGGGCTCGTGGGTGTCCCACCTCTCACAGCAGCAGGGTACTAATGCTTCCCAGTAGCTGGTATTATACATTTATGGGAAAGACAGATAATAGGATGAATCAATTTATCCAACTGCATTGTCTTCAATATGGCCAGATTAAGCCTGGATTTTGCAATGCAATACCTCCCATCAGGGCAATTTGACGGGTGCCGGGAGAGAGCCCAGGTGCCTTCTGTAAGGCAGAGGCTTCTCCCTGAGCACAGGCAGTGATTAAAATGCCAAATGGGGGTTGGCCATAACCTGTCTGTAGGTGGTCTGAAGGCTCCCAGAATTTCTGTGGTGGGAAACAGCAATTCCCCTTAGATTAGAATTTAGCAGAGTAGAAACTCCAGCTGGCTCATCTTTATTAATGAAAATTTGGGCTCCATAATATGCAATGAAATATGATACAGTGATGGAAATATTTTTTGAACAAATAAAGCTGATTTTTTTTCACTGCTTAATTAGACACATTTAGGTGACTGAAAAAATAAGGACTACAATTAATCACAGAATCACCAAGGTTGGAAGAGACCTCTAAGATCATCAAGTCCTATCACCAACATTTCCCACACAACCATGTCCACAATGCCTGATGCAGCCACTCAGTGATGTAAATATGACCCCAACTTGCCTCCAAAGACTTTTTTCAACATTTTTTCATGTTTTTCAAAATACACCTTTAAAAATGACATTTTTAAAAGGTTTGTGAAGAGTTGCTGTGATATTCTGTTTATGAATTTTTATACAAAACTAAACCCTAACCAAAGAAATATCAGGGTGAAAATACATACCTGTCCTATGAGGTTTTTTCCAATATTTAACTAATGAACAGAATGAATGAACAAATGTGATCAGTTTCCTTCTTGATTTGGTCCTGATTATAGCTTTAAATGAAGATGTCAGTTTAATAGCACCTAACAGTACAATTTGAATATTTTCCCTTCAAATACTCTCTTATATCGAACACTAACGCGCAAGGAAAAGAAGCAGTAGTGAAGAAACACAGTGAAAAGCTTTTCAGGATGAAAAACTAGTGTTTATCCAATGAATAACCCTTACTCAGAAAAGAGAAGCACAGTATGACTGAGGAAAGGAGGAGGAAAAGGGGACCACTTAAATGATTTAGATCACAGTAATCTATAATCTGATATCCATTCAGTTCCACTTGCACAGGCTACAATATTTCTAACTGCCATAGCTCAAGGAAGGCTATTATTCTTTGAAAAAATAAATGTCATTATGCTTATGTTTTTTTATGTCTTATGAAGAAGTATACTGGGTCACTCTCTGTTGGCACATTTTCACAGTTGTGATAGGGTACAGTAAGACTGCCAGCTAAAGCCTATTAATTGCTAGGTTCACTACAGTCAAATGCTTTTGTTTGTTTGTTTGTTTTTAATATTATGGAATGCATAAATAAGTTACTGCTACATCTAGAAATGGTAACTAGAACTTCAATCAGTGCATTTTACAGTACTGAATAGCCACTCCAGTTATATTTAACTTCCAACAAATCACACTGTTAAGAACAGTCAATACAGTGCTATGACAGCTCTAAAAAGCAGAGAAAATTAGAGAAATTGAGTATCATATTATTTTTTTTTCACATGAGCAGAGATTATTCCCAAAACATGACAGAAAATGCTGACGGAATCTCCCAGCCTTCCACATGCTTTTCCACTCTCTCCTCTCCTCTTTTTCAGCCACATGGTTACTGTTGTGAAGAAAGGAAGGTTTTAGATTCCCTGAGATAGCAGTGATCTCAGAGCACATCTACATACAAAGGTGGTTTGAAGAGACAAGCTGTAGCCAAAGGGACATTCTGAAGCAAAGGCCCCAAGAGGAAGAATCAATTTTGCTGACTTTCAGGAGTGCACTATTTAAAAAGAGTGTTTAGTGTTTTCTGACATCTGACTTGATAGCTGACCAATGAATTCCCCAGTCACCCACCTAAAGTCTGGTTCTTAGATTTTGAATGTTCTATGAATGTCTTCCAATTAACAAAAGCCAGAACTTTTTTTTTTTTTTTTTTTTTTTTTTAAATTATTATTTGATTCCATGGCCATGAACAGATTTTTCCTGTCCCAGGAGTAGCTGGAGCATACGAGTTCAGCTCCTATCAGCTGTAGGCTCCTCCTTCAGCTGATGTTTTAGTTAAGGTCTCTGCTCACTACAGCTGAGGCAGGTTTTTCCTGCCCATATGGAAGGAAATAACAACTACATATGGGATAAAGTATACAGGGAAAATTGTTGATGCAAGATATAATTTGTGATGACATTTAACTCTCTTTAGTGTTGATTTGTGAAGGCTGGAGGCCAGGCCTGTCCAGAAAAGGATCTCCAGTCGAATGTAATTTTGGTTTACAGAGGCCCAAGTTTGACAATTCTGTGTCACTTCAGTGTACCTTGTTTGCCTGTCTCCTTGGATAGTGAAGACAAAGACAGATCTCAGGCATAGCTTGTAAGAGATGTGCCCTCACACTACCAGTAGCTTCATTCTGGTCTGTTTTTCCTGCTTTACTGTATGGCTAAAACAGCTCTCTAATTGGCTTTCTTAAAGCTGAACTTGGTGATTACAAATTGGTCCTGGTGACTCTGTTCAGCTCTGCAAGACAGCCATGCAATTGGTCATTGCTACACCCTTGCTCATGACGCTTTGTTTTTCAAATTAACATAAACAATGAAAAGTATTCCAGGTAGCAAAGCATTTAGAAAGAGTTCCTATCAGGGCTTTTTTGTAACCACCTTCCTAATTCTCCAGGAAAGATAGGTTTGATTGAAGTTAACCACCATGATTGCTCTCATGGATCAAGGTTCCCCTCTGTGCATATGGAAGGGACACAGGATGCTTTCTGCATCCTTGCTACTATTATGGGCAAAAGAATAGAAATGTAAAGAATCAAATACAAATCACAACAAAATCACTTGCTAAGTACAAAGAGCATAGGTTTTCAGCATTTTAAACTCAACACCTGTTTTTGTGAAGAGCTTATTGAACAACAGTATTTAATTTCCAGCTTTGCTCTGGAAGAAAGATGAGAAATACAGTTCAGTCTGTGGCACAGAGATTTACATTATCAGAGGTATAGGAGATTGGTAACATGAGCAAGAGTGATTAAAAAGAGTTCATTTTCTTTTATCAAAAAAATTTCAGATGTCAGATAGTGCAGCCTGTCTGTCTGTGTAACAATCAAGCGTGGCCTGATTTCAAAATGGAAAACAACAAAGGAAAAAGCTTGACTAAATAAACGAGGAAAAAATAAGGCAAATCTTTCAAAGATCTTTCACATTATAAAATTTCCAAAAGGAACTAAATGGAAACCCTATGTTAGGACATGGCTATCTTCAGAGTAGAAATACATAGTAAATACAGCATTAGAGAACAATTTTTCAGTGGCTGGAGAATGAGCTACACACAGTGTCCTTTCTGTTATCCAAGTCTCTGAGCTTCTCCAGTTGCTGAGACTGTGTCACAATATCTCAGGAGAAAATTCCAAGGCTGCAAATGAACAGCAAAGCCCTCCTTGCTCCTGGAGCCCATTCCCCTCGCAGTGTTGTAGAGTGCAATCCAATCCCATCTCTGAACTTCCTTATAGCAGCACAAGAGCTTCCTGCCTTCCCGTTCTCCATCTTCTCTCTCTACTGCTCCTTCAGCGATGGTGTTTTTGCATTAAATTCATTTTTTAAAACTCTTTTAGGTTATATAGCCTTTCCTTTCCCTTTATCGATTCCCTTTTCCTTCTTTCCTTCCCCTTTACCTTTCCTCTTTGTAATCTTTTCATTTATCTGATGAATTAGTAATCTGAAGGGATAATAAATGGTTTATATGGTAGGGAGAAGCAAAAAGAGTGGCTGGGAAAATTTGAATTTGTTTTACCATCAGAAATGCTGCCATGTGTAACAGCTCCTAAATACACATAGTGAAATCACATTTTCTCTTTGAAGTGCATCCTCCTCAGAGTAAAACTGATGAGCAGGATGCATTCATTTTGCTTTTGAGCAGCCTGATCACGCAGATGGCCCAAGTGAGGCTGCAGGCACTGCCTGATGAAATGCTGGGTGGGACTGAGACAGCCCTTGAGCTGTGCAGCACTGCACAGAGATATTTCTGTCTGCATTTCAGCTACATCAATATTTCAGCTACCTCAGGAACAAAGACACTTGTTGATATACAGGAGAAGTGCAGCTGGTTCTTTCAGTTTCAGAACTTGCTGTTCCTATTCAGTCAAAATTTGTTGTGGTGAGGAGCTGGAGGATCCTAGAACCATTTTATTATTTAGAGTATCTGTTCTAGAGAGCTACAGAAGAGAAGGTGAGATAGCAAAATGATGCAGTACAATATATAAACAGAATGAGTCAGGGACAGGCCATTTAATGCAGTATTTGCATTACCTAAACCACTATTTGCAATACCTAAACCAAGTATTAGTATTATGGGGGTTGTGCTGTTGTTTTATGAAATATGACCAGACATTGTGAGCTGTTCTGTGATCATGCAAAAAAAAAGACAATTCTAGCTTGCAGCAAGAGAAGGAAACAACAACTGGATACAGACTAGAAGCAGAAACTCTAGCCAGCTGGATGGGATACAGCATTTGCAGACTTCTACAATTAATCTTCTGCTTTGTTCTTTTAACAACAAAATATATTTTAAAATATGAGAATTAAGGAAGCTTAATAAGATATCCCAGTAGAGGTT
This sequence comes from Centrocercus urophasianus, assembly GCF_019232065.1. Classification (NCBI taxonomy): domain Eukaryota; kingdom Metazoa; phylum Chordata; class Aves; order Galliformes; family Phasianidae; genus Centrocercus; species Centrocercus urophasianus. The sequence continues at coordinate 1,227,090 of NW_024884141.1, read as the reverse complement.
ACAGCAGAATCAGCAGAACACAACCACCTTTTAACTCAGTTAGGTCAATTACACCTTCTCTATAAAACATTACTAAAAATAACAGAAATTGCTCTGCCTTCTCCCTCTTGTACATGTAGATCCAACTGAAGACCAGATAATGGTCTGGAAAGACTTTTTTCCCTGTTATGGTGCTGCAGTCTCTGTCAGTGTCCCTGTCAGTGCTGCAGTCTCAGACTCTAAAACACTCCATTCTCATTGGAAAAGAATTAACGCATCTTTGGTAATGGTTTCTAATCTACTTACTTTAAAATTAGCTTGCAGAGAAATGCTTGTTTTTTTTTTGTTTTGTTTTGGTTTGGTTTTTTTAATTTTTTTTTTTTTTTTTTTTTTTTTTCTCCTGCTTTTAAGCCTTTGCTGTCATTACAATATTCCCTAAAGAAAGCCCCATGGTCCTTCCACATTCAATGCCTGACATAATTCTTTCATAAAGCCCACTGAAGTGCCTGCAAACTAAGCAAAAAAAGAAGATAAATGCCTATATTTTGTAAACTAGCTGCTAGTAAAAAGTATTGTGAGGTTAATAGTTGGTTATGATAAATAATTACCTTAGTGAACAGTTATTCAGATGAAAAGAACGGCTTTAAAGAGCTCTATATCTTCAGCACACCATGCTGATACTTACTGGTGGGAATGCAGGTCCCATCCAAGATGGTAACATCTGTTGCTCTTTTTATATGAAGATGTGGTTTGGAATTAGAAACCCCCCTCTTTTCATTCTTCCACACTTGAAAATAAATCAAACATTTATATAAAGGAAAAACCTCACGTCACTTTTTCTTTCAGTATTTTCTGAATATCTGCCATTCCATGTTATACTTCTTGCCAATGTCTTTCTCTGTTTTTAAGGATTCCCCAGTTGTTCTCTGTTCATGTATCACATATTAATGTTTTCCTATACTACTTTTAACTTTTTTTTCCCATAATGTACCAATGTTTTGCTTTGTTGAGTATCCTAAAACAAAACATCTCTTAATATTTGCTTTCTTCTGTTTCTCACATCCAGGTCCTTCATCCTTTCCCCTACACATATAAATAACATCTTGAGCTTGTACATGATCCAGAGATTACCATATTCCCGATGCCAACATTCAGTCATCCTGCTACTACTAAAACAAAGTCATTTCATTCAGCCTAATCTCCAGTTTGTGAATAATTATTTTAATTAAATCAAATATAGTCTCTAGTCAGCATTTTACTTTGCCCTTCATAACATTGAGTTTTTCTCTTTCCTTTTCTCATTTATCATCCCCATGATTTTACGTTTCCAAACATTTTGGATCCACAATTTTACCTGTGACAATCTCTTCATCTTTTCAAGAGGTTTCTTTTATGTTTTCAAAATATGTATAATTGGTCTCATATCTTAGATTTGCATGGAGAAGGTTTGTTTAGTTTTGGAGATGAATAAACTTTATCAATCTTCTTTCTTATTGATTTTCCTTGGATGCTAATTTCCTTCTTTCACCCATGAAAAATGAACTTTGGGTTCTACTGTTCATTCTTTTCATGAGGTATTATAGGAAAAAACTGTTGGTGTTTTCCTCACAAAATGTCACTACCATCTCTAGAAGCTTTTCTAATTGCTTACTCTTATAATATATAATATTATATAAAATTATATTTTATATATATATAAAACATATATAATATATAATATATATAATATATATTTTAGTTTTAAACCAACTTTACTTTCAAATTTTTATCTACCAAGGTGTTAAATTGATTCTGTCACGTTTCCCAGATCAGTTTCAATCTGCCTTTTTCCAAGTAGTTTAATTTCATTTAGCTCTTAATTCTTTCTAAGAAGGCAGCATGATGTATCTCTTCTGTATGTGAGTTGCATAAAGTTGCATAATTCTGGAGTACTCATTTTGTCACAAAGCAACTATTTATTAGATTTTCACTCTAACTGTACTTTAAACTTTTATTGAAATATTGGATTTTGAAATATCTGCTCTGAGATTTTGGCTTCTTTTTTCTAAGTGTTATGTGTTTTTTCTTGATGGGTTCCTCTGCCCTTAATAGTGAACACTGCAGGAGCAGCATTATGATCCAGAGTGCATATTAAACCACAGAAGGCACATATGGAGCTAATATCCTCTTTGCTCTTATTGTTGTCTTTGGAAACATGCCTCCTAAATGCAGTCTCAAACTTGAAAACTTCCTTGACGATTTCAGTGCACACACTGGAGACAAGTTTAATTTCACAGAATCATAGAGGTTGGAAATGACCTCTGGAGATCATTGAGTTCAACCTCTGCTAAAGCAGCTTCCCTACAGCAGGTTGCACACTGGGTTTGGAATATCTCCAGAGAAGGAGACTCCGCAACATCTCTGGTCAGCCTGTTCCAGTGCTCTGTCAGTCTCATAGGAAAGAAGTTTTTGTAAAGAACTTCCTATGTTTGTTTGTGCCCATTGCCCCTTGTCCTGTCCCTGGGTACCACTGAAAAGACCCTGGCTCTATCCACTTGACACTTGCCCATTAGATACTTATAGGCTATGATACGATCCTTTCTCAGTCTTCTTCTCTCCAGGATTTACAAGCTTATAATGTTTTAAAGTGTTTGTTTTCACCTAGATGCATATGATGTCAAAACACACTAAGAATTACTTTAATAACTTGAGGAGGATTAGTTTTCTCCCTAAAACATTGATTGTGGAACATTTGTACTAAACAATATTCAGGAGTGTAAGAAATTGCCTCTCATACTCCTACTTTGAGTTGCCATCCAAAACTTCAGGAGCATACACAACTAATTCAGAGCAGACGAGAGGCCAAATATAATCAACAGGATTAAGAAACAAACAAAACAAAACAAAAGAACAACAAACTTGCACATCTAAAAAAGGTTTCATCTAAGCAAGGATTTTGTCCACACACTTGTACAGCATCGCTGTCAGACCGATTTGACAGAGAGAATAGGAACAAGGAGCAAAACCAATTGAAGACAAAGCCAGAAAGTATAAGTTAATGGAGTTGCAGTGTCCCAAAAAAATAAACTGGGAAAACACAGCATACAAATAAAATATTTTATAGAAAATGTTGTTTTGAAAACCTAGTTACAGCAAGATGTTTGAAATACTACTTGGAAATATATTTCCTATTTTAAGTTGCGATGTGGCAAGAAAATTTGAAATTATTTATGTCAGAACATTTACTTTAAATCATTGATGGAATTATACAAGCCCATTTCTGATCTCGTATTTAATAATTTTAATTCTTCAGTTCATTTGGCACATCAAGGAAGGCAAAGAAATGTGCAGTGATAGTAATGCATTTGTTGAGACCGATCAGAGTCCCACCTAGATAAGTTTCTGACTTTACATGGATTTGGATATTAGCAAGAAAAAAGCTTTTGTACTCTAGGAATGAATGTAAAATAATATATTATTGCTAAGATTAGGTCTTGAAGAGATTTGTCTAGAGAGCTTTTTGTACAATTAGCTAAATGATAAATCATTAAGTCTAATGGAAATCTTTATTAAAAAAGGCTTTAAAATACCTTCATGAAGCTTGGCAAAAGTTTTGTCTGGCTGTTTAGTTTCTAAAGTAAATAGAACATTGTCTGTGTACAGAAAATGACTGCTAGGTCGTTATTGTTTCTTTACTGAAATGGAATGCAATTGTCTAGTCTCAAATTTTTCTTCTATTATATGTTCTGAACTCTAGCATAATTTGTATGGAAACTTCCACAATGTCTTCACAATTTTAACAGCTTTATTCCCTTTTCATCTTACAGCATGATGTCATATTATGCACACACACAGTGGAGAGCACTATCTTGAAACGAGGATGGAAGAAAATTTTAGCAGAAAAAAGAAAAAACAATAGACCCATTGGCTTCTGCACACAAACCAAAAAAATAAAATCGCACTGAGCAAGCATGCAGATACGGCCTGATCTAACATGTGCTACAGTCCTTGTGTTGCACTCTGTTATTGGCCCCACACTGAAGACAAGGACTACAAACCTAGAGATCCTGTACACGGCTGTGGCAGGAGTGGAGAGAGATGAGTCCAAGACCCATTCCTAAATTTAAACGCACACATAAGTCAAACACCACTCACGCAAATAACTTCTGATACTCCCTGTGTTGACAACTGCTTCTTGTATCTTATAAGCAGCAAAGGAAAATACACAGATTTCCCCTGAAGTCCTCTGCAATTTCTTAGCTCCTTGTCCTGACTGGTACAGAGGATCCTGGATCCTTCAGGGTTCTTTTCTGTCAGGAAGAATTTTTTTTCCATTCAACTAAATAAAGCATTCAACTAAATAAGGGAGTAAGCACATAAGCACAGAACAAGGTGACATAACATCTGCCAGCCATGACCTAGTTCAACCTTCCTATGATTTTTCTTTTATGCTTTGATTTGTTTGTATTATTTTTCCTTTCACTCGTCTTGATAAAAAATATCAGTATTATGAATTACATTTATTATCCATAATATAACACTATACAAGCCTTTGCCAGGTTAACTATTTATTGTATACAAACAATAGAAGTTCCCTGTATTGCAACTAAGAATTCAGTGTTGCTGTGGCTTTAAAGTCCGTATGGACAACAGTACTTGCAGCAGATTGATTTGTCATACACTGAGTTTGACCAAAAGTCAATCATGTATCCAAACTACACTCTTCCTATAATTCCTCAATTCCTAATTCTAACAGAGCTACCACACTAAAATCATGGAACAGCTTGGTCTGGAAGGAACCTCAAAGATCATCTAGTTTCAACCCACTGCCACAGGCAGGGCTGTCGACCACTAAATCAGGCACCATATGAGGTTGCTTAGGGTGCCATCTATAACGGGAACCAACTTTATATTTCATCTAAAGAGGTTTTCTCTAGCCCTTTCCATACAGGATAAAATAGAGCTGAGCGTCAATAGCTCCTGAAAGGCCTCAGTGCAAGGCAGCAATGCAAATCTTTTGTGTCTACAGAAAAACAGGGGAGCTTCCTGAAAGCATCTTGCACGGTTATCACTGCTCTTCTGAAGGCTCTGAAAGTTTTGGAGGAGACAGCCGTATTGAGAGCTGGACTCTTTGGGGAGCTAGCAGTGAAATCTAATACCTTTTGCTTCTAAATTGCTTCTGCTGACTTAAAAGTTCTGTTATCAATCTTGACAGTAGAGTTTACAAGCCCACCTCCCTCCCACCATCATCTCTTGCCTCTGTTTCTGCAGTGTCATGGAGAGTGGTGAGTCAGTGCAACACCCCCTTCTCAAGGCTCGTCTGCCCTGAAAAGTACTCTGGCTGCCAACACAGCAGTGCCTCCATACTGCTGTTGCACCCTGCTGCTGTGGGCACCCACTGTTTGCCCTGGATGAGCTGTCTTTCGGACTTGGACTACTCAGCTGCTCCCTATGGTATGTGGGAACTTGCCTCAGTAGATATACACTGAGCATACTTATAATTCAGTTACTTGAATTTAAAGGTGATCATATAAATCACATGTAGATTTTTAAAATCATAATCATTATGTTAAGCTTGATTAAAAATAAGTTGATTTTCATGTGACAAAATCTCCTTATTGCAGAATAACCCCCCCCTCCCCCACTCATACTTCTTTCCTTGTTCCTGATAAACAAACACATCCTAAGATAACAGCTTAACAAACTTCCATGATGGCAGCCAGCACAATCCAGCTGAGAATGATTTCTTTCCCAGAAGAATCAGTTCATAAATGATATGATTTACCTCATTTCCGGAAGTTACTGCCTTGCTGGGTTCTTGGGGCCGGACAATGCTTGAAAATCAGATCTTGGGTGAGTAAAGGAGAGAACTAAGCCTGTTGTGGAGGGAAAGAGGCATACCATGATTCTGGTGATGTGGAGGGATAGGGCTTGGCAGGAGGGCAGAAACTTCTCCTACAAGCTGGGGCTGTTCAGCTTTGGGAAGAGAAGGCTGTGGAAAGACCTGAGAGCGGCTTTTCAGTATCTAAAAGGAGGCTGTGAGAAAAAAAGAAACAGACTGTGTAGCAGGGTCTGCTGTGATAAGACAAGGGGAAATGGTTTCAAATTAGAAAAGGGAAGACTTAGATTGGAATTAACAAAATTTTTGTTATGATAAGGATATTGAAGCACTGGCATAAGTCACCCAGTGATGTGTTGGATGCCCTGTCCCTAGAGACACTCAAGGTCAAACTGGACAGGCTCTGAGAATCCCAGTCTCTATAGATGCCTCTGGTCATTGCAGCAGAGTTGAACTAGGTGACCTGTGAATGCCCCTTCCAACTCAAACAATTCTGTTATTCTATATGATCTCTACTCTCTCCATCCCTCAGTCACACCATGACTAAAAAGACGTATGTTTTCATCACGCGGTGACTGCTCTGCAAATTGATTTGATTATGCCATTGTGTCTTGCAAGGAGAGTGCTGCCCAACTGATGTTAAACCATAGAAAAGAAAAATCTGTGGGTTTTTTAAAAAAAGCAGAAGAAAATTCAGAGGAGCAGAAATGCAGACCTGTTTGCTGAAGAGAAAAATCTTACTCCTCTCTGAAGAGAATCAGAATGTCTTGGAGTGGAAGGGACTTCAGAGATCAGCGCCCTTGTCATGGGAAGGGTTGCAACCCACCAGATCAGGCTGCCCAGGGCCCCACCCAACCTGGCCTTGAGGACCTCCAGGGATGGAGCACCCATAACTTCTCTGGGCAGCAGTGCCAGTGCCTCATCACCCTCTAAATAAAAAATTTCCCCTTGACATCTGATCTAGATCTCCCCTTTTTTAATTTAAACCATTCATTCTTGTCCTATCAAATCGCCTATCTCCTCTCCAAAATAATCTGTGTTTGTGAGAGCTTCAGAAGTAGAAAAGAAGCATCAGCTGAGGCTGTGCAGTGAGATGGAGCATTGTTGCAATGGCAAAAGGAGAGAGAACTAGGTCTAGAAGAAGCAGAGAGTCCGGGCATTTAGAACCACTATGAAACTATATTTGAACTCTAACTCACTTGATACCTTCTCCTTTGGACATTTAGGACCTGTTCTCTAAGCTGTAAAGACAAAAATAGGCAGCAGAGGATTGCTGTGTTGAAAGTGGATTTGCAACCCCTAGACAGGCTAGAAAACCTGGGCGTTTTAATACTTGTGAGACATATTGGGTCAACACATGTGACAGGTGCCAATCAGTGGAATTCCAGCTGAGCCTCAGCTACACATTCCAGATAAAAAAAAACTCTGGGAGAGGGACTGAAGACAATGGTATCTTTTGACAAAGATCAGTTTGTGCTGCTGGCACCTGCTGAGCACCCAGGAGTCAATCTGTCCCCAGGCACATGCCATGTGGATCTGACAGTCTGAACTCTGGATAAACACTCAGTCACTGTGCAATCTGAACAAAGGCCACCTTTATAATTAGATAATATTTTAAGATTTATTTATGTATTTATTTTTTTAATGCACAGCAGGTGGAATAACCTTTTACTCATTATGGTCAGCCCATGCTGCTGAATGTTGCCTGGCTTTTCTCTTCTTTCATCTCTGGCAGCAAACCTAGGCACGATGCTGTGGGATGGCAGGGGTTGATATGGCCCTACATCCATTGTTTATACTATGCTGAGCCAAAATTTGGTTCAACAGGCAATACAGCATTTAAACCATGCTACTGAACAGTTCTAGTGGTATGCAGGGAAAGCATTTAGGAAACTCTTAGTAATGGAGGGATAATTCATTACAAGAGAGGGAAGCTCCAGATAGAGGAGATGGTGAGAATCAGTGACAGTGTCTGTTAAACTTAAATTCAGCTCAAAGTAAATAAGACTTCAGTACATCTTTAGTGTTATGTTCAGAAAGGAAACTAACGTAAATCATTATGACAAGGAGAAAAGCCAGTTGTGTGCTGGGGCCAGAGATACTGGGCACAAATGCGAGTGTTGGAGCAGCAGTTGAGCCTCTCATCCTTCTGCCAAAGCAGATCTGTTTGGAATGACAGACTCTCAGGTTGATGTGTTCAGAAGAGGTTCAGGTTTGCATGGCATTAGGAAGCCCTTTGGAAGCAGAGACAGTCTGTTGGCATACACCTTATGGGAAGGACCAACAGGTAGAGTAGGGGAAAAAAGCTGAGCTGTAACTGGTGAATCACTACAAACTTATGGGGAAGAAAGAGAAGAAATTGAAGCAGAGATTTCTGAATAGGTGTCAGTGAGAATAGTGCAGAACAGAGGTGATGCAGAACTGAGGGGTGTGTGGCTGAGCAGCGGTTGAGGCACAGAGGTTATATACACCAGAAGCATTCCCTGCTACTCGATGTTCAGAAATAACATAGGATATAAATTCCAGTGCCTTGGTCAGAAGGGCTGTCCTTCAACAGCTAGTGCAGCACATGCTCTTTCTCACTGGATTGGAGAGAAGAGAAACTGCTTAACTCCACTCAGTCCATGTGTAATTGTATATTATATCAGAATAGATTGCTTTGTAGAGTCAGAAACATCCATCATAAGAAAAACTGAAAAGTTTGGATGTAAAATTCTCTCGAATTGGAGCTGAAACTAAACTACAAAAATGAAATCCTCTGCTTTTCCTACTGTTAGGCTTCATCCTGAAACTGCTGATGTCACTTGAATTGAATGGTCAGCAGGAACTGATTGCACTGAGCAGAGAAAGAAATTCTGGGAATAAGGGAATTCAGAGCCCTAAACAATGACTCCTGTATGCAACAACATTATTCTTAATTTCCAGTTGCCTTCACACAGTTTTCAGAAAACCAATTCTGTGCAATTGACATTTTCTAATAAAAACCTATCTGCTGAAAAGTTATCAACCAGCTTCTACCTTCTCATTAGAAGTAATAATAAAAAGGAAAAACAGAGCCCTCTTAGAAGACAGTGGGAAAAACAAATAAATGAAGAGTAATAGAGAATTTGAACTAGTTAGACATAAGGATAGAAACAATAAACAGAAGCAATACATCAAAATATCTGAAAGCATAAGATTGTGCATTTACATGCAAAAAAAAACCCTGTAAAGGATCACTAGAGAGAAAGTAGTTTTTGCTTAGACTACGGCATGGAACGAAGGTCATGATTACAAATAAAGAAGTAGAACTATATATGCATGGATAATGCACCTTCCATAAATGCTTTGGATTACCAATGGGCTTAAGCAGTTGCGATGAGTCTCAACACAAACAATTAAAAAAGAAAATTTTAGAAGGAATGCTAGGAAATATAAAATGCAAGCTGAGCAGAACCACAGTAAAGGCAACAAAAGACAGCAGTACAAGCCACAGAACAAGCAAATGAGTTTAGTGTCCAGAAAAAGTTTGGATACCCAGGGCATAGCTATACCTGAGCAAGATCTCAACAGGCCATTGCAGTTCTCTGATGTATCTCACATCTGGCTCTGAACAAACTTGGACTGAAGATATTTTTGACTGGTGCTGATTTTTATGATTCTTCACACTTTCTGCTTTTTTTTTTTTTTTTTTTTTTTTCCTTTGGAATCCACTCTTTAAATTAAACACAGAATAATCAAGCCTACTATAAAACGACTGAATTAATAGCAGCTTTATCTCAAAGATAGTCATGGAAGAGCTGTATTTATAAAAGGTCCATTAAAGAACTCAAATGATTTATTCCTGAGGAAAAAAAACTATTCAGATTTAAATAATAAAAGATAGCAAGGCTTAACCAATACAATAGGCCCTGTGCTAGAAACACACTTTAAATCCATCCTGCTGCAAATCATTATAAATTATAACATATAGGAGATGGAAATGAAAACTGAAGAAGGAAGAGGAAGAAAGTATAGGTAAGACAAAATACACAGTATCTAGAAAGACAACATGATACTGATCTTAATAAGCAGTAATACTTTTCAAAGTAATCTGCAAGATAATATTTATAGCAAAAATTGAGTTCATATATAGAATTTCAGTTGAAGTATGCTCTGACATATAAATTGCTTTATAAAATAATTTAACTAAATCTGTTAGAAATACTCACAAGCAAACATCCGCTGTAGCATTCACAACCCAAAACATTAGCAAATTTTAGTGAAAGGATGAGAAAGAGTCAGTTTCTGGTCAATAAGTGAGAAGATTATTCTGTTCTCTTCACTTACTTTGTCTAAAAGGAATCAAATTGGGAAAATTAATTGGATTTTGTAAAGAACCATGCTTTGAAACAGATCAAAATGTTCTTAAGAATAAAAGTTATTTTCCAGGTCAAGATTTTCTGGTTGTTTCTTAAATGTGAGGCGCTCTGACAAACAATTGTTTTAAAAGAAGAATACGTCAGTGATTGAACAGAAATCTGAAAAGTGAAAAAAAATAATGGCAGAGGGGGAAATAATGAGAACAGTGACCAAAATAAATGGATGTGATATTGAAACAAAAAACTAACAGCCAAACAACAAAAAATACAAAAACACAGAAGGAAGCTTTCTGGCCAAGCCTGCTTGCTTTCTTTTTTCCCTCCATCCATGAGATAAATACTGATTTAAACCTCAAATTCAGAACTGGTCTCATAAACAATGTCACTATTCTGTTATTAGGAGAAGATTATAGCCATAGAAAAGCATTCAAATCTAACTAAACCGTCCAACTGCCGCCACTGAAATGACTCATGCAAACCGGTGCCTGTAGGAAAGGACCCTGTGGCTATATCTATCTAGATACTGGGCCAGGGACTATTTTATGACTTGTAGACCACTTAAAGCATATCCACAGAGCTTAAATATGTTGTGTTTGCTTGAAGTGCTGAATGGCAACGGCACATGGTTTGAGCTGGTGCTTAAACTATGGCCACTTTGCCCAAAGAGAAAAAGAGCATCAAGAGCCACGATGATAATTTAAGACTTGCTAAAACACTGTGTACTGGTACAGATGTAGTTGGGACTGTACTCATACAGAATTGTAGTGTTAGTGCAAAAACAATATTTAAAATCTAGCTGAATATTCTGAGAACTGTCACAGAGAAAGTCACATTTTTATTACTTATGAGAAACTGGCTCTTGATTAGAGATTTTATCCTCAAATTTGCAGTAATGTCTTACTACAGCACCACAAGAAAGTACTTAGCTTGTAAAGATAACCAAACACAGTATGAATCATGAATCATGCTCACACAGAACTCAATCCTGCAGGGATCTGAGAGCCTGCTGGCATATAGCCTCACATCCTGAGCTCTTACACATGGAACTTGGACTCGTGTCTGCTCCATCTATATCACTTTTGTCATCAAAAGGTGAAAATTCTGCTAGAGAAATTTAGTTCTATGAAGGGATCTAGAAGCAGCCGTTGACGTAATGAAGCAGAGATCTGTGGCTAACAAAAACTGCTCTGTTTATTCTGTGTTCCCTAAGAGACAGATTAATTACACTCAAAAATACTGTTTTCTGGAGTGTGGAAAATAGTAAAAAAAAGATTCTAATTTAACACAAATTACATTGATTGATAAAATGATACGCATGTTTGCCTTGCTCTGTCTCTACTTTGTCATAATTAATGTTGATTTCAGAACAAATTGCTTTTGCATTGATCGTGTAGGTTGGTATACAAACACACAAGCACATACTATGTAGTACACTTAACGTGTATACATATATATAGGCAAGCATACAACCACTGGAAGCTCTGAAAGAGAAAAGAAAGCCACATCTGTAGATTCCATTCACAGTCAAAAATTCATTGCAACAAAAATGTATTTTTAAAGTTAGTTAAATTTCTCTGAAGTTCTTCTTTACAGTTTAATGTGACATCTGTCATATTCAAGAGGCCATTCAGAGACTCAAGGTACAGATAGCTTTTTAGGGGCCAATGTCATGGCCCTCCTGTAGAGTCTACCAAATACTGGTCACATTTGTGCAGAAAATGAAACCAATTCCTTCCAGTTAAAAGATTCTACCACAACATTGTCAAGTCAAATGATCTAATGACAATGCAAAAAGCTGTGTTCTTTAACAAAAGGTTTCTCGTAAGGCCCAGAAGGTTTGGTGCTCTTTTTAATGCAGATTTCAGAGGTGGTTGTTTTTCCTTCCTGCTTAACTTATTCCTGCAGCATAGAGCAACACACATGACAGAGACTGAATGTACAGCAGGGTGGCCTTTTTGCATTAACCAATGCAGTAGGTTTAATTGAATCACAGTAATCAAATCTGACTGTTTTGGAGAAGCCCATTCAGAAATCTGAATAATTTTAAGAATAAACATACTTTGGTTGACACATATGCCCATCATTATGGATGAAGTTACAAAGTGGATGAATCTCACAGCCTGTCAGATTGAATTATATCTTTTCAGTAGCATTTTCAGTTGTCAAAACAACCTGCAGGAAAGGTTTTCCTTTTGCTAAGCTTTTAAATCCTTTTCTCTGGAATTGCTGAACACTTCTGTCCATCTCTTCTGAGTTTTTTTCTCAGTTTTAATGTCTTGGTTATACAGGATAAAAAATCTGAAGGGAGAAATATAAAAGGGTACAATATGAATCATGCTCAAGCTGAAAATCTTTGAGCTTTTGAACAGCAAAAACAAGAAAACCCACAAGGGAAATGAGCCTGCTGGTAAATTTGAAGGAATCAGAATAAAATCATTTGCTTCATTATTTTCAAACAAAACCTAAATGAAGTTAGTCTTATCTCTATATTTTTTTTCCTTGTATTCATGAACACATTGCATTTTTTTTCCATTTGCTTTTCATTACCATCCTATTGTTAAAAGATACATTTTAATTATTTAGACAAATTAATTAAAATATAGTACAAATAACAGATAAAATATTTTTTTTACAGAGCTTGTTTAAAAATTTTGAGATATGCGAAGTAATAGCTTTGTATTTTTCTTATCTGGCTCCTGTTGATTACTAACACTGTAGTCTTTCCAATTCCATAATACGATGAGCTGAAATACCAGGTTTGAACTTCACTCGGTATTGATTTTTATGCAGTAAAAATTGACATGCAAGTGAGAAATAAGTGAAAGTGAATTTTGCATGTTATAAATAATTTTAGATTATTTTTTAGGAAAAGCTAGATTTAATTTCATTTATTAAAAGCCTAGACAATAATTACGTGCTAATATTATTTATTTATTGCTCAGAACATGCTGCAGATAGATTCATGTTTTAAAGTGCCTTTCTGTGACCAAAAACATGACCAGCAATGAATCAGAACAGCACTGTCAAAATTTCATAGTATTATCTGCAAACTGCAGCTTGCAGAAGCGATCTGTATGTCAGCTCTCTACAAGGACAAAATGTAAGGTTGGAGTCAATGCCAGCAGTGACACTGAAATAGGGTTATGTCAGGTTAACGTAACTCGTGTTCACATTTGATGACTCATTTTAAATTTGTTCCCTTCAGTGTTGTTATCAAACTCAAATATGAGCCACGACTGTAAAATGTTTATGTGCTGCAATGAAAGCCTTTACAATTTGAAAGGCCCAATGTTTTCATAGTATTAAAAAAGAAATTGCATCAAAGAGTTTATAGGAAAAAGCCAGTAAAAAGCAGACAAATAACCGGGATCAAAACTGAGAAAGGCCTGCGTGCGTGTATGCCTCTCACATTCAGTCATGTAACATTTCCAGCATGCCCAGTGGGCACTGGGGAAGACTTGAAGAAATTGACTTGGAAATAGTTTCCATGCACACTTTCAGCATGTCATATTTGTGACTGTGTGACACTCCTATGGCTTTGAAATCCTCTGCCACCCTATTGCCTCAACAAAAGCAATCGTGTCCCTCTGGACCACTGCGTGCGAGCAACATCCACGTGGGAGTGGTCAAACTGGGCCTCCCCACCCACACCCCTCTTCTCAGTGCATCAGACCTCAGACCCACAAGGAAGACCTCAATCTCAGGGTTAATAATAACTGCAGTTAGAGCCTTAGACAGTCACCTGGATACTTCATGCAGCATCTAGAGTAATCCTCTATCTCAGGTTGACACATCCTCGGTGCCTGACATCAACCTGCCAAACATTCGGATGGGCTCTCACAATTTCTGTCAGGGATCTCCTAACACTTAGAAGGAATGACTGGGAAAGAGCTATTTTCACTGTTCTTCTAATTGTTATGTTTTCCACTGTTCTACATAAAGGAACACTTGATGTAGTTGGACTCCCACTGTTGGCCAGTGTTACCTCAATGCTGCCTTTGGATCTTGGCTGTCCTTATCTACCTACAGCTATTATCAACTCCTAGAGACACCCAGCCTCTTTTTACTTAGTGGTTTTACAATGCCTTACTGGATACCCCATCCCTGGAGGCGTTTGAGGCCAGATTGCATGGGATCCTGTGCAGTGTTATCTAGTGGTTGATAACCTTAATTGTGGCAGGTAGATGATATGGACTGATCATTGAGTTCTATCCCTTCCAATCCAAGCCATTCTGTCATTTTATGACTTCTGTAACAGCCTTCTAAGGACTATAGCAGAACAAATACAACATGCTAAATGCAGTGAAACACTACCCCATTGATAAGAACTACATCCCAACAACCTTCATCAGAGACATGAAGCAAATCTCCCCAGCAAGTAAGAATACAAAGAATACTCTAGAAATTCATCTCACTATTTAATATCTAAATTTCTTACACAAAAGGCATTTTAGCATTTCTTGAATACCATTCAATAATTCTCAGACAAAAACTTCATTGAGAAAGTTACAATTGAACATACATATCAATAATTTAAGGTAAAACACATTACAGGGATATATATTTAGCCTCAAGCAAGATTTACAAACCTAGGAAGTATATAGATCTGGTTATACCGAAAAGAAAACCAAGGTTGTTCAAGAGTTGGAAATGTGAAAACAAATGCCTTAAAACAGTGAGAGTTGATGGCTGCTATGGAAAAAGAGGAAACATGCCTTTGGCATATTGAAAACATTGCATCCAGTTTCTAAAAAGGAAAATTATTTGTGGAACTCTTTGAAGAAAAATATTATATAGCAACCTCTATTAAAGAAGGCACTCCAAAAATCTGACTTCAAGTATTGAATAATTTAAGAGGCCTGTTAATAAAGTTGTTTTATAAGTTTGTTTACCTATAAATTATTAAGAAGATTTATAGAGTAAGTTATGTCACTTTGAATAATACATTCCAGTCTTGACATACAAAGTGAAATCCCTGTTTTTAGCATTAAAACTCAGCTCACTATAGAACCGTTAATTATACTTCCAAGCTTCACTCACTTTTACCTGGAAAGCACATGGACTATACTATCGTGTAAATTAAAGGACTCAGGACCCCAAGTCAAATCAAGTAAAAAGACTTAAGGCTCCTGTATCTTCCTGAAGTCATAGAGAGCTTCTCGAAAATTCCACATAAGTAACTAAATGCATGAAAATAATTGAAAATTTTAAAATGGTAAATTATACTTCGCGCAGGATCTCTGTTCCAAAAATACATTGCTAACCATGCTGCTCACAGTCATTAGTTATACGCAAACACAGAATCAGCTCACTCACAGCAGTGTATACTAAAGCTTGTAGAATAGTCTGGTTCCCCAGCAGATCTCAAAGTGCCTTACAAATGAAAATGGACTGACATGGCAATTGTTGGACATGCACAGCTTCCACTGAAGTCACAAAATTTACCTAAAAATTAAGCCATAGTCAAAGAGCCTGTTTTCACACATTACTCATTAAAACTCTCCCTGGCTTCAAGACCCAGCAAACTCAGCAGGGATGCTTTGGTAAATGGGAAGTGCTGAACACAGCTCTCATGGAATTTCACAACATTCTTATTGTCATGCTCCATTACTCCTTGCTACAGCACACCTCATTTTACAAACAACACCATATAAAGGACCAAAGTAATCTATAATACCATACCAGTAGAACCTAGAAAAAAAAATACACAAAAAAAATAATAATTGATAAGCAATGCAAATGTAAATGGTGGAGTTAAGAAGAACCCACGATGCCTGGTTGTCAATCTTATGCTTTAACCTCGAGGTCAAGAAGCCCTCTTCTGCTGTCATTGCCACAACAGACCATGAACTGAGAGTGAAAATCTGTGGGGAAACAAGGAAAATATGAGAAAGCACTTCTTTGGGCTTGGAAATAAAATCCTCACAGAACTCTTCTTTCCGATAACTATTTTGCAAGACTGGGAACCAGTGCCTTATAAACAAACAAAGCCAGATCAAGACTCTTTTGAAATGAAGGTAAAAGGGATCTTCTCCACCCCAGGAATAAAAGGCTGGGCGACTTCTGGAAAGAAAACAAAAGGGACAGAGAAAAGGGGCAGAGTTGGGATGGAGATGAAAGGGAGAATCTCAGAGAGGTGAGGAACACCCTGATCCCTTGTTGGGTTTGGCACAAGAGTCCTTAAAGATTATCCAGTTCCAACCCCCCTTCCATGGACAGGATTGCCACCCCCTAGATCAGGCTGCCCAGGGCCCCATTCAACTTGGTTTTCCAAAGCTCTGACACAAATCAAAGAGGCAGAGGGATTACCTTACCACCATTATCTATTGCCCTAACCTGCAGCCTCCTCTTTCCATGTTTTAACTCCATCTTGTTTACAAAGCATAATGAAAAATGTGTTGTTTGTGTGAATGTTTAGCTATGACTAGATTTGCGAGTGGTTCTTCTATTATTTTCTCTGGAAACAGGTACAGAATACTGAACACTGTATTCTTTCCTATGCATACTTTGGAATCCAGAATATTAAACAAACTAAATCTTTTTTTTTTTTTTTTTTTACTTCTGAATAGATTTACCAACTCTATTTTTTTAAAACATTAACCACCACTTCCTTGATGCTACCCATTAATTATTTGGAAGTTTTATAGCTTCTTTTGAGCTCATGCTAGGTTTTCCAGCCATTATATTTTTAATTTCACAAACAGGGCTTAAATACATTGCCTACTGCAGCAATAAATCACTTACTGTGCTAGAAAGCAGATTGCTCGTAATTGCCTTTTTATTTACAATACTGATGCAAGCAATTTAAATATGACTGAATTGTCAGTTAGAAACAATGTAGAGAACTTAGGAAAGAATGCAGTATACGTGTGAACAGCAATCAGCAGTCAGTTTTCAGTTGCATTAGAATTAATGTCTGTTTTTTTGAAACATACTAGGACATCTTCAGGTACCACTTGTGACTGCGAAGGACCAACGGTGTTCACTGTTATGATCCTTGTATCAACAACCTATCTCACCTCTTTGCTCCCCAGATCTAGAAGTGCTAAAAGAGACAATATACCCTCCCATGGATGTGGTAGGAGTACATGTTTCTCTGCTTTGATGTTTCAGTCACTCTTGGCTAAGCTAGAAACAAACTTAGAGATTTCAAAGGCAGAAATCTTTTCCTAAGGAAAAGACCAGGGATTTATGGTAGACTATAGTAGGAATCTGTCTAAGAGACAATACAGAACTCCTTTTTTTTTTTTTTTCCCCACAGTAGTTGAAACTCTCTTGTAAGAGCCAGGGCAATTACACCAGTGGTAAATATTGACTTTTCTGGTAGATTTTTCTTATTACTTCTTCTGTATTACCACAAGACTCAACACACAAAACAGTATTACATCTGGACCTGTATTCACACAGGAGAGAAATATCAACCATTCTGTTACTGCCTTCACACTCATGCTTAGACAACTCAAAGCTTTCCATGTCTCACTTTTCCTATTGGCTATCCTGGTATCTTTGAAGAGATAGTATCACACATAATACTAGTATGCATATTTGATTTAAACAATCTGGATCTGGGCTATTAGCATAGCATCTTAGAAAGTGAATATTGTATGACATTCAGTAAAGAAAAGTTCTAGAAGCAGCTTTCATTACTATAAGGACTTAGTAATATCAGGGAAGTCACTAGCTTTATTTCCTCTTGTTTACATGGAAGGGATCCTCTTCCTCCTAAAATGTTTAGATTTTTGCCCTCATTCCAAAATATTCTCATTTGGAAAACAGTCATGCTGTGCTCCTACAATTCTACTCAAGGCCAGGGAATGAAACGTCTTATGAGGATGTTTATGGGACATCCTGAAAGAAGGGACAACCATCTCAGGAACAGAATGTGTTCCAATGAGGCACCCAAACAGTACTAATCAAGAGACACCACAAAAGCACTTTTCAGTGAAAATTATTTGGATTACTTCTGAATTCCTACAATTGTAAAGTAAGGTATTTCATTTGGGTGATGAAAACTTCCATGGAAAGCAACTGGATTTGCGTGGAAGTCCATTTAGTAAATTCCATGCATTTACATTAAGAAAGAGCTCAAAAAAATTCTAATTGCTTACATCTAACTGGTTTGAAAACAGCTGGAGGTAAAGCTCCAACTACAGCACTCTACCTACCCAGTTTCTCTTTGCTCATTCTAAGTACTGTAAAGTCAATCCATATAATTACTTGTAATGCAGTTGATGCAATTTTATGTAATTTGGCTGAAACAAAGTCCTTATGGGGAATGCACAAACAAGACAGAACAAAGCAGCTGGCAACCTCACAATCCTCAGCATTTTTCTTTGCAGCAGTTCTCCCCATCACACTGCAGGTCTTTCCCTATTTAGCTTTTTATATATTTGTTATTATCATGTAAACTTGATGACTAATGACATTAATTTACAAATTCTTTATTCTAGTGCAGGTTGATTGCTAACACTGAAACTCCTCAAGGTTTCTGTGCAATAATTGGCACACCTCTCTCTATACTTTTACAGCACAGTAACTGGCTAATCCCACAACACGCTTTTCTGATCATTAACGGTGGCTGAACTGGTCAACAAAATAATTGAAAGAGATCTATGTGAGATGAAGTCCAGAGTTAGTGCCCAGAGACCATCAGAATCCACCTGTTCTCATTCCCAGTGCCATCATCTGTTCATTACAATTTGATTTTGATTTTTTGTAAACACAGACTATATAACTTTACATTTTTTGCTGACTCTAACCCAAGAACAGTAAGAATGAGAACTTTCTTCTGGAAGTAAGAATTGAGATAGGCTCAAGCTGATGGGAAGGATTGCTAGCATCCCAAGAGGATATCTAACACTAAGTTGTTTTCCTCTACAAAGGGGCTGGATTTCAAAGACAGATGCAAACTTCAGAGCATCTAGCAGAGATGCTGAGCATATTACTCCAGGAAAAACTAAGGCTACACTACTCTTGGAACACAACAAGCTAGACTATCTAAGTTACAGGGAAAACTTTGCACACAAAAGCACACATATAACATAACGAAGGTGTAAAAAACAACAAAAAAACAACATTGAAAGCTAATGGAGGAAAAAAAACAAGCAAGCTTGTTGTCTGTCACCATTATCAGAATGACAAAAATTTAGCAAGTTTCATAAAGGTCTGGTGGGGATGGACACCACCATCTGCAAAGCAAGCCCTGTCCTGATCTGCACACATGATTTATTATCACATAAAGATATTACAAGTGCTGAGTAGTTATATTTGCAAAAGCAGCTCATGAGTTTGACAATATCACTTTTGGGAGTCCGATTTAGACAAATATAAGTATCCAGATTTAGTGAAAAGAAAAATAAGATCAGAAAAGCCTTTGTTGATTCTCTCTAAGACATACACGTTACATGCAAGGTGAAATAACTCACTTGACTCTTAACACAGTGTTACACATTTCTTTGCTTACTTGTTGCTGCATGAAGCAGCAATTAAATTCAGCGTTTACAAATCTTCTTCCAAGTTGGCCAAGTCTGAATTTCTCACACAATTCTGAGCTGATCTGCATATTTTAATCCAAATATGCAATATTCTGGAAGTGGTAGAAATAATTATTACTACTTTGGTTAGTCTCACAATTTTCCTCTGTAATCTACAGAATTAGAAATCTGGCACCAATTGCTTGTTCTGGAAGGTTTGTTTTAGAAAGTCATCAGAAATTACTTTTGAAGTCCACACAACCTACGTAATACGATTAATCTAAATTTCTACAAGAAGTGATCATTCACATAATTCAGCAGTACAGCAGATCAGGATACTTCTATTTTGGAGTTTAACTCTGAAAACTTTTCTTTGGAAATATTAACTGTAATATCTCAGAAACCATCTTCCACCATGAAACAAGGGGAATAAAAAAAGTAGTTATGTTGAATAGGTACTAATACTTTTAAAAGAAAATGGATTTTCAAGTCAAATTATATATATTATATATTTTGTTCATAGATAAATGATGTTGTATCTTTAAAGGCTTATTCGTATTGAATTCTGATTTTTATATATACTTGTATGTATATTTGAATATTGCATTTAATTCTGCTTTTATGTAAGCATCTAAATTAGTGAATGGTAGCCCATAGGAGTGAGGGAGGATAAAATTAAGGATTCTATGCATCTTCACTGCATTGATTACACAAGTTTTTCTTACTCAAAATATATATTATACAGTTTTTTTTTTTGAAGTTGACATGACAGACAAAATTTTTTCAATGGCTCTTCAGTTAAGAAAGTACTGAAGATTGACAATGCAGTCTACATCTGCTTCTTATTTCTCTTGTCAGCTGCCAGGTTAGCAGCCTCGTCAAAGAAAATACTGTGAGAAAGAATGACATAGATCAAAATCATAGAAGAAGGAGTATTTATTGTGGAGGTGGCTCAGGTAGTAAAGATTTCCAGACGCAATAAATCATTTCATCTCAAGCACAGCTTTAGTTTGTGACCAGATACTGTATAGCTTCTTGCTTATCCTCCACAGACACAGTGTAAGAACGTGTGGCATATGACAGCTGGGAATGAATCCACTGAAGGCATCCAATGCATCTCTTAAAATCTGGCCCTGGTAACCCCAAATTCCAGGCTCTAATACCTGGTGGGCCCATATGTTTGTGCATGCTCAAGTGAGCAAAATGCTACTCATTGGCATTTCTGTGCTTCATAACAATTACCTATCCATTCAGCGCACCCACAATCAGTGTCTGTACTTTCATTAGGTATCTCTCATGGTATCACTCTCAGTAAACAGAGATGAGAGGCAGGAATGCACACACAGCAGGGTGTTTACTGGTCTTGTTTACTGCTGTCAATGAAGGAATTAAAAATGCGGCGCCTGTGGGGGCAGCACTGAGAGATCTTCTATGTAACCCTTTCCTCCTGCTTAAATAAATTCTGCTTTGTTATTTATTTCTCACATTCTGCCATCGTTGTCACCCAGAGGCAGAAACAACAAATCAACTGATTTACCTAAAAGTCAAAATAAAAGTAAACATATTACCTTTAAATCTGCTATCTACCTTGAAAATCTCACTTCTGTTAATTTTACACCAGAATCCCCATTTTAAGTTGTCAGTAATTTTACCATTTTTTCTCCCTCCATCAAAATGATTGCACTAATTTGCCTCAAAAATGATTCCTGAGAGAAAGTGTTGTCTAGTGACCAAAACAAAGGGCACAGTGCTCTAAGAATTTATTTCTGGCTCCATTAGCAGTTCAGCTGGTGAGCTGGGGAAGCAACTCCAGCTTTGCATAACACTTTTCCAGGAGCCACTTCCCAGGGATGTCAGAAAAATTTAACTCATAGATGGGCTTGGGTTGGAATGGACCTCAAAGATCATCCAGTTCCAACACCCTGACATGGGCAGGGCTGCTGACTGCTAGATCAGGCTGCCCAGGGCCCCATCCAACCTGGCTGTAGCTTTCTTCATCAAGTCTAACTTAGGTTCACTGTATATCTGGAGAAGAGACAAATCTCATCCTAAAAGTCTGTATGACCTCAGAAACATGTATGCCTTTATTGCCTACAGACAGTCCTTAGGAAACCAGCCTAGGCAATGGTCCCATTTAATTGAAAAACAAAACAAAAACAAAATCAGAACAAAAAACCCCCTGCCCTTTAATTTAGATTTGCATAGCTCCATAATATCACCAGAAAGGAAATCCCTAAATGTTTCAGGAATGATATACTTTTAAAAAAAGTATTGTGTGGTTGACTGAGCACAGCCCAGAGTAGCTGTGCTCTCCTTTTTGAAGATCTCCAAAGGGCACCTGGACATGGCCCTGGGTACCCTGCTAGGGCAGGAGTGGGGCCAGATGGACCCAGAAGTCCTTTCCCACCCCAACCATTCTGCTAATCTGTGGAAGGCTGTCCCTTGCACCTGCAGTGACCTCACTACGAGCTTTGTCCTGAAGGTCTGCATTGCACTGGGCTTAGAAAATATCCTATATGCTTTCACATTCTGCACTATTTAATGATGTTACTATAACAGCATTCATGGTATCAGATTTGCAAGCTTTTCTCAGCATGAGAGACCTCCAGAAGTACACTGCAATTCCTAGATGCTTTGGGAAACCTTCCACCTTTATTATCAGAGAGCTCAATTCCCTCCTAGTTTTGCCCTTTCTGATGTTTCACAAGCAGAGAAAAGGAAGCCAGATATTCTATCTTCCATTTGTTTGTAAGTAAAAACTGCAGTACACATACCCTGAAGTTTACAGTAGAGATTTGAAAGCCATACATTTTGTTGTTGTTGTTTTGCTTTTTACTTTTTAACAAATTCAAGAGCAGTCCTCCAGAAAACCTCAGAATAACATGCTCTTAATTTGAAACCAAACTGTTTTGTTTGATCAGCATTTTGACAAATGACTGTACAGAATTACACAATTAAAGACAATAAACAAGTGATGCCGAAGGTAACAAAAAAGCAAAGCATCAAGCTCAACCATGTATTTGCAAAATCCAAAAATCAGTCAGAGAAAGAAGGCAATACTATTAGAGTATAAAGTTGGAAAGAAATATGAGCCCCTGAAATACATACAGTGTGAAAGGATGTTACTGTGAAAGATCCAACATAGCAAAAGTATTGATAGAATTTACTGCTTAAAAAGTAGAAAAGAAAGAAGACACAAAACATATGCTTTTTTAGATGGAATACATTTGTTCTAAATGAAAAGCAGTTAGGCACTAGAAGAAGAAAGGGAATGGGAGAACAAAGAATTATTCCAAAGCCAGTATATAGCAATGAACGAGAGATGCAAGTTCTTGTTTTCAGTGTAAGGTCAAAAATAAGAATTCCAGCCCAGTGAACTCTAAAAAAAGGGAAAGAAATTAGAAGAAACTACAATCCGTACTTCAGAGTAAAATTAGCAGCTGCAAACATAACAGCTGTTACAAAATAAATGGACGCTATTTGTGTTCTGAATGAAACTAACTTGTGACTTTATGGTTATCTCATTAAAACAGTAAGAAGAGGATATTACTGAGATTCATCAATTGCTAACAGAAAACAATTTATAATCTCCACTATGAGGTTTTAACAGATAGAGTGTTTTTCTGTATAAAATTAAGCAGATAAAGCTACATATGAACAATGAGAAACTAAGTAGACTGCACTAAGTGAAGTTCAAATGGAAATACAGGAAACAAGTCATCATGACTTCAAGCTTTCACATGTGAAATGAAAACAAGAAAAGACAAGTTTGAAGGGAAATCTCATTTTCCATGCACTACTTCTTAGTGCTGACACAGACAACTTTAAAGAATATACTATTTAAGGAAATGTAAAGCTTCTTGATAGAAACAAGCTAAATGTGACTAAATTATGAAATAAGTACTTAAAATGAAACATTTATGAAGATGGGCATGGAGCAAGCCTAGGAGCCTATATGGGAGCAGCAATTGCAATCTAGCAGACTGTTATGGTCACATTTCCCACATACCCCAAATCATAGCATTCAGATGACAAAAGCTTAAAGCTTCAAGTAATATCATCAGTATTAACGGATCTGCAGGAAAACATTATGAAAATAAATTTAATCCATAACTTTTTTCTGACACAGTAAGTGTTGGTTATTGTACTCAAAGCAAAAAGTGATGAAAAAATAGATTTTTAAAAAGCATGTCATTCAATGCTGGATGAGGCACACTCCATTACGGCGCTGAGAATGTGATTTTTAGTTTGCAGAGGAATTAAAATACGAAGTTTCACGTGTCTCAGGAGCATCCTACAAAGACGTGATTTTAAAAGAGCCTCTGAGGAACCCTAGAACCACCTTGCTCTCTTCAGCACTCGCAGGCAGAGTCACACAGCGACTACAGCTAACCACATGGAACCACAGAACGCATTGGGTTGGAAGGGACTTTGAAGACCACCCAGTTCCAACCTCCTGCTCTGGGCTGGTTGCCTTGGCCCCATCCAACCTGGTCCTGAGCACCTCCAGGGATGGAGCATCCACAGCTTTTCTTTTTTGTGAGCCTGTGCCAGGGCCTCACGATTCGCTGAGTATATTCTCAGTAACATATGGTATTAGATGCAAAATCTGTATCTAGTCTACCTATCTTACATGGCCATTTACCACAGCTGCATTTACAACATCAGAAGTAACAAAAGCAGCAAACACTAATCACAGCATCCAACTGTGCCCATTAACTACTGACGTAACCTCAAGCACTGAAGGATTAGTGTAAGTGCCAATTGTAGTTTGGAGATTACAAATAACATTTCCTCTCATCTGATATATTATCTGAAGTTCTGTGTTGCAGCCGCACGATACTGCAAAATACCTTAAATTATGTAGAAACCTCTGGTTCAAAGAAGCAGCTTGTTGCTCAGAGAACTTCTGCACTCCTTTCAAAGAACGATGTGTTAAAAACTATTAGGAAAACTAATTTTCTGGCATCTTCTGCAGGCTGGCTAGGCTCTCATCACTGGGCATTTCATGGATAGTCAGGAAGCAGAGGGTTGACATTTAACAGCTGGAGAAAAGAGCCTACAGTTCTGTAATTTGGTTAAGAAACAAACCCATATCAGTTAATAGGGAAAGCTGGAGAGTTTGAGACACCACTGTAAAAAGGAGCCCTGACACTGCTGCCTGAATGAGAGTGCAACCTCCAACGAAGCTGTTTCTGGTCCAGTGTCAACTATTATCAATAAGTTAGGATCTGAAAATACAACTCCAGAGTGCAACTGACATCTCTGATGCTATTAAGTTAAAAACCAACCAACCAACTGAAAAAAAACCTAACCTCTCAGACAAGAATTGCAACGTGTCCTGTATATACAGCCCTAATGTCCAGCTTCCTGTACATTTGTATATTATATTTTTTAGTATGTGTGCATGAAATATAATCTTAATGTCCTGCATTCTTTGGTAATTAGATACAGGGATTCTAGATGAAAGCCAACTGCTGTAATGCAGTTTTATCCACATATTAGTTTTCAACAGCCAAGTAAAGGGGCCTTTAATATGAGTGTTCACATTTCAAAGTAGAGAGGAAATCTATAGGAAGCAAATAAATACAAATATTTATTCTTCCCACATATTTTGTAACTACCTTATTTCTGCAGCACCTGAAACAAAACTATGTGTGACAGCTTTAACAAAGCAGGAGATAAACACTTATATTTTTCAGGCAGGAAAAGAGAATGAAATGGAGGTAGGAGATAAAAATCATCCCCAAGTGCTCAGAAAGAGATCTGCAGGAGTGAACTCTGGATTTTTACTCTCAGATTTTAAAAAGAACAGGCTTCATGCATCAGTAGTTCTGAGGAAGGCATAAGGCAAGGAGCACACTTTCTAAAAGCCATTGCAGCTTATTGAAGCTACAACACACTGTGCGTGCCTCAAAGGCTTAGGAACAAAAGAACAGAAAGGTGAGTTTATTACCACTGCAGCCATAGGATGCTTATAACTCTAAATACAGCTCTCCAGTGATTTCCACAGCTCATGTCTGCAGAGACAGACACAGCCCATCACAGCGTCTCTCTGTTACTGGCTTCCCAACCAAATCTCAGTGACACTGAGCAAGCAACCAACAGCTCACTCAAAAGGTGATAAAGCAGAAATTCACTAATTGTAACTACTCTTTAACTTCTTCATTGTCAGTTGGTCTAATTAAGGTTTAACTGATGAATGTTTTCCCTATATGCACGCTGTTAAGAAGGTAAGTTCATTGGCTTGCTTGAAAGATTGAGATCACCTGGAACTTCTGACTGGTTTACCAGCTTTCCAGGGAGGGCTGTGAAGGAATAGCTGCAGTGAGACTGCAATGTATCACAAGGCAGCTTGCAGACCAATGACACCAAGTATTTAGCAAAAGTCTTAGGCTGAACTCTATCCCTTTTACAGTGCTCTAATGGGAAAGAATGAGGAAACAGGAAGAAATGTGCATATTTGAGGCAAAGATGTGCACTAAAGCTTTATAGCAGGTTCAGGGAGAGTTCAGTACTCTGCCCAACTCTCAAACTGTGTCTTACAGGACAATTCATCTCTATTTTACCTTAAATTCATCCTTTAGTTCATCTTTAGTATTTTAGTTTCACTGATAAAATGCATTTTTTCTTGACTCCATCTATACTGGGCTGTAATCTGCCACTCTTGCCTAAAATCAAAATATGTCTTGTGTAAAAATGTGGAAATATAAAAAGTGCTTCCCTTTATGGTATATGTTCCCATTTTAATTTCTAATTATTTGATTAATATAGAGAGCACTGCTCTGCCCTGTGATGACGAGTCACAAAGCAGGGAGAAGAGCGAAACTGCTTCCAAGAAAATTAAAAATCGGAGAGCTAAGTTAATTTGGAGGGACAGGTTCCTTTTATAATTTTTTTTTTTCATGTTAGGCTTTGGTCCTTGAATTCTCTTTAATTTCATTTCAGACACGTGCAGAACGCATGAGCTGCACATGAATATGAAGAAGCCATCTTTTGAAGCCTGCAGGACTGTGTGCTTATTTCGAATACACACATAAACCACCCTATGAACTACACTCGCAATAATAATTAGCAGTTAGGATGCTCAGTGTTAGTAGACCACCATTTACTCCATACATGATAACAGTACATGTATTATTTTCAGTTTTTAAAATACAAGTAAGAAGTGACTCAAAAGCCCCACTTTCTGGCCATTGTTCCTACAGCTATAACCATGTACTCTCACTGCTGAGCTCTGATTTTTTAATCTTGCTTCTAATAAACTTGCCGTAAACAATTTCATATAATTTGCATTTGTTTGGACTTTCTCTTTTGTCTCTTCTGTTTTTTTGGAGAGACGAGGGAAATACAGACAGTGAACGTACATGAAGAGAACAGGAATTAAGGAGCAGAGGAACTGATGAGAAGTTCTCAGTTCTTTATGATAACCCCAGCAGTTCCATTCATCTCCTTGTCATGCAAATCACTGCTTGCATATCCCTTTGTTTACTATGTATGTACATTTTTACAGAACTTTCTCTTACTTCCAAGCACTTTTATCTGAGGAACACGCAGCACGTTTCAGATAAACAACAACCATATTACATTTTATGTGTTAGTCTCTGCATTAGTTTATTCCAGATAGAACAAGAAACCCAGGTGCCTCAATATCAAGAGGAAGAGCTACTTGAGTTTTCATGGCAAGCACTGGATTGTTGCAGGACTTGCAGTTCTCATGAGATTGGCTGTCAAATGTATACACATAACTGTGAAGGAAGTTCTTTTGAGGCTTAGATAAACATTTGACTGTTTGAAACAAGGAAAGGAAAATGCAAACGTTGAAATGTATTTCTACAGTATTATCCTCATCTTCTTCCCACAGCTAAGAAAATCATTTTGTTGTGGATGCTTTGTAATATTGCCAAGATAAATATGCTGTAGGCTTTTCTTAACAGCAGGAAAACTACATTATTGTAATGTAAGCTTTTCCATTTAATTCCTAATCATCAGGTGTATTATATTATTGCCTGCTACTTAAATCATTACCACTTAGTACCTGAAATATCAATAGCTAAAGATTTCACCAATTGCTTTCATTTGCAACAAGATCTAAAGCCTTAATAAGCCAGAAAAAAAAAAAAAAAAAAAATTTTTTTAATTTAATATTGCTATTCCTTGCTCTCCAAAAAAAAAAAACAAAGCCATAGTGAAAACAACTCAGCACTTCCCACATGGAAATGGAAAAATCAAACTACTTCGGCGCTTTGCCAGTTTTGAAAACATTTTAAAATGAGGAGCCCCTGAAAGAAGCACAACTGTACAGTTTTAAGGTCTTTTAAGTCTGTTTCAATAAATGCTTCAAGAAAGGTAGAGTGAATAGTACAAATAGTGTAAATTACATAGAAAGGAGAAATAAACTGTGCCAGGTCTTTGAAATAAAACAAATATTTATGCTGATATAAAATGCCTGCCTCTCTGTATGATCTGTAAAACGGTAAGTAATTTTCTGTGTAGGCTACTTAAACAGCACTGTAAAATGTTTCGTGTTCCTTTGCTGCTAGGGATTTTCTTAAGAGAGAAAAACTTCATCTCATGTCTTTATCTGCACAGCTAAATTAAAATGCAGTACGTCAGCAGTCAATACAATAAGCTGGACGGTTACCGACAGTTTACCTGATAAAAATCAATCATTTCCTACAAAAAGGCTGACTTTGGTCCCTGTTCTTCCAGTTCTCTTCAGTGTATCTTCAGTGTTTTGGGTCAATCAAAAACTGGCTGTGGTTTGCTGACAGCTCATGTGGTTGGGACTAGTCTGCCCTCAACAGGGGTTTTGGGGAATGGAGTAGCTTTATAGGAAAAAAATGAATGAATATGTAATATAATACTTGGTGTGTGTCGTCACTGTCATTTGAATTGCATGTTCACTAAAACTGAATTTGACATAGTACAGATCTGGTAGAATATAGAGGAGCAGCACGTCAACTAGAAATTCATATATAATAGGAAAAATCTGACAAGTAATGCATGCTTTGTGTATTAACAGTAGCTTAGAACAACTCTGAAATGCCAGTGATTGCTACAAGCAGTCTGACACCATGGTGATAATTGCAGTTTAATATCACTAGACAGCAAACATGACTGCCACAGCTAATGGGAACATGGCTGTATTCAGAACCTGTGTGGATAGCTATCTGTCATGGAATTGCTTTTCAATGCATTTTCTCTAAAATAGCTCAGATTATTGCTTATGCATTTATATACAAATACATTCTGTTTATTTAACTAAGGATACATATTTGAGATTCCATTTGCTCTCTCTGCACATTTCTTAGTATGGCCTAATTTATTCTGCTTGGTGACTCAAGTGCAGATAAGCCATAAACTGATGCATGATACCAGATCTCCAGCACAATTGCAAGTTTGAGAAATACCAGCTGTTTTTGTCTGCTATTACTGGGACTCAGAGAAACAGAAGAAGGTATCATGTTGCATAAACTCTGGCAGTAGTAATTCATCTCCCCTTTGCCTCTGAAAAATCTGCCAAGCCGAACCTGCTATTAGAACTGTACTGCTTCACCTGAGACCTTAATGTTCCCTAGGCACGGTGCAATTAGGCAGAATTAACCACTTGTGTTTGCAGGCTGTAATGGGACTTCTAAACTTAGCTAGAACTATCTACTGAAAACTGATAAAGTGGTACCAGCATGTCTTCACAGACACCTGTACGTGTAAAATTCAGCCAAGCAATGTTTCACAGTGACAGCCAATGTAGAGAAAAACTGTATTTTGCTCCTATCAGAAAGTAATAGTCCTTTCATGAAATCCTCCACAGTCCTGAATAGTTGAATCAGGAAAGCTCATGGACAAAGGTAGAGAGTTCTCTCACTTAACTCTGGACTCACAAAATTGATCAAACCCACTGAAACTAGGTTAAATGCTAGAAAGCTAAATTTTTTACATCAAAATCTGGATGAGGTAAATCACACACTCAATTCTCTTATATTTTGCTAACTTCCTTATTGATGCTTTTATTTAAAAAGCAGTGATTTTCTCTCATGAATACTTATTATCTGGACTAATTTTCCTGGAAGCAGAAGGACACAGTCACGTAGTAGAGAGACTCTATGCAATTGGTAGGAACAGTTAATCTTTGCTTAATTCCAACCCGGCTGTCTGAAGCAGACTCAGATCTTCCTGGCATTTGTGCTCATGCTTAGCTTTTGCACTATCTGTCTCCAGAAAGAAAATAGACAAGAATGTAGAACAAGCAGTAACAAAAATAAACTGATAGCTAAGTGTTGAATACTTACTACATGCACATTTAAAGATCGTTCTTATAGTTGCATACAATGTTATTAAAAGCAAAGTCTGTGAGAAAAATAGAGTAACTTCTTACGACTAGAATTGCCACTTGAATTTTCAGTCCAGATGATTTCTGATAGCTGGGAAAAGCACTATCTACACCAGCCTCATCCTTTTGAATGGGTTAATTTATGCACTTATCTTTTACCATATGTCTCTAAGTTTATTATTTTGCTTACCCTCCGGCTGGTATTGTGCTATGATTGTTACCGTCTGCCCTGCTCCCTTGAGTGCAGCTGCAGCCTGCTCGTGGGTAGCACCTCGAAGATCGATGCCATTCACCTACAGAAGGAATGCAAACAACAGATCTGAGTAGTTAGACACTAGACAGAAAGACCAAGGTTTTTATTTAAACACCTGATGCTTGCTCAGATGCAAAAGTGAAGGTACAAACTCAGAAATGCAGAGAGGATACTATGACTGCACATGAGGATCTGCACTAATATGGCACACACTGGTGTCCCTATTTCTATAATTCCTCTGTCATTCCTATTATCTGATCACCTCTTTTGGGGTTTTCTCCTCTATTGAGTTTATTTTTGGTGGCCTCCTAATGAATTTTTTTTTAAATATAAGGTTTACAGTAAATTACAGTGTTGGAGAACATTGGAGGCAAAGAAACTGCTCCTTCAGCCAGACCTTGAAAGCCCATTCTGTAGCTTCAGGGAAACCTGGAAATACATGAAGCAAGTCTAACCAAAAAAACACTGATCAGAGAACTTAGAGAACTGAAATTTGAGCAACCTTTTTTTTCTCCTGTTGCCTAGAAATATAGCCCTATCTTGCATGGAGCTGTGAGCAGGGAGAGCTTTGCTACCTCTTCCAACCTGACATCAGTAGGTATTTTCATGGAGCCTCTCTTATTTCATAGAATCAATTGAACTGGAAGGGGCCCTAAAAAGTCATCTATTCCAACTCCCCTGCAATGAGCAGGGGCACCTACAGCTCCATCAGCTGCTCAGACCCCAGTCCAACTTCACACACTGAATATCTCCAGGGATGGGGCATCCACCATCTCTCAGGGAAACCTGAGTGCCTCACCACCCTCACTGTAAAAAACTTCTTCCTTACATCCAATTTAAATTTCCCCTCTCTTACTTTGAAACCACTTCCCCTTGTTTTACCACAACAAACCCTGCTACACAGTCTGTCCCCTTCTTTCTTACAGCCTTCCTTTAGATGCTGGAAGGCCACACTCAGATATCCCTGGAGCTTTCTCTTCTATAGGCTGAACAGCCCCAGCTCTCTCAGCCTGTCCTCGTAGAGGAGGATTATCTAATGTTTATATTGTGCTGCATGAGCACTGGAAGTTTAACAGAGTTCTCAAAGTAGGGAAACCATTCCAAAAATATGGGATAGCTTTAAAACTTTTTTGATTTGTAGATGTGGAGTTAAATGCTTTGTCAGCAGCATCCCAAAGAAGAGACAGATTTGATGTATAAGATTATTAAATGCTCCAGTAATGTGAATCTTGCTTTCCAACAGGGCTGTTATTGTTTGGCTGTAGTGAGGTATTTGTGGTTATTTAATGCATTTGCTTTATTTATTTATTTATTTATTTGACTTTCCTCCTCACTTTTTAAAGATTTACACATCATAACATTTCAGTGAAGAACAAGAAACATTTGGCACACAAACATCAGCAGGACAGAAATCCATTTCCAATTGCTCAAGAAAAGAAAGGAGAAAACGAAAATGAAGTAAAGGGGTAAAAAGAGAGCAATGTCATAGATTTTGTGGCAAAGAGACCTTTTTTGTTATTTTTATGAAATACTGAAACAAAATGGCTAAGAATTTACTGAAAATATGAAGTTAATTTTATTTAGATTTTGACAACATTTTAATTGTTGCAAAAATAAATCTTATTACATAGAAGTTTACAAATTACAGCTGTTCATTTATTTTGATCAACTATGTTTTCAAACTATGTTTTCAAACTGGCCTGTTTTATCTTGCTGTCTTTCACTAAATCTCAGAGAACCTGATTTATTTATTTATTTATTTATTTTGGTTGAACACATATTTAATTATTATTTACATGAAAAAAGTATCACAGAACAACAGAATGGCCAGGGTTGGAAGGGACCTCAAGGACCATGAATCTCTGCCATATGCAGGGCCACCAACCTCCACATTTAATACCAGACCAGGCTGCCCAGGGTCCCATCCAATCTGGCCTTGAACACCTCCAGGGACGGGGCATCCACAACCTCTCTGTGCAGCTGTTCCAGCACCTCACCACTCTCTCTGTCAAGAACTTGTAGTAGTCTTTACTGATATGTGAGAACTATTTCAAATATTAGACTTTGACAATCTTATGTGTGATAGCAGTTATCTAAAAACACTAGATTCCAAGAAGACTGCATTATGCCATAGAACTGCTGACTAAATGCAGATATGTAATTGTCTAGCTGAGCTTTCACATTTCTGAAAACATTATTCTATAAGACCTAAAGATTTGCTTATTAGACTTGTATAACAAATACAATCTTCTATAGTTTTTCTTTTTTTCTTGATAATAATGAAGGAAAAAAACCACATTTTTTTCCTAAGCAATTAATCTTTCATTCCCCCAAATACTTTTTAAGTTTCACAATTTGATGATCACTTAATGTTTCCCCATTATATTTGCAAAATGGATTTCTTCTCATTCCTTTAAAAAAAATATAATGAAAAAATGATTTGAATTTCATTTGCCTATATTATTCCAATGTCATTCATAGCTATAGAATATGTAGAACTTTAGAGAAGCATGATCTGTTGCAATCTTTTATGATTATAAAAAATGAATATACACTACCTTATCCTCAGATTCAGAAGGGAGACAAGTAAATGTGGAAACAGCATACCAAAACAACATAACCTATTTAAATCTTATCTTACTCATATCCTCGTGCATATTGTATAATGACAATAATGATGTGAAAGAGGAAATGAATTATAAGTTGCCTCACAGAAAAATAAATGAATTTTTGAGCTCCTGTGCCTGTATGTGAATTTCACAGTAGAGGGTATGAATGCCACTACTGTGCTGATTATGCCTGCTTCATCCGCACACCTGTCGCTTTGGGGACCCTTTGGAGCAGCACAGGAAGGGCATGGGAGGCAGCACAGTACCGAAGGGAAGGATTTTCAGCAGACAGGAGAGTGGATGACTGATAGAGTATACACAGAGATAAGAAACTTTAAGGAACATTGGAGTAGCTGCTACAAGGTAATAGTATAGGCTGGAAGACCACCATATCTAAATAAACATTGAAAGCAAATATCTGTGACAGAACATAATAATTTTGAGAATAGACATGTATGGATCTCCATGTTGCTACAATCTACCAACTGAAGGTGAGCTGTGACAATTACTCAGTAGTTCTATGAAATATTCTGGATTTGCCAAATATTAGCATATTTGGCTTACATATTTAAAAGCACTATATGCTGATAATCTGATAATGTCTACATTTTGTTATTTAAGTGTTCAAAATTGATATTATTTTTACAGTTTATATCAAGAATGTGTACAGTAAAGTGAAAATCTTCACTTACAAGTAATTCTCTTATGCCCCTGAAAAGAAATGCTGACCATGAAGCAAATGTAAGATTATAAATTCCACAGTTTCTCCAATAGGAGAGTCCTCATCTTCTGGTTTGAAAACAATGGCTGTGAAAATGCCTGGTGGAATCTTTCCAAAAAATGAACCAAAGGTTCAATAATCCATCAGGATTGTATATGTGAACCTCATGTTTAGTGGATGGAAAACTAGAAGACTCCTGCAAAAATATTGATATAACATCAAAAGAGGAAATAATTGCATACATTCTAAAAGAAGAACTGAGAGAATCAGAGTTTTCAGCACCACAAAATCATTTATGTTGTAACGAATGATACTGACAATGCCTAAAGACAAGCATAGTGTTATATGTTAGTCTACAACCTCTGTAGAGAACACAAACTTCCACAAATGAGACACAGTTTAGACTCTTGCTGTGAAAGCAAGAGGTTTTGTGCCCTACCTTTACTCAGGGATAGTACTGTGACATTTAATGCTGAGCATAGGCACATCAGCACTACAGTTACTCATTTAGTCAGTGCTTTAGTCATAGCTTTGGTGTCTCTAGAGGCCTGATGAGAATCTTGTCTATGTCATGCCATAAAAAAACCTCAGGCTGGAGCTGGTGTCTCTGAAAAAGACAATTTTGAAGCCAAGTTATCTTTAATAATATGCTAGCCTTTTATCTCTGTGATTTTGTTGTTGTTGTTGTTTTTTTTTTTTTTTTTTTTCTTTTTCCTCAATATCTGGAGTCCTCGAGAGACTCCTGAGAAAGATGCAGTATGAACTGAAGGAAAACATTAAGGAACATTCCCGAATTTCTGAGCTCCTGAGCTGAGGAGAAGGATGTGATGTCACTAGTTAGCATTAGCAGCATTAGAAATCAGTTTGTTTAGGATTAAGCTTGAGGACTGTAAACTTGTGAAAGCAAATTTCTCTTAAGCAAAACGTGAAACAACTGTGGTGGTCTATAAAAGTTGTATTAACAGAACATCATGCTTTAAAAATCATTAATGAATCATAATAATCTTTCTATAGATAAAAGAATGTATGAAAGGAAAAGAAAGTACATGCTTATTAACAATCTCTATGATCCTCTAGTCCAAATGTCCACCTACCACCAGTACTGCCCACTAAACCATGTCCCTAAGTACTAAATCTACACTGTTCTTAAACATCTCCAAGGACGGTGATTCTACTGCTTCCCAGGGCAACTTGTTAAAAAAATAAAAAATAAAAAAAAAATAGAGCTACTAAAATAGCAGTTGATTTCTTTCTACCCTTCGGTCCTGTTAGAAGAAATTATTTTTTAGGATGCAAACACTACATATTATAATGACTAAAACTCTCTGAAATCAAGTACACTTTCATATTAGGACATGGGCTGGGATGAATGTCTGGGAGGACATTCAGGTCTGAGTGGTTGAAATGAAAATAATGTGGAAAAGGAATGTCAGAGATAACACATCAATTCTATTTCAGCAATTTTTTATCAAGACAATAAACAAACTAGATAAAAAACCCTAAATAAATGACCTTACTACGCTGGATGGCTAAATAGAGATCTCCTTCTTATAGATACACAACTGCAGAATAAAATCAAACAATTATTGCCTAATTGACAAGTACGATACTGTTTACGTACTGTATTGTTCACCAATGCCTGTCACAAGATCTCACTATGGAATAATAAATGTTGAAGTTCTAACTTTAATGATTTTTAAATTACCTAGTCTGACTTTAATTCAGTGTTAGAGGAGTAGATGCTAACTAAATTTCTGACCTGACAAGTATTGTTTCCCAATATTTAAAAGCAAACATAATCAAGTCCCCAAACTTCTAGTCAAAAAAAGAGTACAATCATTTAAGAGCATTAATTCTTCATGAAAGACACAATTAACTCACACATTTAAATCAAATTCTTACCCTCGGGCCAAAATGAAAAAGAGCTTTCAGAGGGTTAAAACTAATATTCTATATTGCCTTTTCCTCTGAAACAGTATCTTAATTGTAACAACTGTGTACAGTGATATATTTGCCTGACCTAATTTAATGGCAATTTAAAAAATCTCATTAAATTACTGCTTTCAAATAATTCATTGTTGTTTACGCTAAGAATAATCAGTAAATGAAACAAAATACCAGGAAAAGTTGCAAGTATGAGTAGGAAATTTTAATACATATTAAAAGGTTATGGGCTACAATGCTTTAAGAAGCATTATACAATAAGCAAAGCAATACTGCTGTTCTGAGCTTGACCGTGTCTTGATGCCCTAGCCTAGAATGATTTTGACTGCACAATTTCCAAAGACTAGCTCCAAAATGATTTTGACATAATGGAAATAAGAAGAGCCTCCAGCTTGTACCGATGTCTGTCTCTTCTGCATGCTGTAGCAAAAAAGTGGTTAGAAAGCTTACAAAAGAAGAGAAGTGCTGCAATGAAAGATTATGGTTTAAACTGATCTGAATAAAATTATGCAACTATAGTTCATAGGAATTATACTAATTTTTCTAGCATTCATTGACTCAGTCTAAAACAGTGCTGACTTCATTAAATTCCAAATCACAATCTAAATGAAAGATAAGATTAATATTTTGAATAGCTTATACTTCTGCAAAATTGGAAGAGTTATATTCTATTAAAAGCATCTGAATATCCCATATTAACACAAATTGGTTCAGTTCTAAACAGTGTCATTTAAAGACTTGAAACAGTCCGGATGTCTTCTGTTACAATAACTAGAGCGTGATTCTTATGTAGGTCATTCAAATACAATGAAGACTAGTGAAATATCTATTTTGTTTACTTAAACCATCTTATTTCATGTTCATACAGTAATTAAATGAACACTTGGAATCTTTTTTTGAGTTGTAAAAGAAAAGGGAATAATACCCCTCCTTTGGTAAGGAAAACATAAAGGAGTTTGTTTCATTTTTGTTGTTGTTGTTGTTGTTTGTTTGTTTGTTTGTTTGTTTTTACTGTCAGTTATATTGCACAGTGCTTTTATAGGGTAAATTAAATGGCAAAGAAAGACACTTCTTTACAAGAGAACAATATAGCAGATATTTTTCAAATTGTGATTAAATCTGTTGAAATCAGAACTTCTCACTTTTGAAAAAACAAAGAGAAGCAAACTGAATAAGGACAACTCTTACTTCCAGAATTTCCACTTGTGATGCTAGGTCATCAAGATACGAATAACCATAATCATTTGTCTTAACTTTGCACATGGACTTAAGTATTATCAACTCCTTAACAAGAAAGGAAATCTGAGCTGCATTCTCTAACTGCTTAGTCTTTGGAAACAGTGTATAGAGCACCACTCCTTAGGTGATGGAAACAAGATATTTTAGCAAGGCAGTTAACATTGGAAAATGCGCTTAGTTATTATCTGTTCTGAACACAATTAGGGAAGTTCCTTCACAAGCAGGTCGCATAATCATCCTACACAGTGGTTCACACCACTTCCACAACTGATATAGTCCAATGGAAAAGACAGGAGTTCTAAAAAATTTATGCATGTTGCCAGAGTGACAAGGCACTGAAATGGGCTGCCCAGGGAGGTGGTGGAATCACCTTCTCTGAAGCTGTTCAAGAAACATTTAGATGTTGTACGGGGTGACATTGTTCAGTGAGGAAATATAGGTGGTAGGTGGACGGTTGGACTGGATGCTCTCGGAGGCTGTCTCCAATGTCGGTGATTCTGTGATTCTACGAACCATTACCGCCCGCTGCTGGACAGCAATGCGCCTCAGCAAAGCGCGGCTCACACTGGGCAGCGCAGGATGGTGCGCTCAGCACCGCGGACAGCTCCAGCCATGGGAGCTGACGCAGCACTTTTCTCACGGCCCAGCTTTCCTTCTTGCACATTTTCAGGCTCTTTCTTTTGCTTTTCTCTCACTTCTCTCATTTCTAACCTTTTCCATGCCTACATTTTTAATTTTTTTTTAAAAAATATTATTATTTTATTTTTAAATGGCCAGTGAAAATGGCATAATTTGAACATGCTAGTACAGTGGTTCTGTAACACTGAACTCCAATGAAAGTATAATACTGTGTTCTCCTTCACTCTTTTTATGGGCCAGCACTTTCAGTGACCTTTTCAATTTTTCTTGTCTTGCTACCTTAGAATTACGAGTTTTGCCTCAAGTGCGTTGGTCTTTATGGTCTGGTGAGCTTGGCATTCTAGAGGCAAATTCTTCTCTGTCTGGAAAACAAGGAATACTGTGGGGATACAACTATATCATTTAGTATGTGTTTTCCTGCCAGTGAAACCAGCTGAGAGTGGTATCATAGCAATGCATCTTTGAAGCAGGAATAAATATAGTGGTACTGAAGTGGTATCTTGTGCACACTGCCGTTTACAGTAGGCACCAACAAGCTTTATGACTCACCAGGCTGCCTGAATCATTCCAAATGGTAACTGTTAAGCCTATAGCCTGAGTCAAAGATTTACATTTTAACCCAAACTGTACAGAAGTTTTCCTTATAGAAGAGCTGCTTTTGTGAATGATGCCAGATTGGCAAACTGTGAGACTAAAATATTTCCACTGAAAACAATTACTGCAGTGATAGTTTAAAAGCCATTTCCTCTCGGTTACCTCAGAATTTCTTGAAACCTCTTTAAATTGGGTTTGAAATAAATGGTAGGATGGGAAAATGACGCACAGGCTCATTGGGTCCTGAATGGACATAAAACTTGTTTCAGTACATAGCTACCACCTATTACCAGCTGGGACTGATGTGATCACACAATTATCACAATAGCTAAAAGCACTGGTTACAATTTATTAACTATTTTTAAAAAATATATATATATATTTAATACACAAAACATTCTTTAGTCTTAATAAGTAAGAATATTAATTTAAACTAAAATCCGTATGCTTAGATTTTAAATTTAAACCTAATTACTACTTATTTTACCTTCCATTGTCCCACTTGGTCACTCAAATACCCTTATATTTCTGCCACCAGCTAGACTCATGGATCTCAATAGTGTCATCTCTTCACCAAAGGTCTGCCTTCACATATTCACTCTTCTTTACAGCTATTATCTTCCTAGTCCAAACTGATAAAACATCAAATTGCTCCTCCTCCCTCCTACAGCTTTAACTTTACACATGACTGCTACTTTCAATTCATTTTCCTAACCTTTGAAATTAATCCTCTTCCTGCCTAACTGCATTTTTAGCACTCAGATTTTCTTGTCTCCTGCTCTCATCCTGGGTCATTCAGGAACCCCCTTAATGGTAGCAGGTACTGTATATACCTTTGTTTCCACATAGTCCTAAGAGGATTGATTCCTTCCAGAATATGGATATAGCTAAACTGTCATTGATTAATCTTGCTTATAATGCTACAATGTTCTTGTTTCACATCAAACTATGATATAAGCAGAACTAATTATTGCAGTTCTCCTGTTTCTGAAATGATGTAAAATTTTCCATTTTAAGAATTGTTTTATGACACAAAGATGATAACAATGATCACTCCAGCTGAAACCTATATGCAAAAATTACTTAGGTACTGGCAAAAAAGTGTAAGTCAATATCAAAGGCTGCTTAGGCAATCTGTCCTGGTGATTTCTCTGATTTGACAGGCTTTCTGTATTTCCATGTCCACAGAATATGGTAATATGGCCTGTGAGCTGTGAGACAGCCATTGTCTTGTGTCAGCAAATCTATACTGAATTCAAGCCAATGACCACAAGGCAATGTATGAATGCTTAGTGGTAGCTTGTCCAGCTGGTACACTCAGCTCTAGATGGAATGTTCAGTGTTAAGTTTAATTATTATTTTTTTAATTAAAAATACCCGAATTAAAAAATTCATATAATTTGTGATTCTGCAGATTATAGTCTTGTGACATAGATGTTTTGAGCAGAAGATGAGCCATAGTTTCAAATAAAGCATGTATTTTAAACTAATGGAAAGGAAGTAGCCTTTGCTTTCTGTAGGTGTTTTTTTTTTCCTTTTTGTGTTAGTATATGGTGGCTTGCTTGTTGGACAGCCTGGTCTAGTATTAAATGGGGAGGTTGGTGGCCCTGCATGTGGCAGGGGGGCTGGAGATTCATGATCATTGATCCAGGGCCCCTTCCAATCCTGGCTATTCTGTGATTTAGAAAAAGGGCATCTCTTCATCTCTCTCTCCCTTCAGTACTTTTCCCCCCCCCCCTCCCCCCCCCCCCCCCCGAAGAAGAGCTCCAGTGAGACATCCAT
Organism: Centrocercus urophasianus; assembly: GCF_019232065.1. NCBI lineage: Eukaryota > Metazoa > Chordata > Aves > Galliformes > Phasianidae > Centrocercus > Centrocercus urophasianus. The sequence continues at coordinate 1,187,366 of NW_024884141.1, read as the reverse complement.
CAAATATCCTACTTAATGGATGTCCAATTTCTATTATTATGCATTGCATGTCATATGGTGATTTTTTAAATCACTCAAGAACCCAAAACATTCTGGGCAATAGAGCAGAATGATGCCTGAAGTCTAGTCTGTTTAAGCACAAGACAGATGTCCTGCCTGGGGCAAATCTCTGAATGAATAATGCTCAGGGATGTAGCTATTTCATCCAGCAGTAGCAGTTTTGGCTTTCCAATTTCTTGTTTTAGTTTCCCTTCTTTGTGAGGCTTACAGTAAGGGTACACCAAAGGCTGTAATTCTCACCTCAAATCCTCAGTACATCAGATGTGACATAATTCTGTTTGACAGTTTTAAAACAAATTCTTCTAGTAATGTTTGAACTGAATGTGAACTCCTCCTTAAATTATTAGGAGCTGAATAGCAAGCAGTCTGGCATCAGATCACTTCTACTCATTGAGGCAATTACAAAATGAATGCTTTAGAGGCAACTGATGATTTCATCATCACAAAAATACACAGGCTCCTGTCTAGGCCAATTTACTAACTTTACATGACGCTACTGACACCTTTGATAGCTAACTAATTGGCAAAAAGAGACGTATCTTATTCACAAGCACTGTTAGTATATTGTTAGGCTCTGATCATATGGCTTGGCAATATCAAAGAGCTACAAAAGCAAACAGTAACTGCATGAAGGCAATTGCAATACAAGCTGAATATCATGGGAAGGTAAAGGGAGTGAGTGAAAAGGAGAAGTAGGGGAAAGGGGAAATCCAGAAGGACGACAGATCCCTAGATTAATAAAAAACAAAAGTGATCTCTACAGTCACCTAATGCACATAGTATTCTAGGATACACAGGTGGTAAATTTTTCCCTAGAAATTCCATTTAACTTGTATTTTAGAAAGTAATCCATTTTGTTTTGAAGCACCAAAATGACGAATCTAAGAGCTTCTATGGCAATATAACCCACTTACCCTGACTACAAAACAAATGCATCTTGTTTTGAGGCTGAATATGCCTAAGTTCAAATTCCAGCCATCAGATCATAGTTGTTTATCAACAGGACTGACAAAGAGTTTGCTACCAGCTCTATTCTCCAAGGGTAAGTATTTGTGGATGATGTTGTTTACACAGACACAGTGCAACATAAAAGTGAATTTTTACAGTCAAGGAGAATGCTGGTTTTACTGACATGGAGTCCAAAACTTCATGGGAAAAAATGAGGCTTTTTTTTTTTTTTTTTTTTTTTTTCCTGGATAGGCCATTTCTTTAAATATATAAGATACAGGATCTTCAGAAGCATAAACTGGCATTTACACTCAGCTTGCATTATTTAGAGGTCCAGTTACCTTCTGAGGGCAGTGAGGTCCTGGCACTGCTGCCCAGAATTTGTGGGTGCTCCATCCCTGGAGGTGCTTAAGGCCAGGTTGAATGGGCCCTGGGCAGCTTGAGCTGGTAGGAGGCAACCATCCCATGGCAGAAGATTGGAACTGGATGGGCTTTAAGGTCCCTTTCACTCTTAGCCAATTTATGATTCTATGAAATCTCCTCTTATTGTACAGGAATGTTGTACAGGTAGTTCAGTTTTGCCATGTGAAATGTTTTTAATTCATTAGGATGAAAACAAACACTGGGTATATATCTCAAGATAAAGCATGCATTGCACAGTTCCTTCACTTAGAATTCTGTCTAGAGTGCTGTGCCCCCAGATGACACATAAACATAAATAAGTGGAGGATTCTTAGGGTTCTACTGCCATTGCTAACTCATTTTTGGATCTTCTCAAAACATTTTATGTATCATCCAGAATACCACAGGGAAGTAAGCATCCTAAGGGTAAGGTCATTGCCTTTTGCAAGTAAGTCTTATAACAAAATGCACTCTTTTCCCAACTAGTTTTACTGCTTTTATCATGAGCAAAAACCTGTTATAAATTAGAAAACTGAAAGCTTCTCTGCACCAAAGTAAGGGAAGTAAATCTGAAGGTCAATTCCAACTGCAGCAAAATGAAGCATAAACATTGTTATAAATAGGCACAGAGTGCTTACACTCTACCCTACTCAAAATGCACATATTTTGGAGTAGGAATTGCTGAACATTATTTTTTTTAAATGCATATTTTGTTGTTTCTACAGATGTGAGTGAGCAAGTGGGTAGGAGTTGTGTGGGAGCAATGAAGTAGAAAGAGAAGTGTCTGAACTGCTCAGAGGGAAAACAAACATCTCACAAAAAATGAAAGCAGGACAATGCACAAACACAAGGTAGAACTGGATCGGTATAAGAGATCACCTTCTCTCTACGAGGGAGAACCTTGAGTAAAAGACCAGGCGCAGTAAAGCAGCAAGATATTGAAATATCAGTGTTGCCAAATTACCATACGTAATATCATCAACTAGATGATAAGGTGACAGAAAGCCTTATGGAATATCTCTGATAGCCCTTTTCCCAGTATGTAGCTATCTCAGGAAGTTGCAGGGATAAAAGATATCATCCCTCCCCATATATGAATACTTCATGACAGATGCTATGCTGTATCAAGGGGAAAATCATATAGAATTCGGTTGATTTCATTTCCCTGGTTCAGGTGAGACAGTAGTGAAAATGTTTGGCATTAGGAGCATACTGCCTGCATTTTCACAGTGAAGCTGGTTCTTTTTCTGCTTTTTTTCCTCTTTTTATTAAGAGATTGTTCTACAAGAAACACATTTTTTTCCTCAAGGTGGCTAGCAGGATGTGTTGCTCCTTTGCAGGCAATACCTTTTATCCTGTTGCCTGTTTTCAGGATACTGGCCACACTTAATTCTGCTGCTGTGAATGACAAGGTACTAAAGCATTTCTAGAAGAGAATGAAATACAACTAATACTTTTTTATGATCCATGATTTTATACGACTTTTCTCTTGAAACAGATCAAAGACAATGTAAGGTGAAAAAACAAACATCTTTTGCAAGGGCAAACACACATGAAATGTGAGATTCGGTTTAAGATAGCTAAATACAGTACACATATAGTAAGTCACAGAATCACAGAATCAAAGAATTGTAGGGGTTGGAAGGGACCTCCAGAGATCATCGAGTCCAACCCCCCTGCCAAAGCAGGTTCCCTACAGTAGGTCGCACAGGTAGGCATCCAGGCAGGTCTTGAACATCTCCAGAGAAGGAGACTCCACCACCTCCCTGGGCAGCCTGTTCCAGTGCTCCGTCACCTCACTGTAAAGAAGTTTTTGCGCATGTTTGTGCGGAACTTCCTATGCTGCAGTTTCCAGCCGTTTCCCCTTGTCCTGTCTCCACTCACCACTGAAAAGAGTCTGGCCTCGCCATTCTGCCCCCCACAACTTAGATATTTATAGACCTGGATCAGGTCCCCTCTCAGACTTCTTTTCTCAAGGCTAAACAGACCCAGTTCACTCAGCCTTTCTTCATAGGAGAGATGCTCCAGGCCCTTCACCATCTTTGCGGCCCTCCGCTGGACTCTTTCCAAGAGATCCCTGTCTTTTTTGTACTGGGGAGCCCAGAACTGGACGCAGTACTCCAGATGAGGCCTTACCAGGGCAGAGTAGAGGGGGAGGATCACCTCCTTCGACCTGCTGGACACGCTCTTTTTAATGCACCCCAGGATGCCATTGGCCTTTTTGGCCACAAGGGCACACTGCTGGCTCATGGCCAATCTGTCATCCACCTGGACACCCAGGTCCCTTTCTGCAGAGCTCCCCTCCAGCAGGTCATCCCCCAACCTGTACTGGTGCATGGAATTATTCCTCCCCAGATGCAAGACTCTACACTTGCTTTTGTTAAACCTCATCCGGTTTTGTTCTGCCCAGCTCTCCAGCCTATCCAGGTCTTGCTGAATGGCAACACAGCCTTCAGGCGTGTCAGCCAATCCTCCCAACTTCGTATCATCAGCAAACTTGCTGAGGGTGGCCATTATCCCCTCATCAAGGTCATTGATGAAGATGTTGAACAAGACCAGACCCAGCACAGACCCCTGAGGAACACCGCTGGTTACAGGTCACCAAACAGACTCTGCACCACCAACAACGACCCTCTGTGCTCTGCCAGTCAGCCAGTTCTCAACCCACCTCACTGTCCACTCATCTATCCCACACTTCCTCAGCTTTGTTATAAGGATGTCGTGGGGGACAGTATCAAATGCCTTGCTGAAATCAAGGTAGACTACATCCACTGCTCTTCCCCTATCCACCCAGCCAGAGACAACATCATAGAAGGCTACCAGGTTGGTCAAGCACGACCTCCCCCTTGTGAACCCGTGCTGACTACTCCTGATAACCTCCTCTTCTTCCAGTTTTCTGGAGATGAGTCTGGAGATAAGTCCTTAAGCATGAAGTCAGTGGGTACCTAATCAATACAGACAATAAGGCCTCAAAAGCAACTCAACTTGCTCTAGATACTTCTTAGCTGGCCATCTGATTCAATCTCTTGCCCTTAATGATTTTAATGGGAAGTGGACATCCAGAAAGAATGTGGACTTCTAAATGCAGGGATCTTAATCTGAGACCTAGTCTTGTCCAGTGAGACAAGATTCAGACATCTCAGAAGTTAAGATTCAAGTGCTAATACTTGGTATTACCACTCTACAGCTCTTACTTCACCTCATCTTTTTCCTTTATACACATTTTTGACTTGGTGCAGTCTCGTAGGAAATCATTAAACAGAAAAGCAATGCCAGAATAGCAATTCATAGAGCAATATGCTATAACTTATTCTCTGTAAATTGTGCATCAAGCCTCAAAATTCTGCTGCTAAAGTTGTGTCTGTAAACTATGCATTCACTATATACCTCTTTTCTGAGATTTGTACTGCTTTCTATCAGCCAGGCCATATGTGCAATGTGTGGCCATTTGCTGTGGTTCTTGGAAATTGTGCTCATGCAAATGACTTTTGGTAAACAGCACTGATTTCCCATTGCTATTTTAATATGTTCTTTAGCACTGGAAGTAGAATTTAAAATTGCAAGAATGGTGTCAAGGAGCATTCCATGTTATTTACAGTAGAGACCATATTTGCCTAACAGATGGAGAACCTGGGGTTAGTTCACAGTTCAAGCAGCCCCTGAATCTAGTCTTGGTCCAGACTCCTTGCCTGGCTTTAAACAAATCTATTAACATAATGGTGGCTCATTTCCACTGCCATAAAATGGAGTTAATAGTCCCACTGGTATTTAGAAATGTTTTCCAGGGGTTATACACATCTGATTGAAAAGTTAATGTGTGCACAGCACCCTAACAAAGCCTTGATGTCACTGGGTAATCAAAATGTTATTCAGTACTATTTACCATATACTTAATAGCAGGGGAACATCAGAGAGAGGAACACTGTGTTGTACTGATGAACATACAATGCTGATGTGTGCATTATTATGTTTTAAAGACATTCAGAAGTGAAAAGGATAATGTTTAATTTGGAGATAACTCACAAGAGTATAATGAATTATAGCAGGAAGAAATCAGCATTAAAAAGTCTCTTTTTATGGCGAAAAAAAATCACTTTTCATAAATGTAACAATATAAATCAATTTTTGAAATGTTTTTGCCATTTGAAAGAACATTTTCTATTATTCTTCCATTTGCCTTCAAGGTTTATATATGATTCAATTTGTTTCCCTGCAAATAAGCACTTGTATTATCAGCCTTCTTTCTGAGTTAAGTTAAACATTTCCTGTCAATTGACTGAAAACAAAAAAATCTATCACTGCTTTTCCTAAGGTTTTAGCGTTTCATTGAGTAAATCTCCACCATTACTTATCCTATGATGCCACCTGGTGGCACTGGGAAAAATGTGCCATTTGAGAAATATAAACTCAATTTTCTACGTTTCCAGGGGGTCAAAACCTCAGCACAATCTTTCATAGTTCCTCTTGGAGGGTGTTGCACAATGTCACATAAAGTGAGAAGGTAGAAAAGTGAGGCAGAAAGGTCATGGATATTGTCTGGGCCTTGCAGCCTGACTATGGGGCTAATGTATGCACCCAGAGGGTCACCCAAAGACAGTGCATATTTGCTGCTTTGTGGGTCTAACTAATGGATTTCCGTTCTATTTAAGGTATATATATAGGCATCTTCCCAAAGGTGAATAGAGACATTTCTCAACTAGTCAGCATTTTGCCATGCCAACAGCACAGGAATGAATTAGGAAGATGCTGTGATTCTCTTCTTCTACACTGGACGTTTTGAAAACTAAAGCACCTTGCCCAAGGCCACAAATAATGAGACAAACAGAATCAGGAATTAAATCTAGGTCTCCAAAGTTTAAATCATTTATTCTGCTTCCTGTCTGAGAGAAATTTAACCAAGCCAGTATTAATTCAAAATATTAGCTTGGCAAGTACTATTGGTCTGTGGTAAATCAGATTTGTCATGTTTTGAGAAACAATGGGTAAACTACTTCAGCAAGGAAATAAACGTTTCTGAAGGATAAGACAAGCAAAAATAAACAGAGAGAATCAGACCTATTCTGTGCATCCATTATAAAATTAAGGGATCTGGCACCCTTTACCAGACAGTGGTCTAAGATTTATCACTCTTAGATTGGCCTGTGCATGAAATTTGTTTTGTTTGAGCATGGAAAAAATGGATTCATAATACTTATTTGTGACTAAATAAGTCAGCAGTGCCTGACTTGGTGATTGCCTGGGGATATGCATGCACTCTAATTTGGTAATAATTTCCATCCCTCTCTGCTCAATGAACAAATAAACTACTCTTGCATGACAAGTAAATGCTGTGGCAACACTGGTAGGTTTAATTAGAACTTAGGGAAAACACTGCTGCAAAACAGACCAATTGGAATTAAAAATTCAACTTAGGCAGTATCCCACAGTGCTAAATATACTCCTGCAGAAATATAAAATAAAATGGTTTTCTAAATTTTATATGAGCTTCTGAATATACTGCGAAAGGCTCTGATCTCATAGTACTTTTTATTCAGCTTTCTTGTGCTGCACCTAGCTAAAGAAAAAATAAATTGTATGATTGTCCTGAAGAAATTTCCCTTTCTTGGATCCCTTGCGTATGTTCTTGTTGGCACAGGCATTTGTCTTCCTTAGCTTTCCATAATGGTAATTTTATAAGACTATCTTAGTTTTCTTGTAGTTACAAATCTTCTACTTTAGGATTTCTTTATGGCATTGTACAATTTCTACTTCAAGGAACAAGTCTAGATAAAATATATAACTTTAGATTACTGTATCCCTTTGTCATTAACTGATCAGATTTTCTGTATATCAAGAAGTGGCACCAGACACTTTTTCATACTGGAACACTAAGTGGAAGTTAAATTTCACTATTCACATAAGACATACCCAAGGAATGTAGGAAAGTCAGTTCCAACTGCTTCATGAACTGACCAGGAAACTGACACATAGTTATGTCACAACCCATCCGGCCTGCAGCCATCTTCTTTCCCTGACACTAACCCAAGTGCAACTAAGGATGCAAGATGCACAGGGACAGAAAGTACAGCAATGGGAATGAGCGAGACACTGCAGCCTGGTGGATCAGTCTCTCCTCTGGGATGAATAATTCCTGGGTTTCAGTTCTTCTCCTTAAGGCTATTCATGTAATTCAAATGAAACAGCTCCGATTTTATCAATTTAGTATAGATTTTTTTTTTCTTTTTCCCTTTGTGTAAGGCAATATAATGTGAATGGATGCTTTACTTAAATGTATTCTCAAGGATTTTATTGCCATTCAAAGTCCTTTATGTTCAGTTGTTTCACTCAGATATTCATTTACTTGACAAAGTCTGATACAAAAATGCTCTGTTTCTGAACTGCACGAAATTAACAAATACTTGAAGAAAAAAATTGAAGTTTGCTTTTGGGACCAAATATGCAAAATATAACCTAAGGCTACAAAGCCTTTTATCCTATAAAATTTGAAAATAAATTTCAGAGCAATCATCAGATTCATAAGAGGCTGAGAGATAATTATAAACTAATTAATCTCCTGGTACTGGTAGTTGCTAAGTAGTTTAGTGCACACTAGATGGCACTCCCTGCTTGAGTGATTTCATGCAACTACTTCTGATCAAAGAAATGCTAAAATTAGAAAATATTTTCTGACTCAGTAGTGCATTTTGGGCAATATAGAACTGGATAATGGGTTAAACCAGGAGGTGCTGAGCTCTGCACTGCACTTACGTCCTCATTAAGGTTGTATACTATAAGTAATAGTAAGAAGAGAAAAGTCTCGCTATGATGTGGGAACAGCTAACATCATGAAAAACAAATGGTGGAAAAAAAAAATAGAGCGAATAAGCAGAATATTAATAAGCAGAATATTCAGTGATGAACTGTTTTCAACGTGGATATCAGATACTGGAAACCATAAAGGCTTCACGAAGCTTTCTTTGTTGTTTCTTTCTTGCAGCAAAGACAAAAAAATAAGATTAGGCAATCAGTCAATAAAGCCCAAAACAAATACTTACAGACAAAATCTGATCTCCTCTCTGCAGTTCTCCACTGAGATCAGCAGGCCCGCCTGCTAAGATGAAAGACACGAAAATGCCTTCCCCATCTTCTCCTCCCACAATGTTAAAGCCAAGTCCAGTGGACCCCTTGTGGAGGATGATTTTTCGAGGCTCTCTGTAGAGAAACAAAATGGTAATGTTTATCCATTCAAAGGTATTCAAAGACATACTACATTTTGCTAAAGGAACAATGGCCTGCTAATGCCTAAAGAAACTATAAATTTGATAAATCTGTTAATTGGAGAATGACAACTAAGAAGCAGCCTTTTTTTTCTCCTCATGGTTGAATCAAAACTTCTTTGTTAATGCCATCTGACTGAAGTAATCCTCATTAAGTTAAATGAGGGATTCGTTAAAAATAAAGCCAAAACACTAAAGATTTTTTACAGCCTCCTTTCTAGCAATGCTACGTATCAATCAAACTTTACAAGATACCTTTTTTTTTCTTTGAAGTTCTAAATGAATTAGCAAAAAAATCAAACATCTAAACAAAGTAGTGAAGTTGTTTTAAACTTGGCAGATTTGGATCAAATGAAGTTAGCAGTAGAAGTAAATCTCACAAAAAACTCTGCTGTGATATTATCAGGAACTTGCAATCATAAAATTGCACAGAAGGTTTATCACTGAAGCAGACAGAAGGATATCTGCTTTTCTGTTACTGGTTTAAAAAACTGTTGATTATAATGGAAATCTGTAAATAATAGCAAGATCTTATTCAACACTTTACATTTGTAAACTGATACTATGATAAAAGGGTGTTAATATAATAATACGCATTTTGTTTTCAGCAAATTTCAGTTCCAGAGGAAGGAGAGAACTCTCCTAAGCATTCAATGTAGTGTATTCATGAAAAAGTGCCCCATGTATCCCAGCTCTCCCATTCTCCATGTAGCACAACTTGGGGATCAGGCCCTGTAGCTGGGGCTCAGGTAAGGGATATCTCCAGAAAAATACCTAGCCTTGTATGGCTGTCAGACCACAACCCCTTACTGCTTTTCCATATACAGAAAGAAAAAGCAGCTACTTATGGGTCAAGGGCTGTCAAAAGGGACTTCAGAGCCTCTGGTGAATGGCTAAAGGAATTGCATGCACAGATCATCTTTTCTTCTCTGCCTCCTGTATTGGTTAAGGACACGGAAACAAATAAAAGGATTTTATCTTTAATTACCTGGCTTTGTGGCTGGTGCCATCACTACAACTTTGCTTTTTCTGACAACAAAATGGCCTACATGGCAACTAGTTCATAGACACCGGGTGGGTTTTGCCTTTCTCAAAGTGGGAGAAGAGTCCTTGGGGAAAAGCTAGCAGGGCTCATTAAGGAGAGCTTTAAACAAGATGTGAAGGAGGAAGGGGGATAGTGAGCCTTCCTATGATAAGGTGTGGGATAGCATCACAAGATTAGAAGGATAGGGTGCTAGCAGAAGCCGTGAAGGACCTGCTGCCTTGAGAGGTGCTGGCAACACTGCAGCACATACAAAATCGTGTGATGATGAGACAGTGACTGTGGGGGCAATAGGAAAAGGTAATGGGGAAAATCAAAGGAAATAACTTAAAAGAAGTTAAGGAGCTAACATTCAAGGGCTTAACAAAAACAACTGCCTCACTGAAGTGCCTCTGCATGAATGCATGCAGCTTGGGAAACAAACAGGAGGAGCTGGAAGCTAATGTGCTACTAGAAAACCACAGTATAGTTGCTGTCCCTGAAACCTGGAGTATGGCTAGCGATGGTGACCAGCTATTCAGAAGGGACAGGTGAGGAAGGACAGGAGGGGATGTTGCTATCTACATCAGGAAAGGAATAGAATGTGAAGAGCTGTCCCTAAAGAATAGTCATGAGTAAGCCAAAAGCCTATGGGTGACAGTTAGAGATTGAGGCAGCAAAGGGAGCCTTGTGGTTTGTGCCTACTGCAGGCTATCCCAATCAAGTGGAGCCTGTTGATGAGGCCTTCTACCTCCAGCTAAAGGAGGCACCATGACCACAAGTTCTTGTCCTTCTGGGGGACTTCAACCACCCAGACATCTGCTGGAAAAGTAGCATGGTGAGCTATAAGCAATCAAAGAGGCTCCTGGAATGCACTGAGGGTAATTTCCTGAGTCAAGTAATAGATGGCCCCACCAGGTGAGATGCAACACTGGTACTCCATGACATCCTTCGCTCCAAATTGGAAAGATATGGATTTGATGGGTGGACTGTTCAATAGATAAAGAATTGGCTGCAGCATCTAGTCTAGAGTGTGGTGGTCAATGCCTGAATGGAGAGCAGTGATGAGTGCTGTCCCCCAGGGATCAATGCTGAGACCTTTAACATCTTCATCAGAGACAATGACAGTGGGGCCAAGTGCACCCTCAGCACGTTTGCTGATGACACCAAACTGTGGTGTACAGTCAACACATCAGATAGATGGGATGCCATCCAGTGGGGCCAAAACAGGCTTTAGCAGTGGGCCCAGGTGAATCTCATGAGATTCAACAAATCTAAATGCAAGATCTTGCATCTGGGTCGAGGCAGCCCTTACTACCAATATAAGCTGGGGGATGAAAGGACTGAGTGTAGCCCTGCAGAGGAAGACCTGAGGGTACTGGTGGATGAGGAACTGAACACGGGCCAGCACTGTGCCCTCACAGCCCAGAAAGCCAACTGTACCCTGGGCTGCATCAAAAGCAGTGTGGCCAGCAGGGCCAGGGTGTGATCCTGCCCCTCGGCTCTGTGCTGTGAGACCTCATCTGGAGTAATGCATCCAAATGTGGAGTATTCAATGCAGGAGAGATATAGACCTGCTGGACTGCATTTAAAAGAGAGACACAGAAATGATCCAAGGGTTGGAACAGCTCTCCTATGAAGGCAGGCGGAGAGAGCTGAGCCTGTTCAGCCTGGAGAAGACAAGGCTTTTAGGTGACTTGATAGCAGCCTTTTGATACTTAAAGGGGAGCTACAGAAAAGAAGGGGATAGACTCTTTAGCAGAGTTTGTGGTGACAAACGGCTTCAAACTTAAAGAGGGTAGATTTAGGTTGGATAAGAAGAAAAAGTACTCTACAGTGAGGGTGGTGAGGCACTGGAATAAGCTGCCCAGAGATGTGGTGCATGCTCTTTCCCTGGAGACTTTCAAGGTGAGGCTGGATCAGGCCCTGGAGAACCTGATCTAGCTGTGCATGTCCCTGTTCATTTCAGGGGAGTTAGACTAGATGGCCTTTAATGATCCCTTCCAACTCTGAGGATTCAATTATTCTATGATTCTGTCACTCAGATTTGTCTCTCTCTTGGACACCCAAGCACACAAGTATATTAATGTATATAGACACAATGTTTATTCATACTTGCCCAATTTTTAATCCGTCTAACAATTTACCCCTCAGAAAAAAAGTATAGTGAGTGATTCCTCACAGAGAAAAATAATATTCTAATTTTTACTTATTACAAATAAAATGTAGCAGAAAAGGGACAAGTACAAACACTCACACATACAAGACCAGAAGAGCCATGCTCTGGAATGCTTTCTGTAAATTATCCAATACTTCCTGTGTACTATATCATGTTTTGATAGAATACCAATTGTTTTTTCATTTCTGTTTTGTTTAAAAATAAAAGGAAAAAGGAAAGAGAGAGAATAGTGATGCACTGAGGAGCGCCTGATGTTGTTAAGTTGAACAGCTTTTATATATATATGGCAACTTTATCTTTACAAGATAATTCCAAAAGCAGTAGGGGTTTCTTCAGTTTTGTCTAATGCTAATGCTCAAACAGTATCTCCATTTTGATTGTGATCTTTAAATAAGATCTTGACTTCCTGATCTCTAGGCTTAATATTTTTGAAAGACAAAACAAAAGCAAATTTTTGATATTTTTAAAAGGAGATTGCAAGTGTTCTTCCAAATTCAAGTGGGCCTTCATTTTATGTCTTCTTAACATTATACAGTGAGAAAACAAGTATAAAAAGATACAGGTGTGAGAAGATGACATAGTGTCTTGACTTTGCATATTCTTCAAAAAATTTTCTACCAACCAAATAAAAAAGGGGGATTTTTTCTTTTTTGCATCATTGCTGTTGATGTGCCTTGTAGCAACACTTTTATTACCTCCTTAACTGTGCACAGATTAGAATGCAATCCAAATCTAAGAAGTATGAATAGATTTTTAATTAAAAAGGGTGTCCTGGGGGCTGGAATGGAACTAGGACAGTTAGCTGGGAGTGTAGAGTCCTTCCCCACTTAGTCCACAATTTCCAAGTTATCTTGGCAAGTCATTTGTTCTATCAGATTCAGTTTCCTCATCCACAAAATGAAATGGTGACACTTGTCATGTTGAGTCCAACAGACTGAAAATACTTTGAGAGAGCTGAGCTACTGCCAGTATTATTCACCTAGGTATTGAGGACAAAGAGGCAGTAAAGCCAAACAAATATATCTGCATGCTCCACTGGTAAGAAATTAGAGCTCTGTTCAGAATGAAACTGAGTATTTCTATGTGTGAGAGGCAGCTTGCACCATAAAGTTGAAGGCCAGTGCTATGGCAAAACTAGGTCAATACAACTGGGTATCTACTGAATACTAAGCTGTGCAACTCAACAAAAAGTTGGCCCAGTTATTAATCCCTGCCTCTAATCAAGTCAGCAGATTTATGCCTAAAATGCTGTCAGTGCTGTTTTGTAATTCTGGCCTTTTGACAGCAAAATTCACTTTGTGCTCTTGGATGATTTTGCTCAGAAGAAGCTCAGACAGTAATGGGGAAATGTCAGAATCTGTGATTAGAACAGAAAGGTTTTGGATCCTGTCCTTAGCCAAAAGAGGTTGTTTTGGTCATAACTCAAATTTGGCTGTACAGAGACTATCAGCCATAAGATTACTTCACATGTCTTTGATATTAGAGTATCTTGTGGAATCTGGAAAGTGGATTCAAGAATGCACAGGCGTAGTCATAAAAACAATGATCATAGGAATAAATTTTGTCATGACTATGCTTTAAGGTAGACGGTATGTACCAATCATATGCCAAATACAGTATATAGTATAGTATTTACTATATAGTAAATATAGCATAACAAATAACTAGGACTTTATATAAATTCTTATATAAATAAAAGTCATATATATGTATACATCATATATGTAAGTCATATGTATAAATGTATATGCATCCCAGGGTTCTAATGAAGCTGGTTAATGTGTTTGCCAAGCATCTCTCAATCATATTTCAAAAGCTGTGTCTCTCAGATGACGTCTCCATTGGAAAAAGGGAAACACTACTCCCATTTTTAAGAAAGGGAGAAGTCCTGGTGAACTACAGGCCTATGAGTCTCAGCTCTGTTAGGACATGTTAAGGCATAAGAGGTGATCTGAGAGATCCAGCATGGCTTCACCAAATGCAGATCTGGTGACCTCCTATGAAGGAGTGGTGGCATTGGTGGACCAAGAAAGGGCAACTGATATAATCTACCTGGACTTCTGCAAGGCCTTTGACATAGTCCCCCACCACATACATATCTCTATAGAGATACGGGTTTGAAGGGTAGAGTATATGATGGATAAGGAATTGGTTGGATCATCAAAGCTGGAGAGCTGTGGCCAATGAATCTATGTACAGGTGGAGGCTGGTGACAAGTAGTGTCCTCAAGGGGTCCATCTTGGGACTGGTTCCTTTAATAGGCAGGCCCTGGGATTGAGTGTAACCTCGGCAAGTTTATAGATGACTCCAAGCTGAGTAGTGCAGTTGATATGATAGGAGGAGGAGATGCCATCCAAAGGGACTCGAACAAGCTGAAAGGTGGGCCCATGTGAACCCAGTGAGGACCAATAAGGCCAAGTGGAAGGTCTTGAAATTGGGCTGGGGCAATCCAAAAGACTGGGAGTTCAGCAAAGTGGAGGAGGGCTTGGGAGTCCTGATAGGTGAAAAACTTAAAAACATTAAAAACATTAAAAACATTAAAAACTTAACATGAGCCAGTATTGTGCACTTACAGCCCAAAACATCAACAGCACCTTGGGCTGTGTCAAAAGAGGGGTGGCAAGCAGGGCAAGGGAGGTGATTGTCTCCCTCTACTCTGCCCTTGTGAGCTGGAGTACTGTGTCCAGGCCTGGGCTCCCAGAACAAGAAAGATGTTAAACTTGTTGAAGCAGGCCAGAGGAAGGCCACAAAGATGATCAGCATGGTGGAGCACCTCTCCTATATATATATATAGGCTGAGGGAGCTGGGCTTGTTCAGGTAGAAGAAAAAGCTACAGGGACACCTCGTTGCAGCATTCCAGTACTTGAAGGGAGCTTATAAATACGAGGAAAATCAACTCTTGAAATGGGGAGTTAATGATAGGACAAAGAAGAATAATTTTAAACTAAAAGAGGGGAGATTCAGGTTAGATGTCAGGGGGATATTTTTCACTGAGACGGCAGTGAGGTGCTGGCACAGGCTGCCCAGAGCAACTGCGGATGTCCCATCCCTGGAATTGGATTTATGATGAAGCTAAGGATTATATATTTATTCTCCTGACATAGATGTTTATAGTCAACTCTTAATCTAATTATTAAGGAAATTTACAAAGAGCTGCCCCAGTTCTTCTTGAAGTCTGGAACCAGAACTAGAAAAATCCTTCACCTCTGTTGAAATTCTTGATGTACATAATTCTAATACACAAAATTCCAGAGCAAATACAGATAAATGCTGTAAATGAAGTAATGGAATCAAAGATTTAAAGATGATATAGTCATGATTAAATGATTCTACAGCTTTATGATTCTATGAACATAATTATTCACGAGAGAATAAAAAATGAAACAAAAGTTACTCAAATGTGAATCAGATTTTCTTGCTTGGTAAAAATATTTTGCTCCCTAGAGACAAAAGCAACTGAGGCAAAAGCATGGTTTCATACTTAGAAGGCATATTGTTCTGTTGTCGGACAATAGATGGCACTCTATTGCTACTAAAAAGACGAAGTCTAACACTATCAGTGTTTCTGAAAAGCGTGCTTTTGCCTCCAGCTTTAACTACTTACTACATGTACAATTTCTCCTGGGATAAATAATGCTGAAGGTAAGTTTCTAGGTGCTAACAAAGTGTACGATAGCATTTTAATTCCGTGTGTGCATGTTTTGTGCCCTCCTGCAGTTTTGTACCAAACACAAACAGAGAAGATCAGCAGGGGAAATAAAGCATAAATTAGAAATAAGTGTCAGATGATAACACTCCTGGACTGACAGAAGGCAGCAGAAGGAAGAAAGAAAGCACAAAGAAAAAGAATTCATCTCTAAGGAGAACGGGAAAGGAATTTTAAAAAAAAAAAAAAAAAAGGTAGAGAAAGAAAGAAAGAAAATTCACTATAGCAGAGCCAGAAATCATAACTAGAAGCAAAGAAGCAAACAAAGTGCTGCAATCACACAAATTTACAAGCTCGGAAATCAATGAGGGAATCAATTTGGATGGACTTGGTTACTTGCTTCAGGGAATACATCAGATCTCATTCTCTATAACACATTATAAATTGCAGGCTTGATGTAAGACCAAAGCATTATTAAATTAATACTTGAAACCAATAAGGAGCAACAAATCAGAGGGAGTAAAACTTCAACACTTAATGAAATTTCTCCTGTTGTGAAAATGCAATTATAGAATAGCAAAACATTGAGGCACTTTTCCTCCTTAACATTTTTTGGGGGTTCATATCTGTTTTACAGAATCACATTTATCACATAATCATTTACTCGTTTATTGTATGTGAACAGCTAAGTGTTTTGCTTCTCTTACGTTTGCACTGAATATTTGTTTTGATCAGTTTTACTCTTTTAGAGTAAGAAAAGGATGAAAAAGAAATTGAGTATCCCTATCATTCTTCTATGGATTGTGAATCCATAGCAATTATAGATTTAATTTAGGAGATTAAAAATCGCACTGATAAATGAAAGGGAAGAGCCTTCTGAAAACAAGTAATTCTTATAACATTTACTGCAAGAAAATCCATTTTCAATTTGCTTATTTTGTGCTGCTGGCTACATTAAGGAATACAGTTGGTTTCAGTATTCATCTCACACTCACATCTCTGCTTTTCTCTTTATTTTGAACCATCTATAACATTGGGGTGTTGGAAAGATTTGGTGTTTTTTGGAACATCTAGAACAAACTAAGCGCATTGGGTACTTTCAAATATCAGACCTTACAGATTTTTTCAATTATCTATAATCAGTGATGTATCCCAAATCAGCAGAATAATATAGCTTTAAGATTTTCTGCAGTTGTTTTTTATTTTTTTTTTCCTATTTATTTGTTTGTTTGCTTGTTTGTTTATTTTACTCTTAGAAGGATACTGACATCATGCATCCATTCATGCATATGCTGGGCTGGTGTTACAATAGCACACATCACAGAAAGCCCAGTAGGATATTTATTCATCTTGCTGCTATCATTTGGCCAACACCCAGTCTCCAGTTAAGGCCACCCTCTGTGCATGCCACTACACACACAGTGACAAAAAGAGACAGGACACTAGGAAACAGTCTCAAGTTGGGCCAAAGGAAGTTTAGACTGGATGTCAGGAGGAGCTTTATCTCAGAGGGGGTCGTCACTCATTGGAACAGGCTGCCCTGGACAGTGGTGGAGTTGCCATTCCTGGAGGTATTTAAGATGTGCTGGCATGGCATTACGGGACACAGATTAGTCATGGGTCTTGGTAGATCAAGTTGATGGTTGGACTTGGAAATCTCTAGGTTTTCTCTAACCTAAATTATTCTTTGATTCTATGATAATGCAACATAAAGCATTCACACTATTTAGAGTAGCAAATAGCAGGAAATAAGCTGTAGAGAGAAATTACTTGAATTGGTTAAGTTCATGTGTTAGTCACTGGGTCACTGGGGAAAATATGACATCTCAGGATCAAAGTACCCTCTTTCCTCTATGCATCATTGTGTCTGGCTTCACTGTATGAACATGGAGCTGTGCCTTCTCAGAGTCAGTTGGCTAATCAAGCCATTACTTTTACAATACAATACTTCAAGTTTGCTTCTCGTATTTCAGAAAATTCCTGTTATCCATCACTGTCACAATGAGCATCAGGGTCCAGATGGGTAACTTTGCCTTCTTAGGCTCAGACAGTGTTTTGTTCACATTCGGTCTTCGTATTCATTACAATGTGCAATTGATTGTTGACTTTTCCTCCCATTTTACAAAGTGTTGATGCACAAACAACTGAAACTTCTGCATGATATGAGATATTCACTAGAATATCTCATAGCAAAATGTAATTTTGCTTACTATATTTACCTATTCTTCTTGAAAAACTGTTTTATCTGCTTGACTGTGGTTTCTTTGGCATTTCTTGTTGATTGAATATTGGCATTAGCTATAGAAGCAGTACTTTATCCTAAGTTTAATAACGAATACATTTTTAATGCATTTATTTTCAAAACCTCCTGTCTAACTTGTCACAAACTTTGAAGTATATTTAAAACAAGGGAACCTACTGGGAGCCAGGCTTCAACCTGACTGACGCATGCATGAGTGCACTGGCTTATATATGGGCAATTTTATTTGCTTTGTAGGAACCCCCCCCGGACTTTAATAGCCTTTCATTTTGTCCTTAGTAGAGAAATTAAAGCCTGTGCACCAGGCAATGTTTTATGCTTACAGCCAGCAAGACAGACTTGGCATGAAGGAATAATTTCTTACTTGAAAAGTGAAACTGGTCCGTATTTTTACCCCAGTGCATGACATTTACCTCAAAGGCACAGAAGCATGTCTCCTAGATTTGAGGAATTACACTGAATTCAAGAGCAACAATGTTGGACAAGTAATATGCTCTGTAGCTTTGAAAGGAAGATGGTTATTCCAAATCACTTATTCATTTATACTTTGTTTCACATGATCATTTCTCTCTCTTCCCTGATCTAGAAGGTAATAATAAGGTGCTAATAATCAAAATAAATCAGGAAATCTGCATCTCTGTTCCACCCATTTCCCCCCAGCACAGGCATAAACTAAAAAGACTGCTTTCCATTCTGCTTTTAAAGACTATAAACCATGACTGCTTCACCTTTTCAGTTTGTAAATGAAGTTAGGTGAGATGGAAATGGTGATAGGCAACCCCTCCACCCTGCTGGGAGACAGGAGGTATTCAAAGGTTAAGAGAATACCTAAAACCAGCAATGCCTCTAAGCTGTGTATGAAATATCAATACAGAGTCCATTGGAAGCAAGCATCCAGAATCACTTTATATGAGATACTTTTGAAACACAAAGCTGCCTGTAATATCTGCCCTGTTCAGAATAAAAATTCTTATCCTCAGTCATCGTTCAAATGCTATTTATTTGCATACTAATATTTATAGATGAGATATTCAAAACACTCTCGATGAAAGAAATTGAAATCCCAGTTTCTAAGCATCTCAGCAGAAGAGATGACTGTTATCATGTAAAATACAATTTAGTCTGAATGTCAGCTGGAGAAAGAATAGTTTTCATAAGCTACTGATGTAGCCTTGTGAGATAGCTCAGTAGGATTTCCAGGTAACAGCCTTTAGTTTTCATCCAACATTTTTCCTGAGTTGAATATTCACAGTTAAAATTGCTCATTGAAATAATTAAAAAACCTCTCAGATTAACAATATTTTCACATCCAAACATTAGAGTCTTCTTGTCTGTAATCCACACCGATTAGGTAAGTCACTAATGAGTTTGCACTGACAGTGACATCCAACAGCTGTGAATTTCATGCCTTTGTACACATAGATCTGTTGACCTCATGTACCTCATGTACATATATTGCTTGAAAATAGAGAAAAATTAAGCTTTAAAGAAATCCTGACCTTTTTTTTTCACTTCGTGATCTATTATTTTGCAAAACATGAAGTCTACAAAAGCAGGACTTAAAAATGCTTTTACTTTGATAGGAACCCAATACCTAAATTAAAAACCTATTGAAGTTTTTAAAACATCTGTGCTAGCCAGCTCAATTACCATATATTCAACAAGGTGGAAAGGAATAAATGCCACTGAATGTGATTCCACCTGCATTTCTTTGTCCCTCCAATATTTCATTTCTCCTTCAGAGAATGCACTAATTGTATTACTGCAGTGACTACACAGTTGGTCAGACAGAGCCAGCACGCTGGCCTGAAATCTCAGTGTGTGATAGGGATGCCTAGCAAGTAAAGTAGCCATTTATGAAATGCAACTCAAAAGCAATATAATAAGTCACCTAAATACAGAACTCTACAGATGGAAGCTGGGTTCCTAAAAGAGAAAAATAACTTTGTTTTGACATCAAATTGAATTAGCTGTAAACATATTTGGCAGTAAGGACTTCACAAAAACATTAGGCTAAATTGAGCTTTATTATAATGAAATATTTAGAGCTGAGCTGATTGCTTCTATTTGCTCAGTGGTGTAACTGGCTAACAGTCCCACTTTCCTACATGAAATGAAATATGACTCAGCCTCAGTTGATTAGTAATAATTACAAGCCAGATACTCTTCTACCTCCTGAATAGCAGGAGACCTGTAATATCATTTGCAGATTCCCACTGCTCTAATGATTCATACACAATAGATGCAAGCTGTCTGCGTGGCCAGTGCAGATTTTGCAATGTATCTAAAAATTCATGCAGACAAACTGATTATCAAATTTCAATGGGAATTTAAGTCTGCAGGGTACCTCCTTATTACAGAGTCCAGTAGACCAGGTCAGAGACATCATAATAGAATTTCTTTCCTTAAATCTCTATTCACTCAATTCTTTTTTTTCTTTCTTTCTTTTTTTTTTTTTTTTTTCCTTAACATCAATCTCTTCATGAATTGGTTTGAGGAAAGGGCAGGGGAATGTTTAGAGAGTGAAAGACAAAAACAAAATCTAATATGAGGATGTTTAAGCACTGAGATGGGTTACCCAGAGCCTGTGAATACACAGAATCATAGAGTCGTTTGAATTGGAAGAGACTCTTAAAGGTCATCTAGTTCAACTCTTTTACAATCAATATGGACATCTGAAAACCAATCAGGTTCTCAGAGCCTCATCCAGCCTGACCTTTAATTACAGGCTGGTGAGTCTCGCCTCTTTGTCTGGGAAGATCATGGAACAGATCCTCCTGGATGACATGCTTGATCACATGAGGAATGAATGTGTGATCCGAGACAGCCAGCACAGCTTCACCAGGGGAAGGTCATGCTTGACCAATCTGGTGGCCTTCTATGATGGAGTGACGGCATTGGTGGACAAGGGAAAGGCGACTGATGTCATTTACCTGGACCTGAGCAAGGCCTTTGACACGGTCCCCCACCACATCGTTATCTCCAAATTGGAGGGATGTGGATTTGATGGGTGGACCACTCAATGGATAAGACACTGGTTGAAAGGCCACAAACAGAGGGTGGTCATTAATGGCTCTGTGTGCAGGTGGACACTGGTAACGAGCGACATCCCCCAGGGCTCTGTCTTGGGCCTGGTACTCTTTAACATCTTTATCAGTGACATCAATGACGGCATTGAGTGCATCCTCAGCAAGTTTGCTGACAACACCAAGATGAGTGGTGAGGTTGACACAGTGGAAGGAAGGGATGCCATTCAGAGGTGGGCTCAGGTGAACCTGATGAGATTCAACATGGCAAAGTGCAGAGTTTTGCACTTGGACTGGAGGAATCCCAGGCATCCATACAGACTATGAGGAGCGGTCCTTGAGAGCAGCCCTGTGGAGAAGGACCTGGGGGTCTTGATAGATGAAAAACTTAACATGACCCAGCAGTGTGCCCTTGTGGCTCAGAAGGCAAATGGTATCCTGGGCTCCATCAAAAGAGGGGGTAGCCAGCAGGGACAGGGGGGTGATTGTCCACCTCTACTCTGCTCTTGTGAGGCCCCATCTGGAGTACTGTGTCCAAGGTTGGAGACCCCTGAGGGTCCAGAGGAGGGCCACAAAGATGATCAGGGGACTGGAGAATCTCCCCTACAAAGACAGGCTGAGGGAGCTGGGCTTGTTCAACCTGGAGAAAAGAAGGCTGCAGAGTGACCTCATTGCAGCCTTTCAATACCTAAAGGGAGCCTACAAACAGGAGGGGAGTCAACTCTTTGAAAGAGTTGATAACAGCAGGAAAAGTGGAAATGGTTTTTAGTTGAAGGAGGGAAGGTAGGACGTCAGGAGGAAGTTCTTTACAGAGAGAGTGGTGAGGTGCTGGAACAGCTGCCCAGAGAGGCTGTGGATGCCCTGTTCCTGGAGGTGTTCAAGGACAGATCAGATGGGGCCCTGGGCAGCCTGGTCACGTATTAAATGTGGAGGTTGGTGGCCCTGCATGTAGCAATGGGGTTGGAGATTCATGATCCTTGAGGTCCCTTCCAACAGCATTTGGTGACAATTCCAGCTTTATTACACAAGGCTTCAAGAAACTGGATCTAAATTTGAAATTAGCCCTGCTTTGAGCAAGAAGTCAGGATGATCAGAACTTCATTTATAAAATTGCCTTCCAGAAAAAAGCCTTTAACCCATAAGGGCCTCTCCTCTAACAACTTTATTAATTAGTCTTGTTTTCAGTGGAAAATTAATTTAGGAGTCATAATACATTTTAAATACATATATATTATGAGGTTTTTTTTTTTTAATCCTCAGTTGTTTAGTATTTTGTATTGAGACTTGTCGCAAAAACATTTTGGGCTTCATTGGAGAGAGGACTTCCTTTATCTACTGTTTTCTTTTCTCACTGCAGCACAGTGGGGTTGTAATACACAAAAAAAATGCAAGATGATACCTTTCCTGTGTGGAAACTTTGGATTCCCACTTCTATTGTGATTGAGAGATGCTTTGAAAATAGGATCTAGGAGTAGCCCATGACAAGTTGTTATCCCTGAGTACAAAATACTTCAGACAGTTCCACAATTCTATGGGAACAGATAAATAAATGTAGTATTTTCTGGAAATTACACCAGTAATAGCAACCAAAATCTAAATAGTTCAGTGTTAAATACCAGTTTTTCTAATATCATAAATATGCAAAAATATTAACTGTAGTTATTAATTATTCATATTTTACCCAATTATTTCTGTTAAAACGGAGTCAGATAAGTACGCAGAGCTATGCTTCTACAACTAACATATTAATATACACAGACATACACCAGCATGGGATTACTGTTTGCTATCAGTATTTCTTCAACCTTAGCCCAGGATACTGCTTTTCCAAAATGAATTCATGCAAATACTGAAAAAACAGGAAGACTTCATGGGGAATTCCCTGATTATTCGTAACCATTTTACACCTAATACATGCAAATACTAATCAAGTGAGGTGAAACAGGAAGTGAGATATATGACAGATATTCTTGACAGATATCTCAACGAAAACTAAACTTCTCAATATAAGTACCTAAAAAGAACCAGTGTTAATTTGAAAGCATTTATTTCTGCATCTCACTGACTCAAACATTGCAGCATGCAGCAATACGAGCAGTGAAGTCCTGTGTGTATGTGGGGAGTTTGGCATCTGGCACAGTGATATCTGAGTGCTCTATGGGCAGCTTCAACAGAGAATCATCTTACCCTTCCACAGAAATGGTCCGCTGCAAGCTCACTGTGGGGGGACGCGTTGCGGTGCTGTGCTGGGAATGACTGTATGGCCAAGGGAGAATAAAGAAAAGCTTTTGTTAACAAAATACACCTTTCTTTTGTTCTTGTTGTCTCTAACAGTTTATCTAACACCAAAACAGAAATCAAACAAACAAACAGATTGTTTTACACATGTCTATGGAATTTTGAGACTCGGCTGATCTCCTTTAATATCAGGTTTCATTCCTCATCAAGAAATGTCAAGGAATTCCCTCTTGTATTTTTAATTCTTTTTTTTTTTTTTTTAAAGATAAATATATGCATACAATCCAGGGACTTAAAATAACTCAGACAGTAGTTGTTCTGCAGAATATATTAACCATAAACCACACATTAATTTGAGAGCAGAAGGTAAAACAGTAAAGCGTAAAGCTATCAATCAAATTCTTAGTGTTTCTCGACCAGAATACTTGGTGAAAGACAGCATGCACTACTTGTAATTGCACTGTAATTTAACTTAGAATTTAACCAATTTCAGTCAACATCCACTATTTCCATCAGATTTTAAGTAGCTTAAATTTTTCCATGTGAAATTCTATCAATCTAAGACACAATATAATGAATAAAAAAGGTATTTTCTATGAAAAATGAGAAATATTTTGATTGACGGTCCTGATGTTTAATGGCTGCTCTCCTATGCTGTGTTTGGAACATCAAAGATAGCTTCTATAAGCTTAATGAACCTCAGCTTAACAGAAAATGTTAACTTCAGTATTGCACTATTGTAAATAACATTAATATTTATGAAAATATAAATGAATAAAACCAAATCAGATAGCTGCAACAAATTGTATTTCTTAGCCAAGACAGCGTGTTTTATATATAAAAAAAATAGCCTTCATAAGAAAAGAAAAAAAAAACACAAAAAAGACCAGAAGTGTTTGGTGTATTTTATAATTAGTTTAAATGGCTACATCACATAGAAAAGCTAAAAATTAATATTTAAAATTACAGATTAGAAAAACTTTCCTAGTGTTATATAATTTATTCACTAACTGCTAAGGTTTTGTTTTGCTTAAAAGCTTTGTATACTACTCAAGGTGCTTGAAGGAAGCAGTTCTTACTGTCAGTAAGAGCTAAGACATTCAGAATCAATGAATAATGAAATTATTTTACATGCTCCTTATCCTGTAACACAGCCACTATTGTCTGTCTTGCAGCAAAGATGGGATTTTTCTTACAGAACTGTGACAAGTGGTGTCATGCAGCAGGACAAACGAAAGATCTGCTACCCACTTATTCTTCCATTTGAGGCCATTGTGCTCATGTTTTGTGTCAGTAAACTGCTGTTTTCAGTTTGTTCTGAGTATTTCAGAAGGTTTGTGGGAAAGTATATTTCCCTTTTAAGAACTACAGAATTTTATCTGCTTCTCTACTTATCTACTTGCGTCTACTACAAAGCACGGCATACATGGGAGTATCAGGAGTCTGTCTTTACAGTTTGAACAGAATTGTTGAGTCAGAAAACACTGTAGAATAATATGTTAGAAATACTAGTTAAAATCTCACTTTAAGTTAGCATCTTGCATATGCTTAGGAAGTGCATTAAGATGTTTTCTTTACACGTTCATATAAGTTTTAAAATTTGGATGACTTCTGCCCTCTTCCACCACAGAGCTGACAAGGAACCTATGTGCTTACATTCCTCTGTAATGGCTCCCCAGCTGAATGACCAAAGAAGTGAACAGCCTCCCCTTCAACTTTCTCCCATACAAGTGAGACAGAAGTAGCACAGCAGAGCCATAACATCTCCATCTTTCCCTGTGCATCTGACTTTCAGAAATGATACTCCCTGATTTGAGCCATGAGCTATGGCTGATAAAGGAAAAAGAATCCCAGTGATTGGAGGGATGATGATGCGGGCAGTCATAGCATCGTTGTGTTTGAACATACCACTAAGATCATCTAACCCAAGCACTGACCCATCACCATCACGCCCAATAGGCCATTTCACTCAGGGCCACATCTGTACATTTCTTGAAACCTCCAGGGACAGCAATTCTGCCACTTCCCCAGGCAGCCTCCTTTAACTGTGCCACCAGGCATCCACCTGCTCACAGTGGTAGCCCTCTAAGTCACACTGCATGCGTCTAAGGAAAGATGGCAAAGCCAAGCCTGAGCTACACAGCCAATGCCAAACCTACAATGGATAATTAAAAAAAGCAGTTCCTATACTTGCAACATGTGCTATGTATTTTGAAGTGAAAGTCCATTAACAAGGTATGGCGAGGTAGCATCTTAAGGCTCCCAGCAAGAATGTGAGTGAATATTTCAAAAGCATTCAAATATAACCCAGCATTTATCTGAACTAATCCTCTCACTCTTAGGTAACATTCTTCTATTCTACAGGGCAATATTGCCATAGGAAAGGGATGTTAAGTGTTGATAAAGCACTTTTCCTTAGTAGAGCTGTGCTGTTACAAGCAGAGTCAGGATATTTATATCTAACCACTGCTGAACTGGCTTGAATTGTGAAAACTTTAATTCTCCTCTTAAAAAAGACTTTGCTATCAGTGGATATACTTTTGGAACTCTGGCCAGCTTCAAAATCAACAAAATTATGAGAGCATTAAAGGCAGAATTTTCAGCTGCAAAGTATTGAAAGCAAATAATTGTCCATTTATATAATTAATAACCCACAATCACAAAAATATATGGAATAGTAAAACTGTGCTATATAACTGTGCTTAGATGTTGCGAATAAAATAATCAATTGTATTCATCAAAGTAATTTGAGGAATGGTGAATTATTGCTGCTACACTTAAAGAATCAAATTGAAGAAAGGGGCCAACCAAATAGCTGTGATAGATTCTCAGTCCTCACTTGAACATCAGTACTGAATTTGACAGATGAACACAACTTCAAGGATTAATACTTAACCCAGGCTACTTAATGCAAAACCTGTAGGTTACAACCTATCTTCCAGAACACTGTTTCCAATCATTTTATGTAATGGATCAATAAAAAATAAGATTTTTGTCAGCACACTGTTCAAAATTAACAGAAACTCCCACTCCCAGTCTTTCTAAATGATCTGCTGTTTGACATGGCACAATCTTATTCGATATGGAAGGCACCACTTTTCTAAATGTAGGCATAGCCAGAACTAAAGTCAGTATTGTCTGTGCTTTCATCGAGTTATTCTTGGATTTCTGTATTCACATAATTCTCCGTTCTATAACTGTGAATTGTTTATGTGTAAAACACATGATCCCTATTTAGATAGGTTGTGAAAAGTCCTAATTACAAACTTTCTAAGGAAAACAGTTGCAAACAACTTTTCCAGAAGTTCCTCCTTTTGTTGTGCCCAGTATAAAGCCCTTCCAAAGCCCTGCTTTACCAATTCACCCCTTTCAGCATATCAGATGTTTAAGAACTCAGGAGCAGGGCAAGGTACCCAGAACTCATCACTCTCCTAAGCCCCTCCAGAATTTGGGCTGTGCCACCATGCCTGCTTGGGTGTTACCTCTGCACACAACTGTTACGAGTGGGGCAAGGGGCAGCAAATCAATAAAAGGATTGCAGGCTGGCAAAAAAAAAATTCAGATGGAAAAGCAAATTCCTGAGAATAAAATCCTTGCCACATATCAAGCATGGAGTGAAAAGAAAATAACTGGATGGACAGTAATATTATTTTCTAGTTTATCAAATACTCTTTTCAGTAATGTAATTCCAAAACAAGTATGAATCAAAGCTGTAGTTTCAATTCAGTATTCTGATGGAATGACTACGTAGCTCTGCAGATCTGCAGAGGAACCTCATACCTCATCCCTTCCAAACAGAAGGCTCAGCTATTGGCAATATTCCATACATTAGCAATCGCTTTCCAATCCTAGGTATTTGTGACAAAATCAAATCAAATTCCAGCCTCTTTTGATGAAAACATATCATAATTGGTGATATGAAAACTTATTTTTATGTGTCATTTATAAAATATGATGCTCAGTACAAATTTACGCCAAGATACAGTCATGAATACAGGGACACCTACAGATTAAAAACACACATTCCCAATATTTGACACAAATAGCTATGTAGCTTAGACAAAAATAATACAATAATA
Organism: Centrocercus urophasianus; assembly: GCF_019232065.1. NCBI lineage: Eukaryota > Metazoa > Chordata > Aves > Galliformes > Phasianidae > Centrocercus > Centrocercus urophasianus. Next base: position 1,160,250 of record NW_024884141.1, on the reverse strand, counting down.
TAATTCTTTACTGAATGACTTAAAAGATGAAGCTCCTGATGGCTTCTGCCATACTGGTAGAAGGAGCAGAAAGGTTTCCATCATGTGCTCAGTACACTTTTACATGTGCCAAAGATCATGTACCACACATTTTATAGCACAAAACAGAACTTCTAATGAGTTACTGCCACAACATTTCTATGATAAATACCTAGACACAGACACATACAAGACAACTGAGGCATGAAGTAGATAGCATAGATCCACTCACAGATCTACATTGTCAGAGTTTGTCTTTTAGGCTTATAAAATGCTCTATTCTATTTTCTGAAATGATACAGAGTGAATTTCTCAATAGTTTCAGTAACGTAAGTAATAATATTTCAATATATCACTCAGTTCTCCATGCAGCACAGATGGGATTTCCATGAAGAAATGAATCTCACAGACTCATTCCTGAAAAATACCATTTTGAATTTAATTCCATCTAATTAACTAATTTGAGACAATGAGTATGTAATGCTCCTGTAAGAAAATTCCTATGAGTGAGGAAACAAAGAATGAGATTCTAAACAACAATAAGGTGCAGAATAGGGAGAATAGGAATGAATCATTCTGTTTGCAATGTATTTAAAGTCCTATTTTTGCTGGTTTTTTGTTGTTGTTGTTGTTGCAGACTTGTTTTCTAGGCACAGTCTGCCATTTCATGTCTTTCTAAAATACTAAAACCAGAGCAACTTAGTGTCAACATGATTTTGAAATGCTTATTACGAGAATAGCAATATAAATGAGGTGAGAAGAAGCCAGTCTCCTTAGTACTGATTCTATTCTAGCCCAAGGAAGCCTTCATTACATTTCTGCTGTGTGGGTGCAAGTTGGAAACGGTGGCATCCCTCATACATGCTTCTTTTCCTTCTAGGGACCCCTGGAACAGCTGCTTTGAGTTCACAAACAATGTGACACTTTCACCAATACACAACAGTCCAGTGAAACACCCACCTGAGGTGAAAGAATCACATCAGGGATACATTCATTGTTCTTTAAACTTCTGTAATGCAATTTGGGAACTAAAAAGGACAGACTAACACCAAGGGATCAGACTGCATGGTACCCAAATCAGAGGGAATCCCAAAGCCTGCTTATTCATTGAGAGTGGAAGAAAGGAGGCTGCTGCAATCTGGAATGTTTCCTGATATCTTTTACTCATGTAAAGACATGTTGTCTTTTCACACAGAATACTAGAAAACCCACTTTTAAAGGTTTTATGATGCCCTGTCAGCATGTCTAAGACTAGAAGTAGCAGTGCAGTTGTTTACAGTTTCTAAACCTTTGCTTTGATGGATGTAAAAGCTTAAAAGGCAACATCCTTTAATTCCATTAATGCAGAATCTTAATTCAGCTCAGTGAAGTGAAACCAACTTTTCTTAGCTGCCAACAGCTAAACTTCCAACTTAAATGAGGTTTTGCTTTCCTCTGGGATTAATTAGAAGACCAGAGAGTGCTTTTTCTTTTTTTTTTTCTTTTTCCTTTTCTGTTATTAATTTTATCTCAGCTACAAACAACTGGATAATATCCAGTTCTGGCAGTTACTGACTCATAACAGAATTATCAAACTAACCAGACAGTCTCCTGTCAAAGGTAGATAGGAAGTCTCAGTGAAAAGGACATTCAACCCCGCAACTTTCAGATCACCCTTAGGCAGTAAAGCCACACTTGAGCTATAGCACTTTCCATATAAAGGCACATGCAGCAAGGACTTCAGGAGTGATTCAGCACCCATAACTCTTTTTCAAAAAAGATTTATCTGCAGATATTGTACAAATAGTATTGCTGGGCTCAATACTTACACAGTAAGACAAAAGTAAAAACAAACAGCAACAAAAGATTAGGCAGTCATCGCCTACAAATATATTGAATAAGGATCATACTACACTTTCCCTGTTCATTGCAGGGACTGGATGACCTTTAAAGGTCTCTTTCAACTTAATTATGTGATTCTATGATCTATGTTCAGGTCCTCTGGAGTGATTTCTATTGCATAATGAAGTTAACAGGGTTGCTGACCTTGTCCTTCTCTCCTTCCTTCCCCACGCAGTAACCAAAGAAAAGTGGTAAGCCAAATTTACCATCTTAAAGTATCTGAGTTATTGCAGCACTCAATTAGCATCATACAGAAATAAGGAAGAATGCAAGGTGAAACTGTGACTCAGAGGAACACTTCAGAACTGCAGCAGCTTCTGGAATGAAGCTAATTATACAGCTTTTTTAACAGTGTGCCTAAGTCAGCACCTGTCTTCAAAGTGGTGAAACATCCACTGACTTCAAATCTGCTTCCTTGTGGCTGAAGTAATTGCAGGAGATAATGATAAGCTTTAAAATACAGAAAATATGCTTATCTGAGAAGGATTTTCTATTTTACAGTGAACATAATGTTTAAAACAGCTGAAGAAATTTGGGATGATTTGCAGGGGATTGAAAGATTCAGGAGTGCTATTTAACAGAGTGCAGAGGTTATACTGTTGGTGAAGTTTCATACGTAGTGTAATATTTATACAAAGGGTAAATACAGACTGCCACAGAGCTACGAAGGAGACAGCACTGTGCAAACTAAGCATCCTTAAAGAAGACGATACAAAAACCATACAGGGACAAACCGACACAGAATGAAGTAGAACAGATGTTTTAAGGCACGTGAGACTTGGTTGAATGACTCAGACATGGTACCTTGTTCTTCTGAGAGGTTATTCTTTTGCAGACTTTGCTGCTAGCTATCCATGATTCATATGTGATACATTTTTAATTTTGCTTAAATTTACGCCTTTCATGCCATCCAGAGGAAGGCCACCAAGATGATCAGAGGGCTGCAGCACCTCTCGTATGAGGAAAGGTTGAGGGAACTGGGATTGTTTAGATTTTTAAAAAAATTTCTGATAGTGATAGGACAAAGGTTTAAACGTTAAAATAGGTTTTACTAAACCTGTTTAGTTTAGTAGGTTAAAAAAGGTTTAAACTAAACCCCTTTAAACTAAAAGAGGAGAGATTTAGGTTAGATATTAGGAAGAAATTCTGTACTTGGGAAGTGGTGAGGCCATGGCACTGCTGCCAAGAGAAGCTGTGGGTGCCCCATCCCTGGAAGTGCCCAAGGCCAGGTTGGATGGGCCCTGGGCAGCCTGAGCTGGTGGGGGGCAACCTTGTCATGATCAGGGAGCAGAACTCGATGATCTTTAAGGTCTCTTCCAATCTAAGCCATTCTATAGTTCTATGACTAGACTCTCAGGTTTTTGGTTTTTTTTTTTTTTAATTATTGTAGTTATTATTATTATTATTGTTATTATTTATTGTTGTTGGTTTTTTCTGTTATGGATGGATATGAAGAATTATTAAGATCCACTTGGGAGCTGAAGTACTCCTTGATGAAATTAGGTTGATAACTATATCAGTGAAGGACTGAGGTTTGCATCTGAAAAGGCTTGTAGCAAGTGAAATAAGTGAAAGGTTTGTAGTAGGAAAAAATGGGGGAATAGAAAAGGACAGAAAATCTCATCTTCCTGCTTGTTTAAGCTGCATCAGTTAGAAGCGGTCCATGAACATACTGAGTTTGGCTCTAATTACAGCTGAGGAAGACGATGCAGTACTGCTTTCATGAATTTACATAGGGATTGTTTGTTTAGGAATGACTGAAAGCTTCCTGATGTGCTCGGCATGACCTCCCAATTACCTGCACTCTCTGATACCCTGATACCAGTGCCTTCCTGATGCTAGTTTCCAATTCCTTGTGAGGAAAGTGCCTCTCATCCTCCTTGTTATCCTCCTCCCCAGCCTTTAATATGATGCTTTTGGAATCCAACATCAGTTTGTTTTTGCCATGCTGCTACACTTGAATGCTATACCTCTTTTACTGTTGGCTATCACTCCTAATTCTCTTCCAGCATTAGTGCCTTCCAAGCATTACCATTCCTGTGAATTGCACAGGGTGTCAGAGAATTGGTGATGGTTCGATTTCTTTGTGACACAACTGCAAGCACTGTTACTAAGAAGGAATCAAATTCAGGAAAGGAAAATACTCTTTCATATGGAAAAATATCTTAATCAGTCAGATTTTCCATAATGTTATAGAAAGAAAGACTCTAGAATAAGACTTTTATTAAGGATGTCTGGAGATGCTAAATAATCAGAATAATTAGAATGATGTAGCAATTAATGGGCAAAGAGCCAGAGCTCATAGCATTACATAACTGAATGAAGTCTTTCAGCTTCTCACTCATTTTCCATTTGTCATTATCTGCCCTCTTTAATTTCATGACAGCATTTTTACTATTAAAAATGCAGAGGAATAATGTGTGCAGCCACATAAATATATATGCTGTGGTCCTTTGGTTTTGATGCATGTTACAAGAATAGAAAATGTACATTTTCCAGCAGAAACACAGATTCCCTGACTTTCTGCCCTTCTGCTGGCCTGCTCTCCTTCTCATTGCACACAGCTGGTGTAAGTGCATTTGCCCCCAGCACTAAGAGATGCAGACGATGGCCCAGTGCCACCACAGCTGAGCCTCTGCTGTGGGGCCTGTGGTCAATAGGTACCCAGGGAGCACAGAGTGCAATCTCCATCCATAGCTGCTCTGTGGCAATAGCAGTGCACAGTACTCAGTGCCTCAGAACACCAGTGCTGATGTATTTGTAAAGTTGTATATTGCTTCCATAATGAAATATATTTACTGCACACAAAGCTTATTGTGTTTCTGTGCCACTAACGACCCATGGGTCTGCACCAAAATCTTTATCCAGTTTAAATAAACAAACGTCAAAAGGCATTAGCAAGGGTTTGAAAAAGTGGTTCTAAGAAACTTTTCATGATGAAACTTTGAAATAGGGCAAAAATCCCAAAGTGCACATTGTGCACGTATTTACCAATTGCATTCTTAAAAAAAATAAAATAAATGATTAAGAAGTTTTCTAGTAAAGAAATTACTCCTACCAGATAAAGAAAAAGCTCATCTGACTTATAGCATCATACTGATGCTAACAACTAGTAAAAACGAACACCAGAATTTTAAAATTAACTGAATTATTTTGGTAACAATTTAGTTTTATAGGAGAGAAATGGGAAGACAAGAAAACACGTGGTTAATTATTCAGACATCAGAAGAATCTGGAAAGATCTCATATTTTAGGCACTTTTCTGCAATAACCCATAGAAGTTTCAACGTTATGAATACTATTTATACAAATTTTAAGAGCTCCTTTCCCTTCAAGAATTAGATACCTATTTCCAATTCAGGCTCCAAAAAAGGGAAGTATTGCATGATTTCAATACAGAACTACGCAGGAACAATCTTCACAAAATGAACAAATTGTATCCTAACAGTAATACTGACCTTTTTTCAGTAAACACTGCATTTAAAGCCTAAGAAGCTCAGCTTATTTTTCTCTTCTCAAGAGAGGGTTGAATTTCATTGTACAGAAGATGGCATTTCAAAAATCATTCATAGAATGTTTATACTGCATCAACTTTTTAAAGAGTAGGCAATAATAGATAAATAACCCTCAGGTAGAGTTCAAGTAACTGCAACACATTAAACTAATTTGCAAAGATTCTAGCCATCTCCGTTCTGCAAGAAAAATAAGTACAGGTTTCTTTTCATGGCAGAGACATTGCACTGAATTTTACTCATTCAAGAAAAAGCATATGGGTGATGACAATTAATTAAAGTGATTTAAAATGGCAATGAAAAACTGCCTGACATCAAATCATAGCATGCCATTAACAAAAGTTTCTATATCCCATGAGATTCTATATCATTATATTTGCACAAGAAGAACATTTCCTAAAGAAATGTGAATTTTAATTTTGTTTTTGTGTAGGATCAAATTTATTTCTTCTGTGATTATTAACTGCTATGTGTGCAGTGCAACTAATTACACTAACAGTTCAGGTGAAACAGACAGAAAATGAGTGCAGGAAGTGTTGATCAGCTTGAGGGTTGGAAGGCCCTACAGAAGGATTTGAACAGGCTGGTTTGCTGGGCTGAGGCAAAGGGATGAAATTCAATAAGGTCAAGTGCCAGTTCCTACGTTTTGGCCACAACAATGCTACAGGCTTGGGGCCGAGTGGCTGGAAGACTGTGTAGAGGAAAAGGACCTGGGGGTGTTGGTCAGTGACTGGATGAACATGAGCCAGCAGTGCCCAGCTGGCCAAGAAGGCCAATGGCATCCTGGCTTGTATCAGCAATAGTGCAGCCAGCAGGAGCAGGGAGGTGATGGTCCCTCTGTACTGAGCTCTGGTGATGCTGCACCTTGAGTATTGTGTTCAGTTTTGGGTTTCTCACTTTAAGAAAAACACCGAGGCCCTGCAGCATATTCAGAGAATGGCAAGGAAGGTAGTGAGGGGAATAGAGCAGGAATCTTATGAGGAGTGGCTGAGGGAAATGGGATTATTGGAATCTGGAGAAGAGGAGGCTCAGGGGAGAGCTCATCACTCTCTACAGCTATTTGCAAGGAGATTATGGAGAGGTGTCAGTAGAGCTCTTCTCCCAGGTAACAGCGATGGGATGAAAGGGATTGGCCTGAAGTTGCGTCAGCACAGGTTCAGGTTGGATATTAAGAAAAACTGCTTCAGAGAGTGGTCAGGGGCTGGAATGGGCTGTCCAGGGAGGTAGTTGAGTCACTGTCCCTTGAGGCGTTCAAAGGTTTAATGTGGTACTGAGGGACATGGTTTAGTGAGCAAAATTGGTGGTAGGTGGATGGTTGGACTCGATGACCTTGGAGGTCTTTTCCATCCTTGATTATTCTATGAATGTATGATTCTCTAAGCTTCTGTACAAGTGATTCATTAAAACAAAAAGAATTATCATAAGAGAAAGAACATTAAATCAAGATTACAATCGAAAATCAGAAGAGCACACTTTATATTGCAATTACCTCTGATACAATGTTTACTGCACCTGTGTGATACCTTTAGATAATGTTATCCCCAGTTTGTGGATATACATTATCTCTATGCAAACTGGGAATGTGGGTTGGATATTTCATTTTATTAGCAGACCAGAGGTGAGGGTGCAATTCTACATAAGCTGCTGTTTAATCTCATTTTCTGTCATTGCAGTCAGCCCAGCATGCATGTTTGCGTGTGCAGTTATTCTAAACAAGAACACCAGAAAAGCCACAAAAATAAAGAGAAAAACTAAAGCAGAAATAACACAGTGCACGTAAATGACATCTAAACAGAATAATAATAATAAAAAAAAAACCAACAAAAAAACAACACAACAATGAATGCTACTTGAAAATGCAGAAATGTATAGAATGTATTTTAAAAGGAAAGATAAATTCAACTGCTTAAACTGTTCTGCTCCTAACCTACATTGACTATGATTCATCCATTTTTTGAATTTGTTAGAAGTTAGAGGCACTCAACATTTCATTGGAAACATTCACCATTCTGCACTGTAAGGTCTGAGGATTAAATATACACTAGAACCAGATCCAAAAACAATTTAAAAACTGATTTTTTCTACTCCTGGCATTCCTTATGGCGTGGGAGTATCAGACACAAGCATCTCCCATAGTACAACACCACAGTACAACTTCTTCCAAACCCAGCACTCATTAATTTTGCCTGTCTTTGACTATAGGACATAGATTGTATTAGATGGGCAATGGAATAGATAGATTATTTATATAGTCTATTAGCCTAATCCTTATATCCCTATATTAACTGATAAGGCACTATTTATTTAAACATGTTCATTAAAACCAATCTTTGAAGAGATATTTGGCTATTTAGGAAAGAACTGAGAAAAGAATTTATGAAGAACTTTGAGGCTGTGATAGTCATTAATGTGATCCATCTAGTTACAAACCTAATAGATAAATCAGTTGAGTAAAACACTGGAAAGTGTTTTCAGAAGATCTGCAGAATTAGCAAGCACACATACGTGACTGAGCTGACAAACAGTCAATTTGTGGACACTTCTGGGAACTGATTTAATGTCATCAATACTCTAATACACTTAATAACATAAGTCCTGGACAAGAGCCTGAGATTCCTTTACTAAGCTTTTCAAACATTTCTGCTACAGCAGGGAACACTTATAGTTAAAAACCTCTCCTCAATCAGACAGAAAACCAAAGGTTCTTGGGTTATTTTAATCACACTTTACTTTGAAGGGTAAAGATACTGCCATACTTCTGTCATTCTCAGATCTCATTCATTAGATAAATAGTTTCATCTAGAATACAATCTTGTTTTGTTGATTTCAACCAATCATTTATCTCTGCAAGTAACTATGTGCTTTGGTTCCCAAATATTATGGGTCAGAACAAACTGTGCTGGGTACAGTGAGAGAAAACATTGCTAAGAGACGGTGTATGAATAGCAGACAGACAGTGGGAAGCAAGGAAGCATGAAGCCCCTCAAATCAGAGACCACCAACAAAAATGATCACAGTTGGATTTACATCACCAACTGAACCCATCTTAGCAAGGATTAAGAAAAGAATTCCATCAGCATTTAGTGCTCAAAAAAAAATAACATTGCGAGGAAGCTATTTTTGGAGATGGGCATCTTGTGTCTGCATTTATCATGTGCGCATGAACTAAGCTAACATCGCAGCTTTTTGCTTCAATTCTCTGTGCGTTATTTTCTGAGGATGAAACAGTTCTATACAGAGCTCATGGACACCCTTCAATCAATGAAATTCTTCACCTATAAAGCATGGATTACTCAGATGATACAAATGGCAGTGTGAGGATAAGCCCATGCATTGAAAAGCCATCCACATTTTCAAATCTTGCATGTGCAAGATTGGCAGGAAATTCCATGGCAATAGGCTCTTGTTTAGAATTTACAAATGATTGATTTATTATCAACCATCACAATGCCTGGATGTGTTTAAAACCGTTTGGATGTGGTGCTCAAGGACATGATTTAGTGGAGGGTTGTTAGAGTTAGGGTAGTACGGTTAGGTTGTGGTTGGACTTGATCTTTTAGGTCTTTTCCAACCTGAGCGATTCTATGACTCTATGATTGTTTTATTCCATGCTATGCCTCTCTTCTAATTTATCAGAGATGTCTGCTTTTATAAGTAATATGTTTGAATAATTTTTTTCATCAGTTTTGTTAATATAATTGGACAAACATACATCAATAAACCCAAAATGTTCTTTCACTCATAAGTTATACCTGAGTATACAGTGCTCATTTTTCCAGCCATGCTAAGTGGAATAGTTTGATTACTTCTTTTTTTCTCCTGGATCAAGGATAGAACTGGAGTCATTCTACACACTTGAGGCATCTAAATTCATTCAAATTCGTATTTTACTGTTAAACCTGTTATAATTATTGTTGATGCAGACTCCATTTATAAATTGTAAATTCAGATATTATTGCTCCTTTTGGCAAGCAAGTTTGAAACTTCCCAACTTCATTGCAAATATACCTTTAAGACCTACTAAAGCCATTTAGACTTTCTATTTGTCAACTCTCTGTCCCTAAATAAACAAAAATAAATGAGATGTCCAGACTCTTACCATGACAGGAGCAATGTAAGTACATTTAGGCAGACAAGACTAAAATTAATTTGTACTCTTCACGATTTCTGTGGGAAGCCAAAGAAAACCTGTCATTTCCTAACTTGCATCAAGACTACACTGCTGTTATGTGACATTAATTAAGATGAGGTTTCTTTTTTTTTATTTTTTTTGGTGCAAAATGGTAATACAGGAGTAGCAGAAGTGGCAAATTTGAATACGAAAACACAAAGGTTTGACTTGGTCAAAATAATATCTATCTGGTCTGAAAAAATACAGCACATTCTATCCTACTAAAAAGCAAATCTACATGAACTATAAAAAATACCTCTTGCAATGATGATTATTGTCATGGTTTTGTGTTTTCTTGTTTGTTTTTTTTTTTTGGGTTTCAGTATTCCACATCAAAACATCATGTAGTGTATGGGGCATTGAAGTGTTAATGCCCCAGTTCCAGGTACCTATCCCTGTACATTACAGAAGTCATGGGACCTGGCCCTTTCCAGGTTGTGTGGTCTCTTACTGCCTTGCAGTGGGTAGTGGAGGGTGCTTTCCTAGCTGTTCCAAGCTTTTTAGGTTTGACTCGGTCCCGGGAACACTCTCTCTCATCTTCTCTGATTTTTAGTCTCAATTTCAATTAAATTGTATTATATTGTGTTATCTTGTATTCCTGTATCATAGTAAAATAAGTTTTCCTCCATAGATTGTTGCTGCTCTTCTTCTCCTCCCTTCCTTCCTTCCCATTTCTGTGGGACTGGGGTGGGGGGGAAGGGCAGAGGCCTACTGCCCCCCTGTCATGGGCATAGATTTACCTAGTCAACTCCAGGACAACTATTAACAACTAGAATTTTATGTCAGCAGTGTGTTTTAAGGTTTGCTATTCAGCTATGGTTCATACTGCTTGACTTATTTAAGTCAACAGCAAAAAGACTGACCACTACAATGCTTTAAGGATTTATTTTTTCAGTGAGTAGTTATTCTTCACGAAAGTTACCCAGTAATACATTTAAATAGATTGGGACTTTTTCAGAAATAACCACTGAAATGTCATGTGATTGGGAATGAAAGTTCCTTGACAAGCTACAAGATGAAAGTATGAAACTACTCATAGTTAAGTGGTAACATGTTTGTTCTTGGGTTATCCAAAATCCTACAAAATCAATGTAATTCTCCGTCCTTTGTGGATGTCTGCCACCTAACCTGTGGCACCTGAATTCTGAATAGACTAAGACTCATGATTACAGCTTGTGCAGTGTTCATCAGCTCAGCAACTGAACTGAACAAAACACATATTGCTGATTGTATCTGTCAACTATCAATTTGTGCATTTATTGGAAACAGGCTGGATCAACCAAGCTAACTTGTCTAGAGCCAGCTCAGGCTTATCTGAATAGTCTTGCGTCAGGCTATGAAGATGCATTCTTCTGCCAGCAGATAAAACAAGTGGTACTCAGTTTCAGAGCTGTGCAGTCCCCCATGTAGGTATCAGTGCATTTCAAGTGTGCGTGCTTTCACATTCTGTTTTTCCAAAGTGCAATATATGATGTCATTTTCAGGCTGCCTTTTAGGAAAATCTGTCTTTAAGACAAAGTTATTGCTGTTAAAAATACAGATTTGCTACCAATCTTTGTAATCAAATGGAAAGTAATTTGTGGTCTTTGAGGCCTTATATAAAAATGTATTCTCACTCTGTAGAGTTATGATCTTTATGATCTTTTTCTGGGTCCCCACTCCACCTCTATAGTGATTTCAACACCATAAGTATATAATGATCCTCAAAAGATACTGCAATCAACTCAAATCATCGGTGCAATTAACCACTTTCTATGTGGAATGTGGAAATAACTGGAAAAATAAATTCTCTTCGCATCTTCCTTGGGACTGCAATGTATCTAGTCTAGTATATCCTTAACAATATAGAAATTTTAATTTTGAATTCAGATTAGATCTTTTCCTCCTTCCCTTTCTTAGTTAAAAATGTATTTTAATATCTTGTCATTTCTATTGAGTTTGCTTTTTAGGCAGTAACAGTAATAGTTCCATGCAGCGCAAGAAGAAATCTAGATAAGCTGGCTGCCTTAAGTGCTATTCTTTAAAAATCCTTTTGAAGAATAAACTCTATAAGATCTTAAAACATTAGTAAGTTTTACATGCATATTTACAATGACAATTTAGCTAAATTTAGGTCCAATCCCAAAAGGTCAGTTGCACAACTAAACCTCCACAAAATTCAAGGATGTGTAGAGCTTGTAACCTTTTATGCACATACAATTTGCATTTTTTCCTTTGCTTTCTTTGTGAAATCAGAAAAAAAGAAAAAAAAAAAAGAAGAAAAAAGTAAAGGAAAAATCCTCAAGTATTTTCCAGTGACTTTATTTTAATACCTAATATAGGGAACCTCCTCTAGCAGAGGATTGGACTCAATAATCTTTTGAGGTTACTTCCACCCCCTGTGATTCTATGATTCTATGATTCTGAACTTCAATTTATAGCATAAATATTAAAGCTGTTAAGTCATATATAACCACTGCAGGGTTACATCATTGGATGTTAAGACTGGAAGGAAAAAACCCCCTCATTTTTAAGTAATCACCAGATTATTTTGGTGGCCAAACATGTAGTAAGTCCCGTAACCCAAGAAATGCCTTTAAAATAACTTTAAAGTAGCCTTAAGATATTCTTACTGAAGGGCTGTGCTACTCTTTCTCACACCATGTAGTGTAGTGAGAAAAAACAGACACAAGTCAGCTGGAGTAAATTAATTTAATTCAAATTAAAAATGGGCTGGCAAAGTGTTCTACCAAGTGTATACTCAACCTACTTTCTATTTGAGAGGTTAGGAGAAGGAAAATTCAATATCCAAAAGGGGACACACAGCAGAAGCTCCATGACACCAAGTTGAGAGGAAGTGTTCATCTGCCTGGGAGTACGACAGCCCTACAGAGGGATCTGGACAAGCTGGATTGCTGGACTGAGGCCAGTGGGATGAATTTCAACATAATCAAGTGCCAGGTCCTGCACTTTGGCCACAATAACCCCAGGCATTGCTACAGGCTTGGGGCAGAGAGGCTGGAAGACAATATAGAGGAAAAGGACCTGGGAGTGTAAATCAGTGATCAGCCAAACATGAGCCAGCAGTGTGCCAAGGCAGACCAGTGGCATCCTGACTTGTATGAGAAATAGTGTTGCTAGCAGGAGTGAGGAAGTGATCATATCCCTGTACTCAGCACTGGTGCAGATGCACCTTGAGTACTGTGTTCCATTTGGGCCCCTCTCTACAAGAAAGACATTGAGGCTCTGGAGTGTGTTCAGAGAAGGACATCAAAGCTGTGAGGGGTCTGGAGCACAAGTCTCAAGAGGAATGGCTGAAGAAATGGATTATTTAGTCTGAAGAAGAGAAGACTCAGGGGAAACCCTATTACTCTACAACTACCTGAAAGGAGATTGTGGCAAGGTAGGGATCAGCTTCTTCTTCTATGAAACTACAGATAGGACTGGAGGGAATGGCCTTAAGTTGTGCCAGGGGAGATTCAGACTGGACATTAGGAAAATTTCTGAAAGAGTGGTCAGGCACTGAAACAGGCTGCCCAGGGAGGTGGTGGAGTCACTGTCCCTGGAGGTGTTCAAGAAATGTTTAGATGTGGTACTAAAGAATATGGTTTAGTGGGAAATGTTGGACAGTTGTACTGGATGATCTTGGAGGGCTTTTCCAATCTTGATGATTGTATGATTCTATGACAAACTGTGGAATTTAAGCAGAGATTCTTGCCTGTGCATCTCCAGCCTGTATTCACTTTGTAGCTCACATTTCACTTTCAAATGTAATTTAGGTACTTCCAAATCTGTATTTTACAGAAAATCAGTTGCACTTTGACTCATGAGAGTGTCTGAAAGCTCATCTAGCATTTTACAACTGGCAATCTTTTCACTAGGATATTGATTCGCTTAGTGATTTTTAAAATTTTGTTTAGCATCTTCCATGTCTCTTAAATACTACAAACATTTAGAGATATCTTTAGGTGCAAATGAATTTAAATCAATACGAAAAAAAAATAGCAGTCCTCTCCACACCAAAAGGAAAGCTTGAATTTAAATAAGGGTAGTGTTTATTATAATCTAGACAGTATTTAAAAACAACTGACTAATTTTAACACATGCACATTAATGCACTGTGTAGGTAAGGGAAAGTTTAGTTTCCTACAATTTGGGTGTTCCTCTCTGCTATTTTCCCGATTTCCATGAGCCTCTTTATACTAATTATGTTACCAGACTGAATAAGGGAACAATGTGGAACATCTCCCAAAGTGCTTTTGAGAGTTTCAGTCCAGCTAAAATTTAAATAAGCATCTTAAAATTTTTATGGTTATTGTTGTCATTACTTATATCACATTGAAGTGCCTGCAAACAAATGGTTTCAATTATATAAGCAATATATATTGTTTTCAAATAACAACAAATGCTTTTTGGAAATAGGAAATGTGATGCCGAATAATTATTTCTGCACAAGTCATAGAAACATGTAAACACTTGATTGCTTTTTTTTTTTTCTAATAGTGGTTTATATCCATTTAAAAATAATGAAATAGCAGAAGAGCCTGTTTTCACTGTTCCGGTCTTTAACTACTGTGGTAAATTTTCCTTTTAACCATGGGAAGTAAATATTGTTCTCATAGATCCACAAAGTTACAAGTACATTCTGATAGTGGGAAAATACAGGGAAATTTTACGTTAGACCAAGGAAATGGATCCCATCATGTCAGGAGTTTTTATAGTCTGTATTTCTGTGTTTCTGACTATTCCATTAACTAGTGTTATATGATTCTGGGTAGGAAAAAGTAAAGTACTGTGAAATCAGTGACTACAAGAGATAAGAATTTAGCTTAAACAGCTCGTTCTGTTTTATTACGTCTTCCAGTGTCCATGAATGGACCTGTAACATTGGCTGTGCATAGACTCAGCAAGGAGCACTACCTCCTAATTTCTGTTTCACAAGAGCATTTTAGACATCTCTCCATTCCAATTCAGACCTTACTTAACTCAGAAAACCAACAATAATTGACATATTTGCAAAAATCTACATACATGCTTTATGTCAACAATAATAAATCGTGATAATTAGAAAATAATTTGAAAGCCTGATTCAGCAATACACTACTCTAGTGGGATAACTGCAGTGTAAAACAAGACTAGCATAGGGCTGAGGGAAGGGTCATTAATGCTGCTGTTATAATTCTGTCGCATTTTCATGACAGATTACAAGTAATTAGAGGTTCCACCTGCTTGTAATGATGCTTCCTATCGCTGCATTTGATACTAATGATCACACTTGTTTATGCAGTACAAAAAATCATGCCTACCTACACCTGCTGGAAATACATTTTAACTGATGGCTGTTGGGTTCTGTGGATGTGTCATGTATTTCACAATTGGACAAATTGGAAGGAAAGGTGAAAGTTGCCAAGGGTCATATGATCTGCCAGAAGTGCAGAGAAATTTCTGTTTTCAGCCCTCTGCTCTAACCAGCAAGCTTTCTTACTCTTTTTTGTGTAGATGTAACCTTGGAAATTACTTTTCCTCTAACATGTACTCCATAGGCAGACACAGGGCAGCATTATTTACCCTTCCTCCACAGTCATATTTTATTTCTAAGCTCAAAGAACTCTCTCTTGGGGTAAAAAGAGTAATTTGTTCTCCAGGTTAAATCTATTCTTGGCTTCTCTGATGAGCTGAGAGTCTAGCAATTGCTATGACAGACGGAGTGATGATTTTTATGATGTGTAAAATTGTCCACAGGAATGAAACTGAAATCTCCAAACTCATTTCTCACATCAGCCTTTAGACAGTTGCTAGGTAATAAGGTAATAATTGCCATTAACTTTCAGCACTGTGGACAAGATCTGAATTAGTGAATGGCTTCAACTTGCTTTTGTAGCACCCTTGTGCAGAGGGACACTGTCATCTGTTCTGAATATACCCAAACCTGATATGGAACCAATATAAAAAACGTGGGTTTAAATTTATCCTGACAATCTGATGCATCTGAATAAACATTGTGTGTGGAGCTCTACTGCTCTATCTTGCTGGAAGAACTGTTTCAAAGGGATTTTAGAATACATTCATAGAGCAGAACATGTTCCAAACAATATAGTTGTGTGGTGGACTTAGTTATAAATGGACGGCTTGGATTTTTGTGAGATGATCTGATGCATCAGGCTGCCCAGGGAGGTGGTGGAGTCTCCTTCTCTGGAGATGTTCAAGACCTGCCTGGATGCCTACCTGTGCGACCTACTGTAGGGAACCTGCTTTGGCAGGGGGGTTGGACTCGATGATCTCTGGAGGTCCCTTCCAACCCCTACAATTCTGTGATTCTGTGATTCTGTGATCATCAAACCATCCCTGAATGGTGTTCAAGATCAGGCTGGATGACGCCCTGGGCAACCCCACCAACTGCAGGGAGGTTGGAACTAAATGATCTTTAAAGCCCCTTCCAACCCAAGCTATTCCATTACTGTGGTAAAGAGAAACTGGTAGCCAGTGTAAGGTGAAACAGATATCAGATAAAATTTCAATTTCAAGGGTCATAATCCACCTCAGCCTCCCCACACTGAGTGACTGACAGCACAGGCCAAAACTCAAGCAGGAACCAGCCAAAAGTGACCAGATATCTTTTTAAGCTTTCTGATTCCAGCCTTTATCATTAATCTAAAAAAAGGCATAAGATAGGCACTCCAAAATTCAGGATTGTTTGCTTTGTTTTTCTCAGGGACTGAATTTCAGAGCTTTCTTATAGGACTGAAAAGGAAGGAGACATCTTCCTTCTTTGTTCCCAAATGACTCTATGTGGGTACGTCTGTAATCATGGCAGCACGAAAATTTTCATACCAGTGGTTTAGATGTTTTTTTACTAAGAAATGACAACTTTTTTTCTTCTCTAAAGATCTAGGAAAGAAAATATTCTGTTTAACTAAACTATGTTAAAATCTCTGTCCATTTTATGAGCTAAGAATATACTGTTTAACTTCAGTGAATGTGGAACATTAAAGCAGATCCGTAACTCAAGAAAACACAGTAATTCTGAAAATCAAACCATACATTTAGAAAATCACAGAATGGCTGACGTTGAAAGAAATCTCTGAATCTATCTGACCCAATCCCTGCTCAAGCAGGAACATGTAAAGCAATTAGTCCAACACCATCTCCAGGTGGCTTTTGAAGATCTCCAAGGAGGAGACTTCATGACCTCTCTCCGCAATCTTTTCCAGTGCACTGTCACCCACACAGTGCAGAAATGCTTTCTGGTATTCAGAACCCCATGTGCTCCACTTTCTTCCCATTGCCTCTTGACCTGACAAAAGCCTGTCTCTGCTCTCTTTGCATCCTCTGTACAGGTATTTATGGATATTGATGATATCCCCCTGAGCCTTATCTTCTCCAGGCTGAATGGTCCAAGCTCCCTCAGCCTTCCTCACAGCAGAGAGGCTCCAGGCCCTTTGTCATCTTAGTGGCCCTTTGTTGGACTCTCTCCAGTTATGTCTGTGTCCCTCTTGTAACCGAGGCCTGAGTACTAAACACAGTACGCCAAGTATAGCCTCAATTGCTAAGCACAGGGGAAGGATCACCTCTTTTTACTGCTGGTGATACTTTGGCTAATATATCCAAGAACATGATTAGACTTCTTAGGCTATTCCCATAGTACAAAATATTCCCCAAATGATAGAATAGAAACAACTTATTTTTTCCTTTGTTTCTTTAAAAAAATAATTCGTCTGTGTATTGATATTAGCTATCCTTCTCAACATGACTAAGAAGATTATTTTACTGCTAGTTAAAGTAAGGCAAATAGAATTAAGTGATTTGCTCAAGTAAACATATTTAGTCAGCAGCACAACTGGAAATAAACCCCAGCAACTCTAACCTGAAGCATTCCATCTTAACCTGAAAAGCTGCTGAACTTTACATAATTAAACACTTGAACTGTAGTGATTTTATGCCTCTACAGATTAAGTTTCTCCTGTAATCATCTCTCTCAGTTTTCTAAAGGTGCATCTTCCTAATCGTTCTAATTAATAGTGTCCAAAATAGAAATCTCCTTATTAAATAAAAAGGAAAGAGCAAAAGAGAGTCTACAGGCATGTTAGTGCTTATTAAGCTCAGAGATTTGGCCATGCAAAATAACTTGAAAACTGAGGCTTCATCATTTTTCTGTCATAAACAACAACAGTTATATGACTGGATCATTTACTTAAAGACAACACTTGAGTCAGGATTAAAAAGAAAAGTAAGAAATCATTACTATGGAGAGTTTTAAAATTGTTAATTAAATGCAATAAGAGACAATCACAGTACATTTTCACCATTTTCAAAAGATCCTAAATAATTTAAATGTCTCAAGAGTTTGATTCCTCAGCAGGGACAACCTACAACAAGACATTGCATGCTGGTTGTAGACAATTAATCAGTTTATGCCGATTTTGTTTTGCCCTACTGCAAATAGGAGTGAAATCCTGGAGTTGCATTCTGAAGCAGCCCAGCCCAGGCAAGCATAACATGCATGTAGCTGTATGCAGCTGGACTGCATCTTGTCAACCACTGCAACGTATATTCCCACTTGTGAATCAAAAGGATCAGGCTTATTTTTGGAAATGTCTAGGTGTTCAAAGTTAAAGAGGTACTGAATTTGTGAGGATGTTGTTTGAGGAGCTAAGACCATAGCACTAAAATAACTAACTCTCACTAAATCAGCAACAACAGGATGCTTTAGTGGCCATCAGTGTGAAGAGCAGTACCCAAACCAGGCACTTTGGTGCCCAGTTTAATATCTTAAATTGCTTAGGGGTTGATATATGCTGTATACCTCTGAATATCTAAACACGTGTTTAGGCACAGATGAGTCTTGAAGTCATTTTTGAAAATACCACCTTATGGTTTCATTGAGATACTTTACCAAGGCTTATTTTAAACATTTACATTTCATTTTCTTACACTATTTCTCCTTCGTGACTATAGGATGACTTTGTTTTCACTGACACTGACAGTGTATCCTATTTTGTTGTTCAAAGATTTGTTCACTTATCCTCTTCCAAAGACTTTAAATAGTGCTATTTAGTGGTGTTAGTTTCTACACATAAGCTTGCTGCCTGTGGTTGCACTGTGTAAAAGGCAGATCCATCCAGATGCTGATTCCATGATATTAATAGGAAAAAATAACGATCTGCTAAAATTCCCATATTGAATATTTAAAATCATTTGCCCAAACAGACTCACTTTCAATTTTACAATTGACATTTTCTAATAAATAGATGAATCTGACTAAAACAGGAAAAAATCATTTTAAATTTAAGAACGTGGTTGTGTTTATGAGGGGCAAGTCGAAGACTGGATTTCTTAATCTCCATCTTTTTTACTGCCTCCTTGATAGATTCCATCTTCAGGTTGTCAGGCATTTCAAAAAGCTCAGAATACAGCCAGATGTGTTTGGGGAGATATAATTCCCATATTAAAACATGGGATAGAAAATGGGTCGATGAGTACTCCTGTACAATGTGAGTTTCAATAATGATGACAAGAGCTTTCCTGGAAGGAAGGCACTCACAAGAACAGCTATATGCATCATTTTGACAGTAAGCTTGTTCCCAGTGAGCTATTATGTTGGGCTTACATGGCACGGTTTTGGTAGTGGAGGACTGAGATTCCAAAAGGGACCTGGTGCAGGTCATTGCAGAAAGAGGGCAGGAGGTGCTCCAGACATGGAGCAGCAGCTCCCTGTGGCCCAGGAGAGGCCCACGGTGGAGCAGGTTTTCCCCCTGCATTTCCCATCTAGTCTGCTATCAACAAGCAATAAATTACATGAATCTCCCTCTTCTAACTGTCCCTATGCTAAGTCTGTTTCGCCTGTGGCAGTAATTGGTGAGTGATCTCAACCCATGAACTTTTCTTTCATTACAATTCTCTTCCCTTGTTCTGTGGAGGAGGGCTGAGAGAGGAGTGTGGTGGAGTCACTGGTGTGAAAGCACCCTGGTTACTGTGAAAAAAAATCCACAGAGAACGATGCAATTGCAGTGGGCATAAAAGAAGTCCACCATTCACTCCCATTTTGAAATAGCTTCTTGCCACGATCAGTAAAAAGCAATTGGCATCTTCTCAGCTGTTCCTTCATTGCAGAGGGATCCCAGGGGTCCCTATGATGAAATGACCATAAGCAGCAGTGCTTAGCACTGCAGGCATGCACTAGTCTGACTGCAGAGGCTACTCAATGTAGTGACCCTTGTGTGCTTATGTGGAGGATGTGGGAACATATCAGAAGCAGCTCCACATGTCAATCATTAAGGTAATGGATGTTACAGGCACCTTACCCATATCCACTCCATGTGTAGACACTTTAGCACACTTATATGTATTGCTTTTCTGAATTGTTTGATGCTGAGTCACCCCTGAATACCACTGAAAATAGCATGTTTTTTGTAAAAGGCTTTGCTCTAGATCCACGTACCAATATTATTCTCTCTTCCTAATCCTCATTGGTGAAAAAGTAGTGGAGTTTCAAGAAATGATGACATTAATTCATCAAATATCTTAAAATCATTCACTGTGTTATTATGCAGTAACACAAACTGCTGTTAATAACAGAATGAAACTGTCATAGATAGCTCAGAGAAGCTCTGTGTGATCATTGTTAAGACCCTTTCATAGGCTGGGAAAACAAAGCAAAAAATCTTTAACTGTCAAAGACAGTTAGTGAGTTAGTGAATCAGTGTTAGTGAGAACTGATCCTGGTTTCAAGAAACTTCAAGAAATTGGTTCTAAATGTAAGCCAAATATTTTCCAGTCACCGAGCCCCATAAGTAGGATAAGCCCTATAAGGAGAATCTCAACATCCAAAAAAGTCATACATAAGATGAATAAAATTTTCCCGTATTTTTATTTTTCAGGGATGCTCTCTTGCTTTTCTCCCATGACAAGAAAGCATGGTTCCTTCTACTACATGCATTAAAAAATACTGATGCCATCACAGATCAACAGCCTAAGAGAAAACTAAATACCTATTGAAAAAGAAAAAAAACAACAAAAACAAATACAAATCAACAATATTGGAGCTAATTTTAACAAAAACTGTGCTAGTAACTTGAGTGCCAAGAGGAATTCACTGAAGACAGGGAAGTCAATTTTGTACAGAACTGAAGTGTGTCTTGTGGTGAACGCAAAGAATTTCTCAGGACTAAGACCACAAACACAACATTTTATGTTACATAGCGCAGAAACTCTTATTTGTAGAAACTCTGCTACCCCACGAGCTGCAATTTTTTTGGCTGTCAATAATCTGATTATACACATAATTGTCAATAATCATGTGTATTGTGAATAATTTTGAGAGAGTATGAATATCCTTCTCCATTCCCACTTGGTTCTCTTAGAAGAAAGCTTACTGCTCCAAAATTCTCTCTCTACTTCTGCCTTTGATGGGACATATTTTCAGCTGTTGTATATCAACATAGAATTGCTAATCTCAATTCACGTTAACTGATCAAAACCCAACTACTTTCATCCTAAAATTGGAGTATATTCTCCTAGACTGCTAAGCTACACAGAGACCCAGACAGATCACCATTAAAGCAAAGGTTATAAACTCAAATTTATTATAGACAAATAAAGCTTTGGCCTATGAATTCTCTTTGCCTATTAAGTTAATGAACCTTGACAAAGTGATCATCTGAGGAGTGGCTGACAAATTATCTGGAGCAGCAATTTGAAAGGAGTTGGCTGCCTTACAAGCATTTAAGTTGGGAGAACAAGACATCATGTTCCTCTTCCTCTGGAAGAGTTATTTTTCAAATCAAATGATTTAAAGTTCACCAGCAGATTCTCAGTATTAGAACACAGAGATAGGACAATGACTGCAGTTACCAAAACAAGCAAACAATCCCTGCAACTTCCTCTACAAGCCTAGGGCTGACAAATTCTAATGAAAAACTATGTCAAGGAAGCCTGCAAGAAGACCAAGAACTCTTCACGTTTGACTGGAGAGCAAGAAAGTAAATAACCTGGAGAAACAGGGCTTTGTGGATTTAGGTAGATAAATGCAGATCTTTCAAGATACTTGGGTGATATTTGGAGGATTTTCTTTGGTAGAACAGTTTTCAATAGACATAGTGGTAGCACAGCTGCAGATTTAGAAGAAGGTCTTTATATGGATTCAACACATCACATCCCATAAGACAACAGTACTTTTCTGAAGTTTAGGGCTGTGCACAATGAACACTTTTAAAACATAGCCACTTCTATTAAGTTTAAAATGAGCTTAATACTTCCCTATTATACAGCATCCAAATGTAAATACTGAGTCTGTTTTGGAGATTGGATTATGGTATACCTCATAATGCTGTCTCTTTCGTCACCAAAGGCATATTGGTGAAAAATATTTAGAACGGCTTCCTCCATGGTCATTCAAAGAGTCCAGGGGAAAAAATGACAGCATTTGCGAATATCAAAAATGGTCATATTTCCAATCTAGATGTAATTGCACAGTGGGAAGGAAGAATAAATGATAGCAATCAGTCGCCTCTGTCACAGCATGTAGCAAAGCATATTGCAGAGCATTAAACAATGAGTTGTGTCTTTTCTCATCTTTTTGTTATCTCTCTGCAGTTTTTGTTGGAATACTGAAAGTGGTTAAATGTACAGGGAATAGGGCTTAATTTTATGTTGAACTGGAATGATGAGAAATAAAACCTTGTTATTAAGGAGAACTGTTAGCTGACAGTTGAACAAACCTCTGTTTTTTAAGTCCTGATGTCAGATCATCAAATGTCTGATGACCAAGTGAGTGTTCAATCACACACTAAAACAAAAGGATGTAGAGAATTACTAGCAACACAAATGGCCCAGTTCTGCTCTCCAGGGCTTCCCTGATTATTGGTGTAGGTGGTCAGCAGGCGATAACCTTTAACAAACTTTTTTCCCTATGCTAACCCCATAGATCTGATAGTCCTAACTATAGAGATAACTTACTGGGCAAGGAATTGCACTTGTCTATGATTAACAAACTCCATTTACATGGTAGCAAATTCCCCTAGAAGCCACTAGTTCCGCTTTTGAGTTCAGGTGTTTTTTTTTTTCCTTTTTAAAATGACTGCTGTTGATTAGGAATACTTTTATAATGATTTCTTCTGTTGTCCGTCTCTAAACACTCAGAAACATTATGATATTGCAGACAAACTACTTGTGTATCTAAAGACCTGAGGTCATTTTACTACTTTTTGATTTTCCTTCACAATAGTATCTGCAGAGACATTCAGATATTGTGGACAGATCTATTAGTGCTTAGCACCTTTATAAAATGATGTCCTTATGAATGTTTTTCAACTATTTTTGCACTGGTCTCAACAGCTGGACTAATCACTTTGTGCAGTGATTAAGCATTTTACAAATTCTAGAAGCCACACAGTTTTCATCATAAGAAACCAACAGCTTCTGTAAAGTCCCACCACATCTGCTGCATTCGTCACTAGCAAGTCTTGTTTTTTTTTTTTTAATTTATCTTTCTATTTTATAGTACTGCAATGCCTTTCACAGATGTTTTTCTAATCTCCAAGGTTTCTTTCCTGTTATTATATCTTACATTAATTTATCATTTTATTTTCCGCTTACAAACTTATGCTCTCTTCTTTCCACGGTTCTCTTCTCTTTGAAAAGTATATATGTATATATATATTTGTGATAAATGTCTATGATCAAAGTTTCAAATACAATTATTTTTTCTTCTGCTGCAGAATATAAAAGGTTTTTTCCATTTATTATCCTGACAAAGGAAGCCCACAATACCTACTTGAAAACTTGTGCCTAACTCTTGCCTCCTAGATCCTATTTGTAAATAGTTTAATAAGCTACAGAAGAATACCTCACTAAGTTATACTAGCATATAGTTTTGAACAGTGTAATTTATTTCTTAACTTTTTTTTAAACCTTTTTCTTGAAGGTAATCACTGACTATTTTATAGCAATGCCTTCCATTTTTTTCAATTACGGAAATGTTCATTATTGTAGGTTTTACTCACTGTATTCTAAGAGCACAGCTAGGCTATAGATTGCTAAATTTTAAATATACTCTCAGCTATGACTTGGTGAGGTGGGTTTGTTTATTTTTTTAATTTTTTTATTTTTTTGTGTGTGCTCATTTTCTTTCAGAGGCTTAGGCAGCTATTCTATAAATCCAAAGATAGTGAAAAAAACTATGCACAACACAGAAACAAAATGATTGAATTCCAACTAAATTACTACAGCTTTCAGTGAAATCTTAGTCATTTTACATAATTACAGAACAATGTATACTGAATTAAGTTGTAAAATGTGATAGATATGACAGAGCCTATTTTAGAGCACCATTCCAATGGATTAAAACATTGCCTGTAATCATCACTGGATTTTGGATGACCAAAATTATATACCAAAGTAGCATATATCTTCCAGTGGTGCAAATGTGAAAGCGTGGTTAAAAATAAGCACAAGCTGTAGAAAAAGATCTATGGTGAAGTGCAAACTATGAGATAAACCTAGCGATGTTCATGCACTCTAACGAAGGAGGTGAGGAAGAAGCGCATGCAGTACCTGGTGATCTCAGAGTCAGGGAGCAGGCCTATGTGGTAGTGGGGATAGGGAGCTGTAAGAAGGAAGTTTTTGTCACACTCGACAGGGGAATAGTGCCTAGGAGAAGGTGGTTTATCACACAGTTTGTTCACAGTGCTGTAAACAGGTTCAGGAGGCCTGGTGATACAGAGACAAAAGATCAGGTGCATATTAGTGGCTGAGAACATAAAGAAAACACAGCAATAAGTTTAAAAGCATGCACAGCAAATCTGTCAAGATCCTTTCAGTAGGGCTTTTTTGACAAGTAAAGTGTGCTGTTAAAGGAAACATCAGAATTGAAACAATATTACAGCATATGAGCAATTGCATATACAGACCCAACAGAAGTGTGACATGAAAGTGGTTTATGGGAAATGTGGTACTGAAAGGGAATACCTTATCTCTGAAGTTCAGTGCCAATTTTTCCCAAATGCTCTGCTTTCTTTCTTTCTTTCTGTTTTTTTTTTTTCTTTTTTTCTTTTTTGATCTAACAGCTTTCTGTGATTTTATTAACTTTATGCATTATTTATGTTACCACTTAAAAGATAATATGATGCTTATTTCCTGAAAAGGGGTCTTTTTCACTAATAATTTAAAATGAAGTTACATATTATTTGTCAAAATACCATTCTCCTGCCCAGCATCCTGAAGGCTTACCAGCAGAGCTGTGGTCAAGGTGAGCCATATCCTAGAACACTGTAGAGATGGTAACAAAGTATGTAAGCCATTCATCTCACTGGCCATCAATTCACTTTAAGCAAATTTCATTTGCTCTCTTTACAGATTCAGCCTTCAACACGTGATTATGCACACTGCATCTCAAACAAGTAACCCCGATGACAAAGCTACAGCCATTTCACTCTGCTGCTCCAAACCAAACGGACAGCAGCCTGTGAGGTCAGATACAAGGATTAACGTCCTAGAATTGATACTGAGAGGTCATTTTTTGTTTCTCTTCTGCTGTCTAGAGGCCAGCAGCTTGACGAGGCAATACTTACCATGAATTTCCTAGTGAGCCCCTGGGGAAAGGGGAAGAGGGAATGTAGTACCAGGTTGAGATCCACAGGAGACAACCAGCAGCTTTCAGAAGAAATGCACCATCTAATACGTTTTCTGCCATGCAACTTCTCCAGCTACTGTGTGGGCCCTAGCAGATACCTCTGGGCCTACTGGCAGAGTGAAACTTGACTCATAATTTCCTAAGTTTCTGCTCTAAAGAGTGCCAAGATGTAATTGCTGTCATATCCTAGCTTCTGCCAGAAGATCCAGCATATGGCACTGTCTCTGATCACAGCAATACAGCATCAGCCAGATGAAAATCGCAAACCTGAAAACACATAGAGGCCAAGCAGTTAATGAAACTTTCGGTTCTTCTGGCTCTCCTGTGCCTCATTTGGGTGTGGTTTTGCTGTGACTTTCACAAGTACCAAAATTTATTATAGTTGTGGATGCACTGGCAGATACAGAGAACAAATTTTCCTTTGTTGTTAGTTTCTGGTTTCATCCTTTGGGGGAAAAGGAGTAGCTGCTTTACAGAAAAACTGGTCTCACTAAATGCTAATAAAATTATTCATAGCAATCTGACATACGTTTTGAGAATTCTCTGTTCCCGACTTTCCCAGGGAAAACTTTACAGTTAAAAAATCAGCAATTCAAGGTTACCAACTATCAAAATAGCACAGTTGTAATTCATTTGGTTATAAAGCATTCTGTCAATCATACAGTACAACCCTTTTAAAAATATACTTATAGCAGCAACTATTTTTTCTCAGTTTATTTTACACTTGCCTCAGAGGTGTGAATTTAATAATTTATCTACTAAATCAATTGCTTTTTTCAACACCAAAAATCTAAAGGAAATAAAAAAAAAAGACCACACTTCTATTATTTATTTTGTTTTAGACCAGTACTTCCTTTTATGCCCTCAAAAAACTCTTTTGTTTTTAGACAATGTATTAAAGAAAGAACAAATACAAATATCAAATATGAATTATACCTACTGTGAAAACTGAAGAAATATTGCCTCAGTGCAGGAAGAAGAATACAACCTGTAGATTTCTCTGTGTCTTAAGACACTAACCAGTCCACAAACAACTTCCTTACTTACTAAAGACAAGTTACTCATCTTTGAGTGGCAGATGACATGAGTGTTGCTGGCCTTTAAATATATTGTGAATGCTAGAACTACAATTGAGTCAACAGTGAGTGACCATCCAAGCTTGTGCTTAGACACAAATCATGCCATAGTGATGGACAGATATAAGAGATTGCTACATTAACGAGCAGTTACAAACTGCCTCCAGAAGCAAAATGGAGAGAAACATTCCACATCAATCTAGATACTGAAATCAAATTTCTCCTTTAAACATAAACACACATCACTAACAAATATCATCTCGGAACTCAGCAAATTTTAAAATGTTTTTTAGTATTTAGTGTTTTGCACTCCTTTCAGTCTTGCTGAATGGAAGGATAACAAAAAATTGGAACAATTCTTTCAAAAGTGACTGTGCTGACATTGCCAGTCCTTGTTGCTATAACACAAATGACGCTGTGACATAGCTAACAACAGACCATCTGTAATTGGGCCGAAGAGAATTCTTGTGGTTAAGGACAGGAATTCAAACTTATCATTTTAATTCTTTCTTTGGAACAGAATTCCAGGCATCAGTTAATTCAAAATACGAATGCCCTTATTTTAAAGGCCTGTAACTGTACAGAAATTGTCATAACCATCCATCTACTTGCCATCAGATGTCATCCTTTGTTGTCGTTAAGACCATGGACTGAACATGTTCCTTAGATAACTTCATCCAGACAGATAGGTTGCTGAATGCTAATTCTGCCAATTGCAGAGTTGGACTCTGGCTAAACATTGTATTAGAAAAGGAAAAGCAAGAAAAGCAAGTGCTTGAAAATAAGCGGTACACAGCATCAAAGGTCTGGGTCAGAGCAGTATAAACTTATTTTATCTCTCAGTTTGATTCACAAATGTCAATTAAGTAGAGAAAAAATAACTCAAAGTTGAAAATGGCAGAAAAGCAGAAAATGATTAAAATGTACAGGACAGATGACTGTCCTAGTCATGAAAACTGTGTTTTATTTAGGCCATTAATCCTTCAAAGTAATACTTGCTGCAACAGAGTATCTTAAAATCTCCTCCTAACACTTTACCTTCTTCCCTATGCAAACTAGAACTTACCTTCCAGAGCGCCTGCCAACTGTGGAAGACAACAATCCCCACCACAAAAACAAAAATTAAGAAGATCACTCAGCTTCATTAAATGATTCTCCTAATGTAGCATTTCCTCATTTCTATTTCCACTAGCTGGTAGGAGAAGAATGAACTTCTGTCCAATAGAATCAGCCCACTTGGTAAATCCTGTCTCACATTTCTTCTTTTCCAGAGCTATGACAGAGACAGACTTTTCTCTCTAAGCATAGGATAAGGAGATCATAAAAGATTTCTCTTTACAAACTGTTTCTGATGTTCCATTCTGAAAAAAAACCTCAAGATCATCTCAACTTTTCTTGCAGAGTAGTGAAAAGCCAAGCTGAACATAAATACTGAGATCTGATTTTATCATTCCTCAAGTGAGTTTTAAATACAGGCAGCAGGTCATTTACCATGCCATAACAAACATGTAAAAGATGGCTACGTATTCTTTAAGTACTGAATCATAGCAGCTTATTTGCAATTGCATCACCCCTAGATACAGCAGGTACAGCTTCAGAAGGTTTGTTTTATTTAAAATGAATATTAAAGAAACGTTGTTATTTTTAACATGAAGAAGGACAAAGAACTGTGTTATAGAATGCACTTTGTCTATTATCTTAATTTTGTATAATATTTATAAATCATACTCTTAAAATGTCAAATAGGGTAAATGTTAATAATTTTGGATAAATTTAATAGTTTATTTTTAGTGATTTTCAAATATGGGTCTATGTGGAAAAAAACTGCTTCTGTAACATCTTAGAACTGCTTCCTTTCTTCTCTTAAGCTGCATTTTTTTTTTCTTTTCTTTTTTTTGTTAGGGACAAACATATTACAGTTCTCTGTCTTTATCTGTGAGCTAAGTAAGTTCTGTGATAAATGAGAGCAACAGCTACTGGCTCTACACAGACAGGAATAATTAAGTTAGTATGAGAATCAGGTGTACAACAACAGAGGAAAAGCATCAGAAAACATAAGCAGGAACATAGCTTTTCTTGAGCCAGTGCAGATAATTCACTGACTAGAGAATCAAGCTACTCCATGTCGCAAGGTAAGCTTTTAAATGGTAGTTTGAACAGCAGGTAGCAATAAATTACTTTTCTGCTCCCAAAAGTTTGAAAGCTGGGACTGTTAATCAGTGTAGAGCATAGCTGCAATGAGGTAAGATCTCTACTGAAAGGTTTGACTAATTGGTGGAACAGCAAACAGCAACAGAGAGGTAGCAGATTGATTTTGATCTGATAATGGATCTATTTATTTATTTCATAAAAGATTGTGTATGGAGAGAAAATCTTCCCATTTGTTTGCAGTCTTTGTTTTTCCTTGTTTGTAACATCATTGTGTTATTATTTCAGGTTGGCTTTACTGCACAACAGACGTTAAAAGAAAATGTCCTTACTAAAACAGTGCTCATCAACATCCATGGTGCTCAACTGGATTTTAACTTTTTTTCTTTAGTGCAGAATCCTATTTGGTAGGATTCAGTTGCTAGCATGAAGCGCATTAAATGTGAACAGTTCACTTTTGGGATTTTAAAACCTTTTATGATATGGAAAGCAACCAGCAAAGCTCTCACAGCATACTGTGTCTGCAGAACTAGTCAGGAAATGCTAAATTGAATGCAAGAGAAAATAAGTTTTACAATGCTACAAGTCTTCAATAATAATATCTTTTTTTACTCTGGAGTAATTCTTAATTGCATTCAAGTTCAGTAACAACAAGTAATATATTATTATTGCTAACACATTCTAGTGTTTAGTGTGAAAAGAGATGTCTTTGAAAGTACATCACCAATAAAACAAAAATCAAAGGCAATTTAATAGAAATGAAGGCTTCCAGAGCAGTAACTCATATATACGTGTCTTTTGATTTCTTAAGTTTCTCATTCATATGACCTTCTAGGAGAACCATGCACCTTCTTGTTCAGAACAGTTTATTTAAAACCAAGAGTTGAGTTTTTTTCACAGGTTACACCCTAGCAATTTGAATAAGACCAAAATACTCATACAACAAGTTTATTTCAACTGACAGACAATGTGTGCGAAGAGCTGGAAGAAAATACCTGAAGGACATTAGTCCAGTTGATTCTGGGAGTACTTTCATAATCAGAAAATCACAGAATCATGGAATCATGGAATATCCCGAGTTGGAATGGACCCACAAGGATCACCAAGGCCAACTCCTGGCTCCACACAACACCACTCTGAAATCAGACTGTACGTCTGAGAGCCCAGGTGTTTCTTGAATTCTTTTTTCAGTACTCAACCAACTTCTTGGTGAAGAACCTTTTCCTGATATCGAACCTGAACCTCCCATGACTGATCATAACCAATGGTTTCTCAGCTCCTTCATTAATAACTGCTATGTTCATGAGCCTTAAATTTTGCACTTTTTTTTTGCAATTGCAAAACAAATGCTTAATATCATACCAATATTTCAACACTGCAATGAAAAGTAAGGATGCCTTGATATGCTTTATAATACAATTTAATCACTGTAATCATGTTCTTGAGTGGAATGGCCTACAAGAAGATATAACACTATAATTTAGATCTTTTAATATTCTACTCCTACTTCTACGCTCATTAGACTTACACATTAGGACTTAGGAAACAAAATGACTGCTTAATTTGATAAAAACTCAGTAACGATTTTCTGTTTCAGTAATGGAAAAGAAGGATGCTTCACCCAGGAATGGTGAGATGCCAGACTGCAGCCTGTCTGCACTAGTAGCTAGTCTTTTGCAGGGATATTTAGGAAATAGGGACTGTAAAGAACAGCTCTTTCCTGCTCAGCTGCTGAAAATTAACAAGTTAGGGACCCGAAGCAAAAGCCAAGCAAGCTGCATTTAGTTAGCCTCTCCACTGTGAATTTGTGCACTTATCTGTATTTAAACGCAGATTCCTGAGCATAGCAACACCGTGTGGCAATGAGTCTTGCAAATAAAACATGACATACCAAAAAATCTCTACCTCTGTGTATCGTAAGTCTGTTACACACTGACAACATATGGGAACATTTCAAAATCATTTATTTTTCTCTGTTTTAAGCTTACTTGGCAATGTATTGCAAACTCCCTGCCTTTGAGGTAGAAGTAAGTGTCTGCTGTCTTCTCCATCATATGGGTACTTTTACAGATTTCTGCTCTAGTTCTCCCTCACATCTTTCCACCTATACTGGAATTGCTTATTTCTCTGTCAACTTTGTCTGGAGCTATATCCAGTTGAATCCATATAGTATTCAATAATTGGATGCATCACAGACTCACACAAAAAAGACTAGGTTTACTACTTGCTTCCTTTCCTATCAGATGTTGTAACTATTTTTATTGTTATTGGCTGTTCTTGAGTTTTGAGATGACACTGTCACAGAATTAATTACAATTATCCCCGTGTGTCTTTCTTAAGTGGTAATACCTACTTTAAAAAGTCTTTGTCCATGGATACATGTACTCTGTACTTAACTTCTTTGTGCACTATTAAATATCATGCACATTTTCTGTCTGTATTGTAACTGCCAATCCTACTACGTATTTCAAAAATCTCCATGAGAATCTGGACAGAATGGATCACTGGGCTGAGGCCAATGGGATGAAGTTCAACAAGACCAAGTGCTGGGTCCTACATTTGGCCACAACAACCCCAGGCAATGCTACAGGCTTGGGGCAGAGTGGCTGGAACACTGTGTGGAGGAAATAGACCTGGGGGTGTTGATTGATGCTCAGCTAACCATAAGCCAGCAGTGTGCCCAGGTAGCCAAGAAGGCTAACAGCATCCTGGCTTGTATCAGAAACAGTGCTGCCAGCAGGAGCAGGGAAGTGATTGCTCCTCTGTATTCAGATCTGGTGAGGCCACACCTTGAATACTGGCCTTAAGTCACACCAGGGAAGGTCCAGGTTGGACAGTAGGAAGAAAATTATTCTCAAAAAGAGTGATCTGACACAGGAAAGAGCTGCCTAGGGAACTGGTGCAGTCACTGACCCTAGAAGTGTTCAAGAAAAATTTAGATGTTGTACTAAGGGACGTGGTTTAGTGGGAAATAGTTGTAGTAGGTAGATCATTGAATTGGATGATGTTGGAGGCCTTTCTTAACCTTGGTGATTCAATGATTATATGATTCTGTAAGTGAAGTTCTGAATTATTAAATTATTTATTTGTTTATTTTTAAGAGTTAAGGATTAATTAGATTTCACCGACACTATTAGAAAGTCAACTCCTGTTCCTTGGAAATCTTTGACAGGCCCAATGAATACGTGCAGATTACTCAAGAGACAATGGATTATCTTCTGACTCGGCAATAAATTAGCTTTAGCATTAATTATTAATAAATCTGAAAGTAAAAGTTATCATTTAAAATTAATTTGGGGCAGTGAGACAAAATCTTAAGCAGAAAATTGTGACTAATTTCTAAAATTTAACAATTATTTTAAGATAAAGTATGTACTGAATAGATGAAATGTAAAGTAGTTGATGTGTATACAACATAGGACTAAAAAATAGAATGGTGACTTGTTTTTCTCAAAAGCTTTTGACAGAGTTCTAAAAGTACCCACTGCTGATGGTAGTATAGCTAAGTGCAGTTGCACTGTATTTCAGCAAGTGTCCAATTTAATGTTATACAGGTAATCTTCATGTACTTTTTTTATAAGTGAACATTTAATGTATAATTTGAATAGTATTATTTTATTTTTCTATAATTGCTAAGGTTGATAAAAAGCTACCAAGAAAAGTTCCATGCTACTATGGAACACCATATTTTGAAATCCATATGATCATCAGCAGAACTGTAAATTGAAGAATTGAAGAATGAGAGCATGAGACCTCTACCACACGAAAGGTGGAGGAACTGGAAGCAGCAGCAGGCTGTCATCCTCCAGGACAGGCAATAACGACTGTGAGCATATAACAGACTGCCTTCAGGGATCATGTATGTGTCATATAACCCCAGAAATTTTGAGTTTCCGAACACTATCATAGAGAGAGATGATCCTAATGTGACCCTCCAGCATCTTATTAGCAATCGTTCCTATATGCCCTCTACCTCTGTTCCTTATCCCTGCCTTCTTGTACAGCTATCAATTATCCCAAAAGTCCCACGTCTGTGTCTGAGGGAGCTGCTGGTTCAGCAGTACTGAAATCCATGGTTGCTTTTCTTCATGATACTTTTCACTATTGCTTCCTCACATCTCTTCCTCCATTTCTCAGTTATGTCCTTCCTTGTCTTAATTTTGGTTGCCCAACAAATATGTCCTCTCTGCTGGTGGCTTCCATTCTCACAGTGACAATTTCTCATGCATTTTCACACTCAATCTCACTGTAATTCTTTGACAAAAACACTCTTCCATTCCTCCAGTCTTTCTAAAGTTCTCATCTAACAGGACTGGGCATTCAAAGCATGCATCAAAAAAGCTTGATGAAATAAGTAAAGATAAGGCTTTGGCCATATAATGATGTGCTCAGTCATGCTGGCTTTTTTAAACAATCTAGTCAGAACTGCAAAGTTATGAGAAGGTTTGCAATACTGCAGTGTGAGGACAGAGTCTGAAATAGTTCTACTGTGTAATTGCATTTTTTTTTTCCAAAGACTTTAATTTATTGGCATTTAGATAGATTTTCACAAATGTAGTAGAAATACTGCGTGGATTGAACTTCATCATCTCGCAGATTTCAACAGCCTTGTGCTACATATGGGCTATTACAATATTCATAATACATCATAATGACTTTTAACATCAGCTAAGCCATGTAATTCTTCCTGAAGTCCTTAAATAATGAAACTGTTACGATTTAAATTATATACATTTCAATTTGATAACACTAGAGGTCAATTAAATTTTCTTTACAAATAACAGCTGCAATTTATACTAGATTGTAAAACAAGACAAATGTGCCACCTTTACTACCCCTAGATAAACAAATCCAGCTTCAGGAAAAAAGAAAAAAGAAAAAAAGCATTAAAATACTAGCTGGAACAACTAACCTACCAAAGCTACAAATGATTTAATAGGAAGAATAAATAAAATTATCAATCTCCCCGCGTTACTATATGTAATCCTCTTTAAGGCAGATGACAAGCTGAGTTTAGGTGAGGCGCAGTAATTCGATTGTTCAGAGCTGGTAATATATGTCACATTCATATACCTGCGCCAGCATACTTCTACACAACTTTTATTCATCACTCATATCACAACATCTAGTCAAAAACGTGGTGTAAAATTCACAATTTGAAAGCCCTACTTACGTCAATGCTCTTTTTCATCTGGGAGACATGAACTTCAATTCTGTTCCCTCAAAAAAAACTAGAAAGAAATGCAGCTAACTCCTTTCAGCACATATACCCTTTTAAAAAATGCAGAGTTATGTCAATGGATAATCTAAGCAAACCCACTCGATATCTCAAAAGAATACTACTCAAATCTGCAGCTCTTTTTCCCTACTAATCAAAAACCAAAACCATTGTTAAAAAATTGTTGATAGTTTTATAACACAAAAAGCTTTTTTTTTTTTTTTTTTTTTTTTTTTTTATGTTTTAATCCTGAACAGTCAAATGTGTGCATAAATACAACTTTAAAGGTTTTTCTATGAAATATCCTCAATTCAACCAGCAGGTTTATGTAAGCAACCAGGAAACAGTGAAGGAACTATTTTCAATATAGGGAAAATTTCCCATGAGACTTAGACTTAATGGTTCTCCATTTTCTTCCTCCCAATACCCAGCACCTCCTTCTCATCCAGAAAACATTATTTCGCAAAGATGCATATAAAAGAAATCAAATATGCTTTCCAGAGTAAATCAGATAACTCAGACAATTTTTCCATCCTGGAATTTTTAAGGTCTACCCAGAGTTAAATGCTAAAGTGATTTTTTTTTTTATCCACTGAAGTACAACAGTTTGATCCTGCTATTTTCTGAAATAAAAAGGAAGTAAATACACATTAGTTCTTTATTTTATGCATCTTTTGCCCATGTTGTTTGTAAAAGCCAGAAAAAATCACCATCTAAAATTATGGGATTTTTAGAGTGTAATTTCATTTTTTTTCTCGATTTAGAAAGGCAGACGTGCTAAAGAGTAAGTCTGCTCTATTAGTAGTGAATAATCCATAATAACAATGAAAAGACTAACCACTTCTTTCTTCCCAATGTCACAGAAAAGTTGGTTACAAAGAATCTCTGTAGGTCATCTCATCCAGTCTCACACTTAAAGCAGGATTACTGTCAACAATAGATCAGACCAACCACGGCACTACCTAGTGAAATCTTAATCTGAAAGGAATGATATTTCACAACTCTGAGCAATGAGCTCCAGCATTACTCCACCCGCCTGGTGTCTTTCTTTTTTCTTCTCAAACTGAAATTGAAACATGCAAAACCATTACTTGTGGCCTTTGGTCTTTTTTGCATTACTTGATACCTCTGACTAAAGTTTCTTTTCATCATCTTTGCCACTGAGTAGTTGTAAGGCATTTCTAGACTGACCATTACTCTCTTCTTCACAGCATTAAACAAGCCACATCTCTTTCAACATCTCTGTAACTTCCATGTGATTTACAATTCTGAGAATCTGTTGAACTCTTTCCTGTTTATCCATGTCCTTCTTAAGCAGAAAAGCAGGAATTAGTCAGTCTTCAACAACATAACTTGTCTTTCCCTGCTGGCCGTTTCTCTCTTAATGTAGCTCAGTATCCATGGAAGAGAGAGTTCACTTCTGGTCCATGTCTAGCCCGGCATCTGCTGCAACCTCCAGGATATTTTCAGTGCAGTTGCAATTCAGGTATTTGTTGCACAGCACATATTAGTGTGCACTGCTGTTCCACCCCAGCTGTAGAACTTCAGACTTCTTACTGAACTTCATGAGGTCAATATGGACCAGTCCTCGAGCTTTATCACGATCTCTCTGGAATACAGCTCTGCTATTCATCATGTTAACTCCACCTTAATTTATCATCCACAAATTTGCTGATGGTGCACTTTGCGTCAGAATCTAGGTCACTGATGAAGATACTCAACAGACGCCCAATGAATTCTGAGTGCTCTGCTCATCATTTCCTGCCTGACAGATGTCAAATGACAATCACTACCCTTTGAGTCTACTGGCTCAGTCAGTTCCCAGCCCAAAACCATCTTTTAATGCAGCTTTCAAATGAGAGTTCTGTGAGAGATTGTGTCAAAAGTCTTAGCAAAGTTTGCTGTTGCATGCATGTTGTTCATACTGTGCTGAGAGAAGGCTAAAGAGCAAGCCGGCAGCACATAATCCAGGAGACATACAAAAAGCTACCAAGAAGGACTCCAAAGCTCTCCAAATCATACTTTCTTTCCAGCTTCAGATTAACTGAATACATTTCCTCAGCATTTCCTCACATTTAAAGGAAAGGCTGCTGGAGGAGTTTTAAAATATGTTCCCTGTATTCTGCAGCTTTGATCTGCCTAGAGAAGAGGCCTGGAATACCTTTGCAGCCACGCCCCAAGGCAGCCAATGGTACAGAAGTATTGCCATGCACCCCACATTAGATCTGATACACATTGTGTCAGTTATGGCATTGTCCTTTCAAGCCAGCTGTATTTTCACCCAACAAAGAGCCATTCCTGCTTGAGGGAGCCCCCTACACTGTGACACTGGTTGGTACAGGACAGTCATTGCATACAGCAATCCTCATCCATTCAACTTGCCACTTACTCAGAAAAGGCAGTCAGTCTGGTCAAGTACATGATTTGCTTTTGATAAATTTCTTCCTGGTCCCTTCAGTGCCTGGCAAAGATGATGATGATGTACTTAAGCTTTTTCTATATTGTCTGCCATTACATTCTCATCCCAGTCAGTTTTGCCCTCCATCAAATTTTACCTTCATTTTTCAAATGAGCACACCTGCAGAATTACTTTCTGTTATTCTTTATGACCATTGTAAAACTTAGCTCAAACTCATCAGCTTTCTGATTTCATCACTATGCAGGCAAGGAAAGCTTGTCTATATCCCAGAAGCTCTTTGCTTAGCCTAGGAAGCCTTATGCTGAATTCTTTGTCTTCCTGCCAAACAGGATGATTTCTTCCTTAGTTCCTAGTAAGTTTTATTTAGAAATCATCAATTTTTCATGGGCTGTATATCTCTGTGGCTGGATCCCAAGCAATATTGCTTAGCAGTTTTCCAAAAAGATGAAGAAGACAGTTCTTCTGAAGACTCCAGTCATAACTTGCTGGCTGCCTTTTCAGACTTCCTTTGAATCATGAAATCAACCAACTTATGATCCCAGCTACTATTACATTTTAGACCAATTCTCCCCTCTTCATGAGAAGCAAGTCAAGCAGAGAATTATGCTTCTTTATTCCACCAAGGATCATTAGGAAATTGTCAGCAAACACAATCAAGGAATGTCCCAAACTGCCTGCACAACACTTCAGTCTTACCAGAAACTATTATATTTTTGTACTACACAGGTAAATACCACATTCTATTAACCTGAAATGTTGCTATTTTATTTCAAGTTCAAAATGCAACAATTTAAAAAAAAAAACCAACAGTGGAAAGCAATGCTTCCATTCCCCAGTGAATTTAAAATGAATTCAACAACAAAAAAAAAGTAGAAGAAAATTATGCCCTTCACAGACAGCATTCTGGGCTAATCCATACACAACTTACAAAAGCCCAGTAATTTAAAAATGACATTCAGTTTCATTAAAACTTATGGCTGAAGATGATTTGGTACTTTTCTGTGCTTTGCGCTCGCATTAAATAATTCAATTAAAACCAATTAAGTAAAGGATATACTGCATTTTTTTCTGATGCAAATTATTAGGCCAAAAGGATACAATTTTTATCACCAGAAACACATAGTTTTTTGGAAAAAAAAAAAAAAAAAAAAAAATAACCAAAAAAAAACCAAAACATGAATAAAATGCATTAAAAAAAAAAAAAAATCCAACGAAAAGGAAAAGCAAAAGAAAGTGGACAAATTATGGTAAATGTTCAACTATTTCATCTTTACCAATAGATTAATTACAGCAAGTAACTTTAGTGAAAGCTTGTCATCAGCTTTATCATACGTACAATGAGATTGCAAATGTCTCTTATATTGAAATTACTGTTCCAAATATTTTTAGCTGGCACAAATGAAAATCTGCCAGAAGTGTTGCCATACTATGATTGCATGGGTAATAAATTTCCTTATGTGATCACCATGTAAATTACTCCTGAGAACCTATTATAGTAAGAACCAGGTAGTTTCAATAGATAGCACTGCAGTAGTTGGCAATCATCTTAATTATAAAAAATTATGTGAAGAAACCTAATTATAAATGTTGCAATCAAGGGATCTATAGGGTTTAGTAGAATTATCAATATGATAATTAACTTCCCAAAAGATTTTAAGTCTTTTTTAAAATGGTCAGCAACAAAGACTTTCGAAATATCTTCCCATTTTAAAGGCACATTCGTCAGCAAATCCCAAGGTATTGCATAGGGAGAGTGCAATCTCTACTCCCTGTTTATAGCTATGAAGATTGCAATGAGTATTAAGTGGCATTTTCAATAGTTAAACACTTGAATTGATATGCAATAATCAGCTACACAGACATTATTTA
The DNA here is from genome assembly GCF_019232065.1 of Centrocercus urophasianus. Lineage (NCBI taxonomy): Eukaryota > Metazoa > Chordata > Aves > Galliformes > Phasianidae > Centrocercus > Centrocercus urophasianus. The sequence continues at coordinate 1,122,331 of NW_024884141.1, read as the reverse complement.
AAAAATAATTGCCTCAGCCTCATTCAAGGCTCATTCTGAAGGTCACAGTTTCTTGGTCATAGAAGTTAGAGAAGAAACCTGGTCTCCTGGCTCTTGTTCAGGTATCTTTCAGTGCATCTGATTTGTGTTCAGTGAGGAAATCTAGCAGCAAGAAGTGACATTTTTCTTAAAATATATCACAGTATTCATTTTGTCTTTGTGCTTTTGTATCCTGAGCATCGGTGTAGCACATAAACTATTCTCACTTATACATTTAAGTTCATTATAGTCTCTTCTGTAGCTGAAATAAGATCTTGCTTAGAACTATGAGATCTGTATTTGATTTGCTCTGTTGCATTTTAGTGTCTGCTCGTATTATTTGATGTCTTTATTTCTGCCAGTGTCACCTGCCTGCCACGGAATTGACACATGTGCAGCCAGCCTCTCCTGTCTGGAATTCTAGACAGGAAGAATACTGGAGAGGAATATTCATAATATATCCTGTTTTGCTAAGCATCGGTTTTTTTTTCCCCCAAAAACCCACAGAATGAAGGTGGCTGGCGTGAATACCTCAGTGAAAATTGTTTTACTGTCAGGGCTTAAAACAAAAAAGTTAACTTGTATAATAAAAAAATAAATGGAATAGGAAGACATCTGTCTTCCAAAGCAGACCAAAAAGGCACACTAATTAATTTCAATATATATCTTACATGCTTGTTAGAGAAGGTCTGCTCTCTGCTGGATGCCTGTCTAACTAATGGACTGTCATTGTCTTTTCTTATACTGTATCTCCTTCTTCCTTTCTCCCTTTTCTTTTTCTTTTTAGTAGAAACAATTAAAAAGTTAAAATCAGCTACAAGGAACAGAAACAAAGGACTTTTAATGATAATTATCCATCACCTTACAGTTTTTGTAGCTGTTTAAATGATCCTTTCATTTTGAGGACAGCTTTTCTCTTTTCTTCAGATTTACTTCCTCTATTGTCTGTGATTTTTTGCTTTTGTTTTTTAAACCCTTATCTTCTTTCAAGATTGCATTTTTTTTTGCTGCTTTTAAACTTAATGAACAGTCAATCTTAGTGGCACTGATGTCTCATTACAGAAGTAAGCCTTCATCATTGTAACCCAGATACTATATTAGTATTCCCAGATATAGACATTTTAGGAATTATGAGGTCAATACTCAGGCAAAGCCTTGATTGACAATTTAATGAAACCAAAGTTTTAAGTCTTAAGTGAAAAATGTAACTTCTTGGAATACTTTGGAGAAAAATCATTCTAACAGAAAGTCTCACATTTCTTGAATAAATTGAATAAAAGCAATATTGTTTTTGCATCCTCAATCAAAACGAAGCAGAAGTTCTTTTACCCAACAGGGAAGCAAGGTGTGGTTTCCATAAATTTATGACCTGATTAAAAACTCCATCATGATTAACTCTGAATCTGTCTGATCCAACAAGCTAAGCAGCTTGAGATCTTAATCGTATGCAATAAGAAATAAGGAAGGCAAATTAGCAAATTATGAAGCGAATGCATAAGAGGCTAAGATTCCTTGGTCTACACAGTAGACCAGATTACATAACCAGAAACACCCTGCCTTTTAGCTTTAAACACAATAAATTTCTAAATACTGAAGTGCAGAAAAAAAATTAAATTTGCCATTTCCTTTGGTACTTGACATTATGATGAAGGCTTATTTCACAAACCTAACAATGTTGTCTTCTAAGTGAATGGTAGTGCTCATTAAAAAAAAAAAACAAGAGGTCTTATTAGTGACACAACACAAGACTCAAAAGAACTCTTCCAACGTTTTCCTCTGTGTCTTTTCTAGCTGGAAATCAAGTAAATATATAAAATTCCGCTAACTTGTTAAAAAAAAAAGAAAAGAAAGAAAGAAAAGAAGGATTAGGAGCAATTTCCAATGGTCATTTTGCTGATAATCAAAGAATTCCTTTCATAACATAATCAAGTGCCACACCATAGAGTTTCCTTTTAACCTCCTTTCCTTTTAACTTCCACAGAAAGTTGTTTCATAATGTGATTTTCTATTGTTTAGGAGGAGACTTTTTTTTGGTTTCACACCTTAATTTATTCACAGCTATTTACAGACAAAAAATTGTTTACTTTTTCTTTCTTTCGTCATACTGTTTACTCTCCATGGTATTTGTCTTTCAGAGTGTGCAGAGCAACTACAGACTATTTCAGCTTGCTTTCAGAGAACTAAACAAGCGGGCTGTTCAGAGAGTACTCTCACAGACAGGTACAAACACATGTACCATCACTCCACCCACACCTGCAGTGAGCTAGATGAGTCACCAATCCCGAGATCTCCCAGCTGCACCAGTAAGGAACTATCACAGTTAATTCTTAAGAACCAGAGTGCTCTTCTCAGTGCTAACACTGCTCTAATGTTGCCGTGTTGTTTAGGAACTAGAGCAGGACTGCACCAAGGAAACATGAACTTCAGGTCATGCATTTATGAGATCTTCCCCTTAGTTTCTCTGTAACTGTAGCAGTTTTAATTCATCTACCCTTGAACATGGGTGAAAACAGCTACATCTTATATGCCATGGGAGATGCACTGAGTTTATAATCATGGTTTACCTATATTCATTATAATTGCCATGAAAGCAAACAAAAAAAAGAAAAGCATCTGACCTGGTGTAGTCATCCTCCACAAGCATGTGCTTTGGAATGGGTGAGTATCTTCCAGGTGAGATAGGGGCCAGAGACGCCTTGTACTCTAAAGTGCCGTTGTTTCCAGAAGAGAGTATATGATTTTCCATTGGTGGAGAATAAGCTGTTGTAAGAATAAGCATTTCTAGTTAGCCACTGTTGATAATAGCAAGTAATAATAACAATAATGTGGCTCATTTTGCAGGAATTGATTCTCCAGAGGGTTCTGAATAAGAAAGAATAGATTGTGAGACTGCAAACAAATAATTTCTTTGATCAGAACAGACTGGAAGAAGGAAATGTATTTTCATTCAGAACAAGATTAAGAACACACATCATTTTGGCTCCCATACATAGAAGTGGGAATAAAACACTAAGAATAAAATGCAGGATGAGATTAGGAATTTTATGGTTGACAAGAATTATTTATGGTGGAGATTTAAATTTGTGATTTACTAAAGGTTCAGCATTTCCTAATATAATTGAAATTTCAATACCAATACAGATGATATTATTTACAATATGGTAAATTTGTATATAAAATAGAAATATGATACAAATCACATACAAATTAATGAAAAATTTTGATAATTACATGATTGTGTATGGCTCTATCTTGCATATTTGGATTTTGTTATTTGCTTGCTTTTTGCAGTTCTCAAGTTACTAGCAACAGCTGTAATCAAATATATAGTTAATATAATTAGAAAAGGAGATGACAAGTAGGAAAAACAAAGATGAGCTACAACTAATCTCATTAAAAGAAGTCCTTCTAGTCTTTAAGTCTTTCTTTCAGACATTCAGTTACAGAATGCTTCAAAGCAAAATATCTGTACAGGGACAGGCCATTACTGATTCTGAAATACTCTGAACACGTGGATATAATGAAAAGTTCCCCATGGATAAATGAATCTCTATGCACCAACAGCCTGGGATGGGCTACTGCAAATCTTTTCAACCTTTGCTCCCTCTCTGGAACTGTGTCTGTCTTCTCATACTCTGCTGATCTATAATCTGACATAATAAACACACCCTTTTAGAACACCCAAATTATTATTTTAGGAAGTATTATAGAGCAGGAGGTTGGATGGAGACATTTAGTTGTTTTACTTGTCGTGCTTTGTTAAGATCCAGACCAAACTACTACTGAACAACCATAATTGCCATCTGTTGTAACATTTGCTAAGTAAATAGTTATCCTCAGCACAGTTGAATATACCACCTGATGTGCACGTTACAAAACCTTCCCTGTTATTTTTATGGAGCAGTTTGAATAAGGAGGATTACGGATATTATCTTTCCCCTTGACTACTTCATTTCATAGTAGCAATGCTCTGCAAATGAGCGGAGAAAGTTAATATCTGGCTTTTATTGAGAAAATCTACCTTTCCCAGCTGCTGGCTTCCTGGCCACAAGTGCTCCTAGTGTTATTGGCAGAAGCTCAAAACTTGTACAGATCAGTTGCTAAAGCTCTTTTCAAAAATTAAACTACCACACAGTTGTTAGGAGGAGCAGCTAGTCCCTGCTGGTTGGTAGTAGAATCCAAGGCAATCAGTTTTTAGTGAACAATTAAATGAAGGAAGGGAGATTCAGTAACAATATGGATAGACTGACACTGTAAGTATAGGGAGCTGCAACTGGAACATTAAGATTATATTCATGAATGAGAAGGGAATGTGAATGTCTCAGTGTGGGAACATCAAGAAGACTGCCAGAAGGAGGCCTAAAAGAACTGAACCTAAATTCAGCAATAGGTTATCAAAACCCAAAATAACTAGGGGCAACTTCCCAGGAGAGCCTACAACCAATCTAAAGGAAAAATTTGAATTATTAAGAGATAATAGCAAGAGATAAAGATCAGATAGGAGTATTGCACACTTGGACTGGAAGACATAGGAAAAGTGAGTAAATCCAGAGACTGAAGATTCTAATCACTGTTATCTGCTTACAGCTACAAAAAACATATTGTCTAGGAGGTATGCCTTAAGAGGGTGCGTACTGATAGGGATTCACAGAAGCCCACCCTTGCACTTGGTCATCTCAGGGAATCCTGACAAGCTCACATTTCTTTCTACTGGACACCACATGCCAGTGTAGATGATTTTCAGTGCATAGATATCACATGTAGAGTAAAAACAGGTTGTTTTAAAATAGAATAGTCTATATCTCCAATAAAATCCTTCACTGGGCTTTACTAATAACTAAACGACTAAGAGAACTTCATACAACTGAAAACATTTAATGCAGTGACAAAGTCTTCTGTAAAGGAGCATTTGTTGAACATATATAAAGTTAATGGACAGACTGACAATGATGCAAAGTGGAACAGGAAGCTAGGAAGTGGATATACATGGAAAAAAAGGCAGATTTATGCAGATAGAGAAGTGATTTTTCATTCTGAAATGAAAAATGCCTAAATATGCCTTTCATGCCTAAATATTTCAGGCAAATATCTATTCATTTTTCTCAAGCTTTGCACTAAGTTTGTTTGGATATTTTGCTGTTTATACTGATTTTTCATTGGACAGAGGATGCCTGTCTACAAATCCAATCACATTTCGAAATACACTTACATGTATTTTTTACTGTAATTGTCACAAGAGTAACAGACTAATCTGATCCCTTGGACAATGGCTTATTTGAGTCCGCACAGCAATACATTATGTACGCTTCTACTTTTGCTGCAAATATACTTCAGTTGAGCTGCAGTATTTACAGTATTTCGTAAGCATAGCATACATAAGTAGCAGTAAACGTTTCATTTTTTGTAGTCCTCCAAGCTGTTTCATAACCTTTAATAGGATACATTAAACAAGCTATGAAAAAACCACAATCACCTGATGAACTGATCTCTTACAGAAAATGAAATGCAACAGTCACTTACAGTGAGTAATGTCTGGTGGGCCATAAGGATCGGTCATGTAAATGGTGGTGGGCTTTCCAACTTTTAGATACACTACATCTGATGTGTTCTTCAGTATCGCTACTGCCTCTTCATGGGTAACTTCTTCTAAACTATAATTGTTTACCTTAAAGGAGAAATCAGACAGGTGAGTTAGGACGCGGCAATGGACAAAATAATGACACTCTCTTGCAGTTTTCCCAGTGTTAGAAAAACTCAAGGAGCACTGAAGATTATCGTAATAGTATTACAGCAGAATAGAAAATAAAGTTTTCTTAGCACATGCATATTCAAATACTGATGAAGTCTTTTTGAGAGTACCACAGAAACATAATGGGCTTAGATGGTCTTGTTAGGAGTTAAGTCCTTTGTGATTCTGCTGCCAGTATCATCATTAGCACAAAACTATATTTTGAAATATTCTAATAACATCACATCATTTATACAAACTGCCTATATTATTTGACCTACCAAGCTCATCTGTCCAAAACTATCACACAGAATACATAGCTAGGACCTCTAATATACTTAAGACCTCAAAATCTTTTCATCCATAACATTGGCAATTGAAATAATATGAGAGAAAGTAATATAAAAGAAGGAGGGGATTTCTATGAGGCGCAGGAAATGAAAAAAAAAAAAAAAAAAGAAGAAAGCAGTTAATCAGTTTTCTGGAAACACAGGAGAAAGATGCTGAAAAAAAAAGAGGATGAAGTACTGGTTCTGTGCTCTGTCCAAGAAGAATAATGCTCAATGATAAAAGGACAGGATTACAGATTAGAGAGGGATGGAGGCAGTAAGTCTTGACTATTTATGCTTTACTGCCAGAAAAAGGAAATTCAAAGCAAAGTGTCAGAAGCGGTTTACTGTAGAATGGTATACAAATTATTCACATGTAAACCCACTACATCTACTCATGTCAACAATAGGTGTGCTCCTATGAACAGAATATTAAATGATCCCTGTACCAAAAAAGTATACAACCTGAATAAAGTAGTCACAGGACAGAGGAAAGAGGTAAAGAATAATGTAGATACAGCTTTCAGATGTCTGGTGTAAGGCAGAAGAAAAGGCTACATTCCAAGGTGAATATTAAACATGAAACATTTGACGGTGATTTAAAGCACCATCCTTCAACTTTTACAGTTATTACAAGGATTCCTTGTAAACTTTATGCATGATGGCAGAAGAAGCTCCTCAACTACAGTGTGACAAAGTACAGCACTAAATCACATAAGGCAATATACTTTCTAGGGAATTTATTTTCAGTAAATTATAGGAAACTTGGCTGTTACACCAAGGTACTGGCCAAGGTATTAACTGGTAATTGGTAACTGGAAAGAAATCCAGTTTTTATGAAGCATTGGAGGACTGTTCATATTCAGATGATATCAACAGCAATAGAAAACGACTGCTCTCAGATATTATTGCTAAATGCAAGGATTCTGTTTAAATTTTGATCCTTGCATAATTCTGAGACTTGCTTTTAAGGTTGATTGAAACAGGCAGTGACAGGCTTATTATAACAACTTGACATGAAGAGCAATGATACAATCTAATGCTCACAAGAGAGCTCCTGACACTGTATGCTGTATTTTGGCAGGTCTTCTTTTCAAATAGAAGTATGATCCCTACCTTATATAAATTTATCTTTTTTTTTTTTTAATTTCAGAAACAGTATTAACATACATATGCACTTTTAATAAATATATTTTAAATACTAGACTAGTAGGAAGCAGAAGTGACTGAAAAATAGCCTCTCTTACTGCTGTATTTCAAAACCATCTCTAATATTGAAAATTCACACTTCTGTTAATACCATTATATAGTTATTCTTTACCATCCCTCCTTCCCTCACTGTCTGTATTTTACTACTGAATCACAGACAGAATGAGTTTGGAAGGGACTTCTATGTCCATCTGGTCCAGTCCCTGTGCTTGCAGGGACACTCCAAGCAGGGTGCCCAGCACCACGTCCAGGTGGCTTTGGAAGATCTCCAAGAAGGAGACTCTATAAAGCCTCTGAGCAACCTGTTGGGTTTCATCCTAAATCGACTACCACTATACTTCTGTTTAAATAAACGATGTTCTTAGAGAAAACAAAACAAAACTATACTAAACTAATAGAACCCTACATAAAATGTCATAGCACTGCGTAAAAAAAGAAATCTGGAAAGCAGTTTCTGCAAACAGGAGGAATGATATAAGGAGGCATGTTGATATAACAGGAAAATAACAAGAGAAATAAATAATACAGGATAAAGGAAATTAAAATACTTAGAAGTTCAATCAAAGAAGTGATGGGAGAAATAAGTACAAAATGTTGCCAAAGAGAAATAAAGACTGGTTTGGTTTTTTTTCCTTTTTTCTATTTTTCTTTTTCTCTCCTGAATGGCATAATGAAGGCAATGAAGTGTAAACACAAGCAACAATTATTTGGAAGTTTTCCTAGATTAATATTGGAAAATAAAGGCATTAAGCAGCAGCTGAAGGGAAAAGCTTAAAATTCCCCAAAAGGCTGTACAGACAATTTAAAAAATAATTTCATTCACAAGAGCATAAGCTGATAGCTGAATAAGATCTCTGGAGGAATAAGTATGTCTTAATTCATTTTCTTTAAAGGGAAACTGTTCCACTCCTGTATGTATTCAGAATAAGAAGACTGATTCACTCAACGAATGAGACAATGAGGTGATCTTCAACTTGTCAGTGGTAATGTTTGCTTTAGTGTAATATTCCACTTTGGGTTCAGAAAGTGGGTTTTCTGGAGCAAATCCTGAGTGACAAATGTGCGCAAGAACTTCTTTACGGTGAGGGTGACGGAGCACTGGAACAGGCTACCCAGGGAGGTGGTGGAGTCTCCTTCTCTGGAGATGTTCAAGACCTGCCTGGATGCCTACCTGTGCGACCTGCTGTAGGGAACCTGCTTTGGCAGGGGGGTTGGACTCGATGATCTCTGGAGGTCCCTTCCAACCCCTACAATTCTGTGATTCTGTGAATGCTGGCCAGCAAATACAGCTTGGCAGCTGTAAATCTAGAAATACTGATGACCTTTTTTTAAAACTCACCATGATTTAAACACCTGTGAAAACAATGGTTTTTCAATCACAGAATCATTGAATTATGGGGGTTCGAATGGACTGCAAGAGACTGTCAAGATCAATCCCTCTTTTAGTAGTAGAAAGCAGGTACTCTACAATAGGTCACACAAACTGGTTCAGCCAAGTCTTGAATACCTCCATAGAGACCTCACAACCAGTTGGTTTTTGCTGCTTTTTGGAGCAACGCTGGAAGGTCACTGGAGCAGCACTGGCTATTCTCCAGTCTTCAGGCACGTCACCCATCCACCAAAAGTGGTTAGGTAATCACCTCTGCCAGATCCCCCAGCACATGTTGAGGGCACCAAAGCTGAAGCTCAATCATCTGTTCTAAGGAGGTAAATCTGCTTGGGTTAATTAACTATGTATAACTCCAAGGACTCCTAAAATAGTTACTTAACTGCTGGAATCTGAACAGAAAGCAACTGGCATGCACAGCTGTCACAACACAAAATGAAGAGCATCTTGATCGTCTTTGTGAATCAGGGGATTACAACTAGGCAGTGATGTATGGAGCGGAATGTAGGCTTCAATGCGTTGGAAATGATGGTGGCAATGTTGGAATATCACAGAGTTTGCACCGGGTGGATGCTGACTAAGCTGAAGGCTCAAAATTCCGGTCGGGACAGAGAAGAAGACAACTTTTCTCTTGCAACGTTAACACCAGGGCCCCATTCCACTTAAAAGGCTATGGAGCAAACTGTGGCTGAACTGTCCTACCATGCCCACTACATAGTCTAGACTTGGCACCTTCTGACTTCCATCTGTTCTTGCTGATGAAAGATGGACTATGTGGGCAACGTTTTCCTGCAATGATGCCGTCATAACAGCTGTGAAACAGTGAGTCAGCTTTGCTGGTGAAGATTTTTATGACTGCGGCCTGCAGGCTCTTGTTTATTGCTGACAAAAACACACTGCTAATGGTGGTTTTGTAGCTGAAAAATTGCTCTACCAAATAATGTTATTGTTGTTTTTGTATCTCTGGTAGTTTACATGGAAATAATTAGGAGGCATTCCTTTCAGAGTAACCTACATATATTGAGTCATCATTTGTCAATCACTCTTACACTGATTTTATTAAAAAAAATGCTTTGTATGCAATGAAATGGTGTGAGGATGACTTAGATGTGTAGGAATGATCACACAGTGAGTATTCTGGGGAGGAATTAACTCGGGAGCTTATAGCTATGGTTCCATCCTAAAACTGATTATAGCAAATCTACCTTTGAATGCTAGATAAAGTATTGTGAGTCTAATATCAACATCAGTGTAAAGTTAGTTCAGAGCCCACTGTTGCATCAGAATGGATACAGCCACTGAATCCTCTGAGCTGGTTCAGTACTAATCATTCTCCATCTCATACAATTACATTTATTCTGATGTGCTTCCTTTCTCCTAGCCAGCAAGTACAACCAACAGACCAGGTACTGTCTTTTCACACTGCTCTACCTTAGTTTTAACTGGGTAACGTCTGTACTTCATCAGTCTTCCTGAATGAAAAATGTGTGCACCAGGACTGATCTGCAATAACAGAGGGTGTGGATAAAGTGGCATCTACTCTGCATGTGTTTTAAGGATTTATTTTGGGTTATATGTAGTTGGGCTCTACAGACTGAATGCCTGTTAGCAGCTGTAAAGCAGTGCTAATTGGGAATGCTTTTACTGGATTTTTACATTCTCTGGTGTAGTTTCTTTTTAAAAAAATCACATTTGTCTCCTCAAAGATCACCCTCACAAGACAGTGAAAATCACTTAAAAAATCTTTTCTGTTCTGAAACAAATGCTAATGTAGATGCACCTAAAATTTAAATGATATACTCTGACTACTTTAACACAAATGATTCTGCAGCTATGTGTGATCTGACAGAAACTGGTATGGAATCCTGCAAGGCACAGTTTGACAGCTGTAAATAGCAACCCACCACAGCCTTGAGAAACCACCCAATGGTATTTTTTTCAGCACAGAATGGGCTTGGAAGCAAACATGAACATCTGGAAAAAGAAAGCTTTTTTTTTTTTTTCTTTATGGTTTTAGGAAGAAAACAGAATCAAATTAAATCTCATGGTGTGTGAGTAACATCATTTCTTATAAATGTACACATCCCTAGAATGCCTGATTTCTTTGACTGCACATGCTAAAAGGCAACAGGCTAACAGATATGGCCCAAACAGTCCAGGTTTTGGGGAGCAGTAGATTTGAAGAGTTAACAGAATACTTACAAGACAGCAGTAGCATAAATTCTGTTGTTTTAGAGTTTTCCCTGAAAAATACTTTGCTTCTAACTATCAGTGTTTTGTATTAGTAATAAACAGTTTTATAGTGACTTCTCATTTATCCATTCTGCAGGCAAGCAATTCCAAGGTGAGATGATAACATCAGATAAAAGAAAGTAATTACAGTTCTGGGGATAACTAGCAGCAACCTCCAGTGCTTACAGTCATCAAGATGGAGCTACGCTTCTCAGAGTGGCATGTGGTAACAGGGAAGACAACAAGCCTATGTATAAACAAGCAGTTAGAGGGAACAAGTTGCCCAGAGAGGCTGTGCAAAATCTATCTTCGGATGTTTTCAAGACTCAATTCTTACCAACCTTGCATGATTGTAGAGCTGAATCTGCTTGTGTTGGAGGTTGGACTAGAGAGCTTCTTTTAACCTAAATTGTACTAGACTATGATGATACATGATTCCATGTTGCTTCTGTCCAGTGCCAAGAGAACGCAGCCTTGTGGAGACACCCAGCACAGCCATATTCTCACTGCAGGCATTACTATAGATATGACTACCAGTCTACAATAGGTAGAAGTTTCCTACTAGATGTGTCTCCAGAGCAGAGCTCTGGTCTGTTCATTTTACATATACCTATCAAATCCACCAAGTTCAGTTTTTAGCTGGAGTACTCTTAAGCATCTTCCAATAATTTTCCTACTGGTTACCTCAGAATTATCCCACACTGGAGAATTTCTGTGCGGAAGTGCTTGGAATAATAGGACAGAAGTGCCACAAAAATGTAACTGCACAGATATGCCCTTGTATAGATTTCAAAATAATTGCAATGCTCAATATTTACATAATACATTTTGTGAATGCTTAACACACTATTCGCAATCTGCGTTTAATAACTGTAGGGATATCAAACTGTGAAATGCTCAGGTGGCATCTCATTGTTTTACATTTCAATATTAGTTTTGATTTTGCAGCATCTCTTTTATTACATCTTAAATTTTAATGAATTTTATTTGCATGTTCTTTGGAATCTGAAAGCATTTTACTCAGACTTATCAGAACACAGATACAAAAAAGAAACAACCATTCCAGCAGCTGCTGGCAATTCTGTAAGACTAACACACTATAGCAGATTTTACAGAGAAATGATGGAAAAAACAAAGATTGAGGAAGCATGCACTGGTGAGAAAAAAAAAAAACAAAACAACCAACAATAAAATGTTGAAGTATATAATAAACAAGGAATCAACGAAGCAGCCACAGACCATACAGGTGATAATAGCAATATTGCATTGATCAAAGCAGTAAGACTGATGAAAGAAAACAATGAATTCTTTCTTTTCACAAAGGTACATGAAGTAAACGGCATGAACTGACAGATACTACCCAAGGCAGAAGAGAGAAATTATAGAAAGTATTCAGGAAAATCAGAAAAACCTCAAGCTATAAAGAAATTAAGGTGTCTTGTTGGAGAGAATCAGAAAACATAGCTCTTCATCTCCATGAAAATGTAAGGGTTAAATTATACAAAGAACAAATTGCTATTTGGAATTTCTTAAGCAACAATGAAAAGCTCGGTCTGGAAGTATATGGGTAGTAGAGAGCAATATTATGATTTTTTTGTTCCCTCATTTCACACAGAAATGATAAAAGGAGATAATTGTAAGTAGTGAACTGGTCACCAAAAGAAAAGTGGCATGAAGATGTGACATCAAACATAGTGACAATGACTTCTGGTCATTTTCAGAGGTCAGATGCAGGAGAAAGAATGAAGTTCTATGTAGTGATGTATAACTTTTTTCTAATGTGATGTATTACTATTTTTCTACTGAAATTCCAGCTAATTAAGCGATGCTGAGAGAATGAAGAGGTTTTTGTGTCTGTGTTGTGTAGATGTTGTGTAGATATTATTTATTTCTTTAGGTAAGTGGGAAGAAAATTATAATAAGGTAACACAAATTTGCAAATAACATAAAAATTGAGAAAAAAATTCTCATTGCAGAAAAAAAAAAGCAACAGCTGAAGGCAAGTAGATTTTCTACAAAGTGGAAAATAACAAAATACGATGTAACTTTGTCAAATACAAATACACATTTCTATAGAAAAACAAGCCAAAACGTCACTAAAGTGCAGGGACTTGAAATTCAGTGTGCTGAGAACTTGCAAAGAAGAAATATAAAATAAATGTTAAATTCTAGTTTCATTTTGCTTTGAGTTTGATAACAGCATTTGATCTTTTAGTTGTTTTATCTGCCAGTGTGGGTTAATTAAAAAAGGTTAAAGTCACCAATCCAGCCACTGAGTAAGTGCCTTTTATGTTCTATTTAATACACAGATAATGAATGGTCATCTTCACATTTGACTGGAACACAGTGTCCCTAGCCAATAAAAAAAATGCAGTTTTCTTATAGAAAAGAACATAGACATAGTTTTATGGGCAGAAAAAGGGTCACAGCAATTTTTCACTGCTTAGACATTGTGTCATAAAACGGAGCTACTGCAGTGTACTTTTTTTTTCATCGCAATGATTTAAAACCTATTTCTGTACCTGCTGAAATATTTGCAGATGCGTTGACATGAATACAACCTGACATAGATCAACTTCTGCTGATTCACCAGTGTTTCTCCCTTAAAGAGTATTAAACAAACTCTGAGAGTGCGAAATACCAAGAGAGAACAGTGTAAGTACTTCAAATATTAGGAACAATTTCCGCAAGCGAGATCCATCAGAGAAAGAAGAACACTTCAAGAAAAGCGTATCTTTTATAACACCTACATGGAGCATCTATATGAAGCATTCATACAGACACTGAAGTACAGGTAGCAGTCATCTGATGGTGGGTACAAAAGAGAGTTTTGTTGCATCTTTCTACTTTCTTACAATGATCAGTAGAATGAGTTGTGTTGTAATGAAGCCCTTACTGTAGAAGCTCTGTGGTGAATTTTGACTAGCTGCTGATGTGTATGATGCATTTATTCTCCTCTTAGTTAAATGACACAGTAATAAAATCTATTGCCTTTTCTTCACAAAATGTTGGTTTTCCAGTATAATGTTGTGGGTTTTTTTAACTGTTGTCTCAGAAATACATATAAAGAATGGGAAAAAATGAAGATAACAGAAATACAATTAGAGAAGCTGTAATGGTTACCTCCAGTACCACGTATAGTAAATAAAAGAACCTGTATGAAACAACTTTCATCCATATAAAATGCAATTTAAATTTGTCACACTTACCATAAGAAGTCTATCTCCAACCTGTAACCTCCCATCTTTTTGTGCAGCTCCTCCTTCAATAATCTTGGTGACATAAATGCTATTGTCCCCAGGAATGTGTTGGTTTCCCACTCCTCCTGCAATACTGAAACCCAGACCTAGAGAAGAAAGGGGAAAATATGCATTAGCAATGCAAGAAATAACACTAAAGAGAGAGTTCTAGGGTAGCACATTTAATCTACTGTACATTTGCAATATTTTTTTTACAGAAACACAAATAAAACAACGGTTATTTGATGGATCAGTACATCTTCACTTTTTCCTGGAAGGTAAGGGATGCAAATGAATTACTGAAATTATTTTTAATGTACAATTATAGGATGGCAGATATGAAAAGAATCAAACTAATAATGATTCTATCCCAATATCTTGTGCTCAGTAGGGGCCAGTAAAACCTCAAGCTTGGATGTTATTTTGATAAATGTAAGTAAAAAAGACATTGCAACTTATCACAACAAAATGAAAGGTATTCTTGTCCACAGAATCTGAAAAATACTGAGAAGCTTACTGTAGATATGATAAGTTTCTATAGTGCCACACCGAAAATGAAAATGAAAGATAAATGGTGCACATATTTGAATTTAATTATGCTTTGCATGTTTTTCTAGGACACAAATATCTTTGGTTGTGGATATATAAAAAAGTGAGAGTCATTTGTGCACATATAATTTTCTCTCTGTGATCTGTGAAATTCCCAGTAATGGAGACTCTAACAGCCAAAATTTGGAGGAATGTCTACAAGCTGGTATGAATCAGAAAAAGTACGTAGAACATCAGTAGATGTAAGAGCTTTTCATGCTTTTTCCATCTTCTGACACACTACATAAAAGACTAATCACTGCTCTCACTTATAATAACATTTTTATCTCTCAATCAGAGAAAAGGCAGAAATCACTGTATATTATTTCCATAAAAAGTCTACTCCATCAGATTATTTTTTATAGACCATAGATCTAATGGGAACTTCTACCTGAACAAATAAGCTGTTACTGACAATAACCTGCTTAGATTATTGCTTCAACCAGGCATCTCACTTTTAGCTGCACAGAAAAATAGTAGCTAAATAGAGAATAATTACTAATTTTATCTATGAAATACATGGTGCTTAGTCAATCTTACAGCAAACATAGTAGTAATAGCTTCAGCCTGAGCAGAGAAAATACAACAGGAAAAAATGAACTGCATGGAATTTGGCATTTTATCACAAATCCAGCAGCTGACTGCTTGTGCCCTAAATTTAAGTGAGGGTTTATTTAATACACACGGATTTCTTTAGCAGCTGTATGGATACAGAGATAAGACTTTTGGAGTCAATTAAATCTTTTTGATACATTATGTTTTTTTTCTCATATTATTTTTTTCATCGCCATTTTTAGTTTAAAAGAGATGTGAGGTCAGATAACATAATGGACTCTTAATGGATACCATCAAAACAGTAAATTACAAAAAGAAACCACTGAAATTATATCTCAAATTGAAATACCGCTTCCTTAATTAAGATGGCTATTAACAATACACATAAAGTTAATTCAGAAATATGAGATAATTAAAATAAAGCTTTATTTAATTTCCAGCTAATGCTGGTGATGACTGTTACTATTTGTTTCTACTTCTGGGACAGCTACAAGGATGAGAAGACTGTGGTTTCTACTACATGGATGAATTTGCTCATTACCCTGTTGAGTGCTTTTGAAGAAACAAAAAGACATTCTAAGAAAACACCAAGAATTAAAATTCCCTTTAAAACTTTAGTTGTGGACTAGGAACGGTGATCAAATAGTGTTCCTTGGTGACATAATTATCATCATTTTGAAAAAAAAAAAAAAAAACAAAATGCACGTTTCCAGTAAAATGAAGCTCTGAGAGAGGAGATGAATGGGCTAGACTGCAGCTGCAGAACTTCCTTCAGCTCCACTGCTCACCTAAGGCACAGCTGTGGGAAGATTAGCTTCAATCTTCTCCTTTATTATAACTGTAAAGGGCAAGATCATTTCTGGCTATATAGCTATGATGTATTTTATGCAGATGGTTTCCTAACTCAGCCTGGTCCTGTTGTAGTGTAATAGAAGTAAAGACCAAAGCTTCCATTTTCTGCAGCGCTGAAAGGAAAGGCAGTGTTTGCTGTTTGCAGGGTCATATCACAGTTGACATATGAAACTGCAAAAAAATAAAAATAAATTGTAACATGCTATGCCATTATAAAAGTGAAGTTTACAATGATGAAAGCCATACTCTACTTCTCTCATGGACATAAAATATAATTGTGTTACAATGCATGGGGCTATATATTGTTTGTAAGCTGGGTCTGCCTTTGGGATCCACGTAACTGGCTGAGAGTATGAAGAAGCATAAAAGAGTAGAACAAGGCATGAGGAATTACTGTAGGGAGAAAAGTGAGGGTGGGCTGGACAGAACTGAAGAAGAGAGTTTCTGTGGCTTTCCCACCTAATAACAATCTAGGTCCATCATATGTGCATGCTTTAAAAGACTGTTTCTTAGGAAGAGTGGGGAATGGAATCTTGGCAACACTTAGTTTTACTGGAATTATTTTTGTCAATTGCTAGGACATTAGGAAAGTATACTGCAATAAAATTTTGGGGTACGTTTCCAAATGATCTGTCCAAATGATATCAATCAACTATGCTCATCATTTATGCCAATCACCTGTGCTACCTTTCTAAACAATTGGAATTCATTAAAGGCTTTTAGAGCATGATTCATCCGATCTCTTCAGAGAACTGACAGAGACAAGATGAATCACAGTCAAGTTCTGAAAGGCTGGCGACTGGGTGTGGGAAGAGATAGGTGGGAAGATCAATACCATACAGGTTCATCTCCAATTACATGAAAGGTTTCTGTTTAGTTTTAAGACCTACAAAAGGTTTGTGGATCTCTCTTCTCATTGGCTACATCAGATTAATATATGAGATTTTTACTCTATTTATTACCCTATTTTAAAGACAGATAATCACTGGAACTTAGGGAAACACAGGGATCAAGATCCGTTCTCCAATCTCAGTTCTTTTTGCTGCTGAGTAGAAAAAATCAAAACAAAATTGCATGCTTAATTGTAGATCCTTTTTCCTATTAACCCCTGCTGTCAGGAAGACTTTGCCATCAGAATAGACATCACGAGTCTCTTTGAGAATAGCCCTTTATCTCACTTCCTACTTTCTTTGTGCACAATCTCCTTTGCAACAACACCTAAATTTGGACGGAAGACCCAATTTCCTCATAATAGCGATTAGATGGAGAAAAATAAGAGATTTCTTCAGGAGGAGAAAGATGATTGGGTTTAATAATGGTACATCCATGCCATGCTTCATTTCAGTTAAAGCCACTGTAGGCACATATATGATGCGTAAAACAGACAATATGAATCAAACTCTATTTCTTTCCACTTCTAGTGAGTAGGTATTTGTAAAATTCATCTGCCTTTGGGATCCACAAATGTAGGAGTTGGCTGTGAAGTTATTAAATTACTTAGGAGTGGAATGAGGCATTGCTGTTATCATGAGGATAGAGGCAAAGGAAAGAGCTATTCTGTCAAAATTGCAGGAAAAAGTGCTGATGTTAACAATGATTATATACATTTATGCATTCCTTTTTTTTTCCCCTCAATTATTAGCAAAAAATAAATAAATTAAAAAAAAAAATGGTCATCATAAAAAAAAAACAACATTTGTAGCCAAAACAATTTAAAGACCTCCTTTAATTGTAGCTATTTCACAAAAACGTAATTAATAACTATTTACATCTGTTTTGTATTATTTGCTCTATCACTAAATGCATCAATAAATCAGTAAGAACATATAGAGAACATATAGAATAATTGAATCACAAAATGGTTGGGGCTGGAAGGCAATTTAAGATCACCTAGTTTCAACCCCCTGCCATAGGAAGGGACACCTCACTAGACCAGGTTGCTCACTACTCCATCCAATCTGGCCTTTAATGCTTCCAGGAAGGGGGCATCCACAGCCTCGCTGGGCAGCTTGTTCCAGTGTCTGACCACCCTCACAGTAAAGAATTTCTTCCTAATGTCTAGCCTAAATCTATGTTTTAACTACTTTTCTTGCAAAAAGTAGGTATGGAGATTTCTCCTACAGTTAGTTCAGGGATGGATATACAGTAATGAAATCTTTATACGATAATAAAACCACTCTGTAAGACACAAGGACATATCACTTTCCAGTCATCAGAAAGGGAGCTTAAAAGACAAAGTGTAGCTATATAAAATGAGAGAAAGATGTGAAGTTAAATGAAAGCCTCATTAGTAACCCAAATGCAGTGTTGTGATCGCTCACATTGCATGCAGACTGTCAAGCAGGTTTTTTGTTTTGTTTTGTTTTAAATCTGGAAAGTAGAAAGAGGGTTTTGGAGAATAAATTCAACATGAGTCCCCCAGTTCTAGCTGAGAAGCTCCAAATAATAGAGCAGCCATAGGAAGTCGAATTTAAGTCATAAACTTAAAATGTAACTGAGAACCACATCAAAACAGTGTACTCTAGAAGTATAAAATGGGTAATTCCTAATTGTTTGATTCCTGATTTTATTCCAGCATCTCTTACCACCAACCGACAAATCTCCTCAATAGTGTGCACCCTTGTGAAGTCACACAATGCACAAGACTTGTAACAGAAATAATAGGTTAGAATTTAATAGAATGTTCATGGAAGCACAAGAAGAAATAAGAGCATTCCTAGCAATAAAACTGAAAATGAGTTGTTTTTTGTCAAGCCTAGAAGGTTTCGCTGCTAAGCAAGCAGCACAGTTGTACTGCAGGCAGAAGACCCTGTGCTGTAACAGCAGGATGTTGCAAACATGGTTACAGCATGTGGCTGTATCCTTGGGAAAGCTGGTAATACCACTGAAGACATGTATTTGCTAAATGAATTAGAATACGCAGTGAGCAGTTATTTTCCTATGTCCTAGGGAGCCCAAATAAAACAGTACTGTGGACACTCCATAACACTGGTAGACTCCTAGACAGTACAAAACATCTGCCCAAAAATTACATCATGGTCATCAATCAAGAAAATGCTAAGAGGTGGTGTAAGGGTTCTGCATTCCATGTCCTCTGTCACACCAGGGCGAGGCAGATCACCTCAGCACACTCATCTTCAGGTTCGTCAGGATGCAAATACAAGTTAAGTTTCTAGAGTCAAATTGAATGATGTTTAGTTGTCTCTTCCTATGAAAAAGGATGAACCTTCTCATGAATTTATCAAACTTGGAGCAAGGAAGTCCAACCCAGATCTCTAATTAATCTTATTCCACTTACAGGGAGGAAAAGAACATGGATAATATAAAATATATTGACATATAACAACTGAATGACTTGTTTTGACAGTTACCACAGTTCTATCTAGTGCCCTATAAATAAACAAACTGAAACAAGGTTAACTATAAGCAGAGGAGCAGCAGGGAATATCTCCCTTTCCTCTTCTGCCCAAACCTGTAGTTGGCAATTCTGGTCTTTCTAGAGGAGGGATATAACACCTCATAATTGTGGGATTTTAATATGCTTTAATATGCTTAATATGACTTATGAATAATGTTCATTATTGATAGAAAATTCCTTTATTATTCACTATAAGCAAAATTTTAATATATTACACAATGAAAATTAAAATGTTTCACAATAATTGAACGACACAAGGAGGAACTGATTTTCCTCTACAAAGTTTTATTTCTTTCTGTTTTTAATTTTCATCTCATGGATCAATTCCTGAGAAACCACTCATCCCAGACACAGAATATGTCACTTTTTCTCTCTCCTCTGTATTATAGGGGTAGGTTCAAATATCAATTCATTTGAGTGAATTATAACAATTGGTATTCCTGACTCATGTCACAGCTCATATCAGGAGTTAGAGGAATAAAATTTGACTACATTTTGTTCTGTGGATAAAAAAATCAGTCTAAAGTACTGCATGATTCATCAAACTTTAACTAATATTCATAACATGCTTGAAAGCTGACAACTTTCACTGCCATCATTAGTTCCTTTTTTTCTGACCTGTTCCCAAATTGCTTTAGAGTACTCTTTGTAATGAGCAATTTGGTAATAATCTCAACTGCGAAGGAGGTCCAGCGCCCTACAAAGCTGATCATTAGCCGGTCTTTCCCTTTAATGGCCTCAGGTTAAAAATTTCAAGTACCTTCCTTATTGTTTTTGACATTACTTTGCAGAAATATGTTGTATTTTCAGGTATTTCCCTGATCATGTCAGATAGAATAAAGATGATGTACACTGCCACCAAGTAAGAATATTCTTTGAAACCACTTAATGCGTGCAGAAAATTATTGTCCCCTTTATGCTCTGTGTATCATTATATTCTTGTGCTTTCACATACTTATCCAGCAGCTGTTATGCAGCTCTTTTGTTCTTCCAGCCCACAGACACTTTCATTGTGATTATGTCTGTCAATCCTGACATTCTGGCTGTCAGTGCATCACCTTTCCATACTTCTGGACCAGCAGAGATATCAGATACCAGTACAGCCTGGACTGAGGATGTGAGTGGAAAGTATACAAAAAGCTTCCACTTAGCACTTAGCAGCCAGCACTTTTGTGACTATGACTGAACACTGCTTAGCAGCTGTAATTATACTGCAAGAAAAGAAAATCCCTTTCATGCATGTCATACTGTTTGCATAGAAACACTGATGCTTGTCTCCAAAGGAAGGAACTCTTCTGTCACCTCAGCAGAGAGGGTTTTGGGGTTTGCTGCATGGCTGCAGATTTTTGGTTGGAATAGATAATAGCATTGATCTTTTCTAAATCTAAAACATTGCAGTAACACAAGCTGGCTGCACAGCCCTACAAAGGGATCTGCAGAAGTCTGCTCTCACTGCATTCTTGATGAAAAGCAGGAAAGAAAACAGTAGAATCACTGAATGGCTTAGGCTGTGGAGACCTTAAAGTCATTCAGTTCTGACTCCCTGCCATGGGCTGATTGCCCCCCACTAGCTCAGGTTGCCCAGGGACCATCCAAGCTGGCCTTGTGCACCTGCAAGGACAGAGCACCACAGCTGTCTGGGCAGCAGTGCCTGGGCCTCACCACCTTCTGAGTAAACAACTTCCTAAACTAAATCTCCTCTCTTTTAGTTTAAAGCCATTTCCCTTTGTTCTATGAGTATCTTCCTGTGTAAAAAGTCGGTCTCCCCCCTGCTTATAAGTTCCCTTTAAGTAAGCCTCAGTGAGGTCTCCCCGGAACCTTTTCTCCTCCAAGAAACGAGCCCAACAACCTCAGTCTTTCTTTGTAGGTGAGATGCTCTATCCCTCTGTTGATGCAGCTCAGGATGCAGCTGACATAATGCTCTGCAAGAGCACACTGCTGGCTCACATCCAGCTTTTTGTCCATCAGGACCATAGAACCATAGAACGACTTGGATTGGACGGGACCCCAAGGATCACGAAGCTCTAACCCGTCTGCCACAGGCAGAGCTGCCAGTTGCTGGATCCAGTATTGGACCAGGCTGTCCAGGGCCCAAACTGACATTTTGGGCTTTTACTCCCTGTGCATAACTACCCCTCCTCATATGACAAAGTTTCATGACAATTTAACCTCACAAGCTCCAGTGAAGCTAGCTACATTCCATTGAACTGAAAGAGTGGTTTGGCTGGTTGGTTTGTTTTGAATTCAACTCCCCCAATTTTTTCTCCTCATTTTCATAGTAATAGGTTAGACTAAGAGAAATACTTGCCTTGTGTTTCTGACTCAGCCTTTTCCAAGACCCTCCCAACCCAACTGTGCTGAGTTTCCATAGTTATATGGCCTTCCAGAACGCTCCCAAAAAAACTATGCTGTGATTCTGTGCTTCTACGGACTTCCAGGAGCTTCCTAACCCAACCGTGGGAAGGGAGGAAGGCTCATCCCAAACCTTCTCCCGGATATTGTGGAGGGGGCAGCTGCCCGCCCCTGCAACACCCCGTGGGCCTGGCTGGGAGGAGCAGTGACCCCCTGAAGCACCTCCAAGTTTTCTGCAGAGAACTCTAAATGAGTCCTTCTGCCAGTCTGTACCCGTACCTGAAATTGCTTCAACCCAACTGCAGTACCTTGGCCCTGTTAAATCTAATTATTGCTTGTCTGCTTTTCAAGCATGTCCAGGTCCCTCTGGATGCTCTCCCTCCCTTCTCAGCTTAGTGTCATCAGCAAACTTGCTGAGGTTAAAGAATGATCCTACAGAGATTAAAATCTCTTCAATAAATAGATGCATACATACATACATACTGTGCCAAATTGCTCTCCAAAGGACAAAAAACTCAGAAAAATGGAACCTAGGGAAAACTGAATGAAGGAAAGACCATGGCAGCAGCTTGGTTGCTGACCCAAGTGGCAGGCTGGTTTTCATACCTTTGATTGTAACTACCTAAACACGCTTGCAGTCTCTATTTCAAATTTTACTTACTGCTATCTGTGCCATCGGGGACCATATCACAGAATCACAGAATCACCCGGGTTGGAAGGGACCTCAAGGATCATGTAGTTCCAACCCCCCTGCCTAGCAGGGCCACCAAACACACACATTCAGATCAGGTTGCCCAGGACCCCGTCCAACCTGGCCTTAAACACATCCAATGACGGGGCATCCACAACCTCCCTGGGCAGCCCGTTCCAGGGCCTAACCACTCTCCTTGTATAGAACTTCCCCCTAACATCCAACCTAAATCTTCCCTCCTTCAACTTGGATCCATTTCCCCTAGTCCTGCTGTTGTCAGCCCTTTTGAAGAGTTTACTCCCCTCGTGGGTGTAGGTTCCCTTCAGGTATTGATAGGCTGCAATGAGGTCACCCCGCAGCCTTCTCTTCTCCAGGCTGAACAAGCCCAACTCCCTCAGCCTGTCCTCATAGGGGAGGTGCTCCAGCCCCCTGATCATCTTAGTCACCCTCCTCTGGACCCTTTCCAAAATCTCAATGTCTTTCTTGTACTGAGGGCTCCACACCTGGACACAGTACTCCAGATGGGGCCTCACAAGAGCCGAGTAGAGAGGGACCATACATAATTTTAAAATTGGGCTGGCACACTGATGCCTCCAGTTCTTTACAGCTGTTCCAGACTGACACTGCTCGGAGCTCACTCTGCTTCTGTATCGTTTCTTTGGACCCAAAGGGTTCATCCAAGTGCTCTGAGACTGGAGTCAGTTATGCAGTACAGTTTAGAATATGCTAAAATGTCTTCTGGATATTTCAGGGATTTTTTTCTGGATTTCACTTTGGCCTCTACATCCATTCAGAAGCAATTTTATACAACTACAACCTTCTTCCAACTGTTGTTGTTTTTTTGTTTTTTTTTTTCTTTTTTTTTTTTCCATTCTTTTGGGTGGAAATACCAAACATTACAGTAGAAAACAATGAATTAAAAGAGCATTAAATGGAATCTGTTGTCAGAACACAGAATTACAATCCCTGGCTCAAGAAAAGGTTGTTTACATTGCTTGCAGGAGAGGAGATGATGGGGAAGAGAGATTATAATGCAAATGTTAATGTACCTGCAAGGCAGTGAGAGCAGGTTTAAAAACAATCAAACAGTAGATACAGCAGGTAAAACATTGAATTATCGTAACAGTAAAGCTAATCCTTCTGTAATCTTTAACAGAGCCTTCAAAATCTATCTTGTTAAATTGCATTTGTTTGTAGAAAATTTATAAAAATTGTTTTACATGCAAATGGAAACAATTCCTTTTTTTCCATTCAGTTTTGCAGTTAAGAGTTTTCTGCATTATGGAGTTTTTGCCTGCATATAATTATCCCTAAAGACATATTCTCTCCAGATGTAATCAAAAAGAAAAGAAACAGGAAGCTAGGAAAATACACCGAAAGCCTCATTATAAATCATGTTTATTCCACACTTTTTTACATCTTTTCAAATTAATTGAGAAATATTTCCCAGAAAGCACAGACAACAAGAAATGGCCTAATTGCACCATGGGAATTCTCTAGGAATACCTAAAAATTTAACTTGAGAAGAAAAGGTAGTATTTCTAATTTCACAGAATAAGCTGATATTTAAAGCATTATTGAGAATTCAAGTTTGGTAAAAACCATATTAAATCACACCGCCACAATTTTACCAACTTAAATTCCAAAAAGAGAGATAAAATGATTTTGTTTTTTATCATCTACTGACACTCTAAGAGTTACAGCAAGCACATCAGTTCTTTTACAAAAAGCCACACTACACCAAGTCCAAACATTTCATGTGAAGAACATTCAAATTATGCTTTTAAAAAGATGAAAATTAGTGACATAAAACAGAGATGTTTGAAATCTGCCATTTGGGAACAGGATTAACTGCTTACGATTTTATTTTTTTTAAATGTCTTCTCTCTCATTTCCATGCCAGGTTTGCATATGCCTACTCTAAAGCTGCATATTCACACTGACTTCCTGTTCACACAAGAAGTTTCCACACATTTTCAGTGCACCCACAAGTACAAACAGTACTCAGATTCAGTCACCAGAAATTGGAATTTCAGATGAGGGCAGACATCATCTAGCTGGCTGCCTCTGTGATAGGATCACTTACAGGGAACAATGTTGAACACAACATAAGTTACTGTGGGGTTGAATGTTGGCTGAACTATTTTTTTTTTTCTTTTCTTTTCACTCTATTTGTTTCTGTATTTGCAGCATTTTTCTTCAGAAGGGGTTTTGACTCACCCTCTGCCAGATGCCAGATTATGGATGAAGCAGCAGGCTGTCCTAATTGGCAGCAGAAAGCCGGGCGGAGGATTGCAGTGTGCATTTTCAAGATTACGATATGCTCATCTAAAGACTCTTTACTTCCAGAAGAGGTAACTCTGCTTACCTCCCTGCCTTTGGCCATATTTCCCCAATGCCTGCCCTGTACTAGCCATGAATACTTCTTAGCCATATGATTGCCAGCTCTAAAACAGCACAAAAAAACCAGGACAAGTGATCTGAACAGATCAGGTGCGAATTCACCAGCACCAAAGGCACCAGGGGCTGGCAGGTGGGGATGGTGCTGGCTTTCATGCCCTTTTTCTTGGTAGAACAGTTTTTTATGGAGGCACTTTAGAAAGACTTTGGCTGCTGTGGTGAATAATGACTTGTATGTAGGAATAGAAGTTGTTCTGAGCAAGTTTGTTGCTGATACTAAGTTGTAAGGAGCTGTTGATACTGTCAAGGGTGGAGAGGACTTGCAAAGAGATCTTGACAAATTACAGAACAAGTTTGCCCAGCAAACTCAACTTACGGGATGCAGGGACAGAAGCTGAGGATACGAGGCCAGAAGTATCTCTTTAGGTTAGCACATGAAAAATTCTCTGTGAAAATATGCCATTACAGCATGAGGTCTATTGGGTAGAAAGGGAGCAATAAAACTGCTCTCCTAAACTTGAGAAAGAGCAGTTAGCAATTACAGCTTTGTAATTCTCCCAAGGGCTGAAATGTCTGATATTGCTGTAGGGGAAGAAAAGGGTGAAATAATGGTGCTTATTCAACATTTCTCCAATTTTTGCTCTGACAGATATATTGGTACCATGAACATTTCCTGATTAGAGAATGAAATATAAAACCTTTACTCACCCTTTCAAGAGAAGTACTGGGCTTGAGAAAGCTGAATTTACTGACCACTGGTGGCCCTGTGAGAACGGCATTTAATTCAGGGAATGCTTTTGCACATGGGTTGAATGCAGTAGGAAATCTTTTTTTTTTTTTTCTTTTCTAATACAGGTTTTTAAGACAACTACCCACATTACCACAAATATGTTTTTGTAGCTGTATTTATTTTTACTTTATGATCTGTTCAAAATACAGGCTTCCCTAGAGATCTATTTGATAATCCTCTCTCTAAAGTTTTCAAACTGAGGCAGAGGTACCTGGAAATGGTATCAATATGGCAGGATTGCTGTTGTAAAACCAAGAGAAATCTCTTTTCCTGATCCTCTCCTCTTTCTATCAGACAATTTAGATAAAATATTGAAGATTTTCTTCCCTTCCAGTGCTGGTTAGAGTCTTCTATTTCACTTAACTCTATTTAATTACTGTTCTATTGCAAGTAAATTCAAGAATGTAATTGTTGGATTTAAGCAACAAAACAACATTGCATGGATCCTATGCAGTGACTTAAGACAAGCAGGCAGTTATGGAAACTTTGAATGCACTGATGAGATCCAAAGAATCTGCTACTACTTTAACAATATATAATGTCTTGGGTACAAACTATGAATTAAGGTTCACTCTCAGTGCTTGAAGTACGCAGTTTGTTTCAAGCATGGGAACCAAATCTATGCTGACAGTCAATCATAGTTTGATTGTCATTAAAAAATAGTACCTACATAATTTTCAGCTTAGTTTACCATTAATTACTGCAATTACTGACAGCAGCACAAATTATTTCACCTTCTAATAATGTAAAGTGAAAAGCACCTGATCCTGTAGATGTGCGCACCAAGATTTGTTTTAAAGAAGTTATTACTTTCTGATGAGATGTTCAATTATTAAATCATGATACTATGTGAAGCTGTGCTTTTCTCACCATTTTCAGATCAAGATTCATTATTGAAATCTACAGACTCAACACAGGAAATAATTATTATAATTCACACAAAAAATGGTATTTTCTGTATGCAATATTAAATGATGTACTTTCAACTGATTACAGCTGGGTCAGTGCTTTTAAGCTGGGTAGCTGTTCTAGACAAACATTTAATATTTTTTCACCAATTAAATAGAGACAGAAGGAGTAGTCTGTCAGTTTAGGATCCATTTAACAACCACAAATGTCAGGGAAAGACTCATCAGTTTCTTTTGTTCGTACTCCATCTGATGAAGGGAATTTAGCATTTATCGTCTTATCCCATGTTGCAAAGCTGAACAGAAATGCATTCCTGAAAAGCTCTCTGCCAGTTATACTGAAGCCTGAAAACATAAAATGAAAACACAATTCATCTTGTAGCCTCTTATCTATTTGCAATCAATCCATAAATAATCTGTCATCCATTTGGTTGCTTCCTCTTTAAAAATCAAGTCATAAATTGACAAGTATTTTTTTTTTTCATATAAGGCAATTTACAGAGCTCTGATGTTCAAAGTTTGCAAGTACATAAATGACACAGAAAAAAACAGATGGTGATTACTGCACTAGAGTAATCAGGTGAAGGTACTCTGAAAATGGATTCAAGAGCCGTTGCTCTTTGTGTTGACTTTTCTACCCAAACTATCCCTTGGTCCCTTAGATCTGTTTATTACTGATGCTGTCTTGCAGAACTCTTAAGAAAAAAAAACAAAATGAAAAAAAAAAAAACCCTTTATTTGCTGCTGATATGCATCCTTTACTCACAGAGTAAAATAAAACACTTATGTCTCAACAGAAATTGTGCTAAATGTTGGAAAAGGGAATTATGCTCCAACAAACATGAATGGAATAGTAATGTGAACCCATATTTGAAATCTGCATTCAGAAATACAGATCTTTCCAGATTCATCCCAGAGCACATAAGATTTTCTAACAGCTTATGCTTGACAGTGTGAAGACGCAACTATGAAATTTTAATATGATTCTTTCAGGCCACATTCTTTCATCTGCATTACAGATTTTTTTCCTAATAAGGGTTTTCCTGATATTTTTTTTATCAGGCATCTTCATTAGGTACAGTAAAAAATAAGTCCCTGCTACTAATCCTCTGAGGGGTTCATCACAGGGTATTAATGTGGTCTTTCCATCAACTGTTTCAATTAATAACAGCTCCTGAATCTCTCTGCAATGTCAGAGGTAGGGTGTATTGCTGTTTTTCGGGGAATGGTGTACACAGCATTCCTGATAAAAAGTGAAACTCTGAGGAAAAGACTGAATGCACTAAACTGTTGATTTATTCCCAGACCTCTTCTTGGCCATCTCTTGGAAATTTAAGGCAGTTATTTGGAAGAAAAGATTCATCCTAGTGGGACCCACAAACACAAAACCCAAAGCCTATAAGACAGATTTTAGCTATAAAGAAACCCAACTCTGTTAAGAGCTGGAGAAAAGCGTTTTATCTGAAGTCAAGACTTAGCATTAAAAGCTTTAGTACAGTCCAAAGCAATGGGGTGTTGGCCAGCCTCCAAGTACTGAAACCTGATGTGAGAAGAGCTTTTAACGAAGAACCGGCCATATATATCTGACCAAAGTGTTCCTAAGGAGCATGATCCCGACCTGAGCAACAGAAAAGTTGAAAAGCCAGAGAAATCTTTCCTGGATGTAACTGAAAATATGCAGGCTGACATGGCATGTTCCAGTATTTATTCAAAATATTATATGTGAAGAAGTGTATTTTCTAAAAAGTGTCTTAATCTCTCCTAGCCATAAGTAAAATAAAGAAGATGGAAATCAAAATACTAAATTACAGTTGAGAAAAAGTGCAGGAATTGTGTCTTTTTTTGCCTGGAAGACACCTTTTTTATTTCTACAGGTGCAGGATTGTAATAGCCCTATGTCTACTGTTTGTCTTTACACTGAGCTGAAATGAGAAAATGTTTTTATGACCATTGAGTCCCGGGGCTGGAAGAAACTCCATGGATCATTTATTCTACCTCCTTGGCCTGAGGCAGAGCCAAAGATAGTTGCATCATGGCTAACAAATGGCTAGGCAGAACACCTGGTTATTTCCTCTTCTAGGGACATGGTGACCTGCCTGGTAATCTATCATATCACAATCCTCATTTTTTGTTAAATCCAATCCATGTCTTATTGTAATTTGTCTATTATGCTTTGTTCTACACCCTTCCTACCAGGCATACAGAGAAAAATCACGCTTCAACGATGTGTTACAAAGCAAGAAGAGTATTGTTAGAAGCCCACAACCCCCCTTCCAAGTCTTTGGTTTTTTAGATAAATGACTTCAGATCACTCATTCCTTCCTTGTAGGACAGGCTTTCTAAATCTCTGATCATTTTTACTGCTTTCCCCTGGAGTCCTTCCAGCTGGTCCACACCTTTATTGAAGTGGAAATCTCAAAGCCTGGGCTCTCCAGCTCAGTCTTTACCTGTGAAGGATGAAAGGATTTCTCATGTCTTATAAACTATACCTCAATTTATAAATCCCAATATAGAGTTTGAATGTTTCATCGCAGTGTGATGTTTAAAAGACAAGATGCTACAGCCAACAAAGTCCTGGATCCTTTGCTACAGGATTCGTGTCCTGACAGTTTTCTGTAAAGCACTATTTATTGCATTATTTGATTATCTCTACTGAGAATGCTTTGCAGTTGTCCCTACTGAATTTACTGAATTACAATTCAGCAAAATGTCTTTTTTTTCAGATTACTTTCAGTCCTAACCCCTCACAGCACACAGTGTCATCTGAGAAAAATATATGAAAAAAAATGCTGCAAAAGAGCATTACATCCTTTGCTAACCATCGCTCCTCAAATTTTTTTCTAGGTACTTATAAAAGGATTCAGTAAGTCTTCTGGTATTCCTTTGGGATTTTGAAAGCAAACTAATGGTTTTATACTCTCTTGCCTTCCCTTGTTGACTTCAATGAAAATGAGCTTTCTGCTTGCACCTGGCAGCTTTTCCCTCTGCCTTTTCTGCACAGTGTATAAAAGAAACCCCAGTTAGCACTGATTTGATCAGCTAAGTCTGAGTGGTCTGAGATCAAAATCATAAGGGCCTGCAAGTGCAAAAATGTCTAATATATTTAAGTGCTGCCTGGCCTGCTTCTTCTTCATTTCAGGCTGAAGTCTCACTCTGCTGTCACTGGTGTTAATCATGATAGCATTCTTCGTACAGATGACCTTGCTGTGAAAACTTATGCCAGCCAAATTGTAGACACATTTTATGTCTTCCTTCAAAAGCATCTGTCATCTCAGCATTCCCTCTGTACCTACAAAGCACATCTCTAAATTACAGTTGGTTTTATTCCATCACAGAGGGGATGTGCATGCTGCTATGGAATTGACAAGTATTTTAAAATAACTTTCAGGAAATTTTGTCGATAGCATTTGACAATCATTACAATTTAAAAACAGCTCATATGCAACTTACAGAGTACAGATAAGATTCACCCCTGGCCTATGATTAAAACTGAGTTCATTTTTTGACCAGAGTAGAGGAAACATAAATGTGCCTACACTAAACAACTTTACTACATGATCTACTGCAAATTTATGCTTCCTCATTTCAGTTTCCTTTGTTTCTCTATTCATTTCAGAAGACATCCTATATCCTGTTTTGCATAACAAACAAACCAAACCAAGCCAGAACACAGATTATGGGGAAAAAGTCAATTAGATCCTTATTTGCAAAAATCAATTTCCAAAATTAAATCTTCAAGCATGCCCAGAGGATATTGTTCTTTTAGCTTTTGTGTTGTCTCTTTTGTCCTATCCTAAAGAATTTATTTATTTATTTATTTATTTTTGGTCACTGTACACTATTTTATATTGTGTTCAATGTGAAGATCTTGCTTTCCAGTTTTTTCTTTCTCAAAGGAAATGATTAGACAAGCTTCTTTCTAAAGAATCCAAGAGCAAGCTTCTTATTTGTTCATAGAAATCATTACTGAAATTCCAGAAGCCAACATGCCTTTGGTTTCATGCTCTTGGAATACTTATATATGAGCTAACGTTTCTTGTTCAACAGATATAACTTGCTTTTGCAAGCTCTCACTTGTACATTTATCTTAGAAAATACAAACTAGAGGCAGAGCTTTCTCCTTGTCTTTCTCATAGGGAGTTAAATACAGATAAAAATGTGCTCTGGAAGAGGTCACAAGGTGTTTTTTACTTTTTTGTCTTCCAGACACCAAATGTTTTGCACTGAGAAAAACTGATCACCTTGCCATTGTCCCAAACGGCAGCAAACATCTTAAACATGCCTCTGAAAGAGAAGAAAAGAAGTGACATTCCCAAGAATCACACGGCTTTCCTTCTCACCTGAAAAACAAGTGAAAAGTAACTATGTGCCAGGGATCACAAGACTTTGGCTTAGCAAGACTAAACTTTGCTTCTGCAATGTCTGATCAGACCTCATCTGCAATATAAGAACCTCTCCAAGACGTCCAGAAGAGCTGACCTTTGTATGTATTGAGGTAGCAGATACAATACCAGAATTTTTGTGCATTGGAGTCCCAGAGCTTAGGGTTTCTTCAACTCATATCTTAAGATAACACAACTGGAACGTAGGGCCATCTGCACAAATCATATCATTCTGGCAAAAGGCAAAGGATCTTCTGTCTAAATCAAAAGAAAGATTGCCGTCTCTAGAAATACACACATAATTAAAGAAACAAAGCAAAACAGAAGATCCTTACAGGTGAAGGCAGTGCAGTTTTCCAAAGTTGTTGAACAAATTATCTGAATTAACAAATAATAAGTTAAAGCTAAAATACTGAAGGGAAGTTTCTTTTCGACAAGTTGAGATCTGATTGCCACTTTATAGTTATCATCTCAAAAGAAACCTATTCTTTTCACTGCAGCTAACAACAATCATAGACAAACTTTAGAATACTGAAAGGAAAATGAGGATGACAAACCCACAGACAGGGCCAGGATATAGTATGGGGAATTGACAGATGAATTACTATATACAATTAATCTCTTTGGTGTCTGGCTCCTGACTGAGCCAGCTACTTCCTTCAGATGTTCAGAGACACTTTTAATATACTGCCTTCCTTTTTTTCAACTAGTGGAAATGAAAGAAAAATATTGAGAATCTTGAATATTTTTTAAATAGGCTGCAGACTTACACTTCATTTGCTGCATCATTTGAATCTTCAAAGCTTCACCCAGCTTTCTAACTTTACCATCATCTAAATCTCTGAAGCCTGCCTCAGAAGACTGTCTACCTGTATTTAGAATTACCACAAAAAACAAACAAACAAACAAAAAAAAACGAATACAAGAAAAGTGAATATCTACAGCTCTTCAAGACATAAAAAATTAACTAAATACAATTTATTCTTTTAAAGATGTATTTAGTGGCACTGCAGTATTTTGCTGATGCATGTTGTTTTTCAGTGATTTCTTGAGAAAGATCTGGACACCTGAAAAACTATCAGTAAGACAGAAATTGTTATGTAGATAGTTAACTGAGCAATAAAGGATGAAATCTCTGCTCTGTAATTTCACCTGGTTAATTTGCACTTTTGGCTTTATACTCAAGAAAGGATGAAGCTATGCAAAGAAACAGCCCTAAGGATTCTCAGACTATTCAGTTGCAAGTGACAGATGTCATATCAGTGAACAGATTCCACAAAGGATGCTAAAGCCTTAATGTATCCTGTTACATCTAGACGTCATATCAGGCTCAAAGCAATAGCTGTCATATAATTGTTTATTTATTAAAGTGATGAAAGATCAAGGATAATCATTCTCTAAAACTCACCTGAGGAATTTAAACCAAAGAACATAAAGGTGGTGAAAAAAGAAGCAAGGAAGCTGCCACTCCTTAGACAATTCTCACTACTCCACTAAGAACACAGAGAAAAGATACACTGGCCTTCTGTCTAGAGAAGGACTTCTTTCCACACCCAGCCTAGTAGTTTAGCAAATGACATCATTCTCCTTCCTCATCTTTTGATTTATTGTGCATCTGGAAACGGTGATGAGATAATTAGCATTTTGCTGCACTGTCTGCTGGACCTCCTCCCTTTCTCATTTTGGCCTGATGAAAACAGTGACGGGAAACATAATGAAAGGGTTCTTCTTTTGCTCCCCTTTTAAATCTTACACAGTACTGTAGAGTGGGGATGGAAACAAAAATATTTTCTGACCAAGAAATTCTTAATATAAAGGGAAGAAAAACAAACATAGATATGTTATAGTTACAAGATTGGCTGTAATTACATTACACTTGGTCAGAAGAAAATGTTTCAACTGGGAAAAGAAACTAACCAAGATTTAGTTATTTAGTTATTACACTGGGAATTAGTGTAATATTTGTCTTAGATGAAAAAAAAAGCCACAAGAAGTGTGTAGAGGTGGAGAAACAACCTTGGAAATACTAAAACTGACAGAGAAAAAAACAGTGGCATCAAGAAAACATCTAAAAGCTCAGATGTTAGTTTTCCATAAAAGCCAAAGACAAAAGATACTGCAAAGAACTTTCCAACAACATCCCAGCAGTCAGTAGGTAGCTGGAAAATGCATTTAGTAATTTCCTTTGAAGGACTGCCACCAGTACAGAGACGGTTGGGTCCCTTCCAACTCAGAATATTCTATTATTCTATGATAAATCAAAGAGTATTTTTAAAATAGTCCATTACTGATACAACAGCTGAGAACAGAAATTGAGCACACCTTTTTCTGTGTGTAAAAGAAGTGAACAAAGAAAAGTAAGCACCATTCTTCTCCCTCAGCTTTCCTGTGTGAGATTATAGAGGTAAACCTGCCAGATCTATTCTAGGGGGAACCTCATAAATCATACAAACTCCTCTTAATTCTCACCAAAGGCTACAGAAGTAACTTTTAGCACAATAGAAGGATTGACAGTATCAGAGAAAACGAGGACACACTGTTGCACGGTACCACTTGCTGTCTAGAGCCAGAGCTGATAAAATTATCAAGGTGAATGGATAGTAATATGAAATGCCTAATTCAGAAAGCAGTACTAAAGATTCTCTGAATTGAAATGTCAACAGATTAATCAGCTCCAGGCACGGCTAAATGTGATCTACCGTAGCAACAATTTGATAATACCATGTTCTGCCATTTAATTGCAATTGTAACAACAGGCTTACTTTTTTCTCTAGTGAAGACAAAAGGAAGCTAGACAAAGCTGCTTCTTTCTCAAAGACGAGCTCTGTGGCATCCAAACCTACCTGCACATCTTTCTCTTTGCTGCTGTTTTCACTCTATTGTAGCCACAGTTCATTAAGATGAATTGTATTCTATTGAAGATGCCTCATCAGTAAGTATTGCTGAAGCAATTTAGTAACAATCTCAATGCTCAGTGCTGGATTTTTATAGTCATCTAAATTGGCTATTAAAATACAGCACTGCACTTTGAAATTGCTACTGCACCACTTCAGAAATTGTTATCGTGATGGAGTTGCAGAAAGTACTGCTCATTTCAGTAGAAACTTCATTTGTTATGAATGACTTCTGGAAACTGATACTTAAAATCTACTATCAGATGAGGAGTGGGTTTTGCATATTAACCCAGAAGTCCTGGAGAGTTTTTAAAAATCAAATGGTTTTAAGGGAAAAACACAAAACAGACAAATAGGCATATATAAAATAGATGCAAATAGAAAAATGG
Organism: Centrocercus urophasianus; assembly: GCF_019232065.1. Classification (NCBI taxonomy): domain Eukaryota; kingdom Metazoa; phylum Chordata; class Aves; order Galliformes; family Phasianidae; genus Centrocercus; species Centrocercus urophasianus. The sequence continues at coordinate 1,087,970 of NW_024884141.1, read as the reverse complement.
AAATGGAAAATTACTGTAAATGGAAAATGTCAGTGAAACATAAAAAAAAGAAGTCAAAATTATTGTATCAGGATTTTCCAACCTGAGCAATTCTATGATTCTCTGATTCTATAAAAACAAAGGATGAGCCAGAAATACAAACATGCTGGTATATCCTGCTATGATTTCTTCCATCAGGCATTAGCATTCATATACTAAAGTATTTCTGAGAAATAACAAAACCTCTTATAGCACTCTTACAGAGCTCTTAATTTTATGAGCTTCAAGAGAATACCATATTCATGTGATAAACTATGCAGATACTCACATATTCTTATATTAGACAATCTTAGCCTACAGGGAAACTATGTCTTTTAGTGATGTTAACTTATAAATGATTATTTTGAATCACAATCTTAAAATTGGGTAATTATGTTTTAGTGCTTGGCGGAGCACTTTCTGCTTATTGGATTAAATGCCAGGCCCTTCAAGCAAAGACATTTCACAAAGACAGTAGTATTTGAGTTTCAATTGTGGTGCCTTTTCTATTTATTCCTTTGGTAAGTGCATTACAGTAACATGAAATGAAGCACTTAGATTAGAGTCAAGAACTTACGTAGTTTGTTAAATCTAGAGTTTGGAAAATTTGCCTGCTTTCTCATATTTCTACAGCTTTTTTTAAAGTTGTCCAATTTTACTCCATTTTAGATCAGGATCCATAAAAAAGCTCACAGCATGGATGGAGAACAATGAAAAATAGAAATGACTTCACAGCTGATGAATCCATAGGACTAAAATTTTTGAAAGATCATAAGAAAATGTTTCTGGTTTGTGAAAAAAAAAAACCAAACAACCGTTTTTCTGTTGGAATACAAGAAAAACTGTTCAGAGCAGAAGCCGTGGAGCAAGATAAACAGCATGAGAACCAAGGACACCTCTAGAAGAAAGAACGTCTCACGGCTCTGATTGGATAAGCGCCTGCGTGAACGGTTGAAGAGGGCTTTGTAGAATGCTCTGTTGACATGCAAAGGTGGATGGGAAAGTTGTAGGGGTGGATGGAAAAGCTCGAAAAAGAAAACTTGTGAAGATATATAAGTGATGTAAGAACTTGTAATAAACGATTTGGATTGTTCGCATCTGAGTCCGTGCATCACACGCTGCGTTCTTCTGAAAACACTTTGGAATTACTAAAACATTTCTTAGAATGAAATTAAAAATGTTTTGAAAACTTCAGGTTGTCATAAATTAATAAAACATCTGCCTAACTTTCCATACAACCCCTTTCTCCTCAAGTTGTAAGGGTTACTATGTAGTATTTAGTGTCCAGTAAATTAGAGGAAATAGGCCAGGGTAAAACTAGAGAGATAGCTATAATAACAAAAATATACACACCATCGTCTCTCTGAAGGAATCATTTGCAAACAGTTATCAGACAACACAAGTGGAAAGCTCTTGGCGCTCTCTGAAACTGGTAACTGAGGTTCTTCGTTTGCAAAAGCTCTCTGTTCCATTTCAAGAGCTGTAGCTATTACCTGAGATGAAAAGGTAACCTTTGGCTTTGCCTTAGTAGATAAAAATAATAGGATTTCTCCTTACTTATTGGGAACAGCAATTGTAAACATTTTTTAAAAGCTGCTCTTCTGCTGCCTTGAATTGAATACCTTTTTTAAGAAGTGACACTTTTAACAAATTTCAATAGCACACATAATTGTACCCAACTTTTTGGACTACTTCACTTGTCATTGCAAGATAGGATGCTATCAATGCAACACAGCACAAGCTTTTCCCATTAAGGCCATCAATTCAAACTAAAACATGTCAACTCCAATGACATAAGTATAAACTTTTGTGAAACTGTGTTAATAAAAAACATTTCAGTAACAATTCAAGGTACCTTTGCAGTGAAACCACTGATGGTGAAAATGCCTGCATCTTTTCAAGAAAATTCCATAACTAAGCAAGGGGTTGAAAAATATGCTACTTAAAAGATAGTGATTCTTTTCCAGATACAGTAGGAAGCTTTGTTATTACCCAGTCACTTCAACTACTGTCATCAAGAATTAAACAGCTAGCTATGTGAAAAGCAAATGTCCCACGTGCTGCACACTCACTTCAGGCCACCACAGAAAACAATGAAATGGAAACTCTGAAACGGGTTGTGCTGAATGACTTCATCTAATATTTAGATGAATTTACATAATTTAAAAAATACATGCATGTTATGTCCTTCATATTCATCCCATCTTATTTCTGAGTATTTTACTGAGATGCCACAGCTTAGTTTTTCGTCTTTAAGAAGTAAACTAAGAGAAAGAAGATAGCTATCTGCAGGGAGATACAGGATTGGGCTAACAGTGCTTAACAGACACATTCTAATGGAGTGCCTCAAAACAGAACAACACCCTGAAGTGTTTCAATGAAAAATCCCCAAAAGGCCCTAATTCTGACAGATGGAAAGGTCTAGAGGAATAAGTGCCCCCAGATATTTTTTTTTAAGGGCACAAAGCTGAGTGGGGTGAACCTGCTAAAAATGTATCGTTGGTTGAATTCACCAGGAATGAAAAAAAGGCAATCTTACAGACAACAAAACAGAAATGTAGCTGCAGTTCAGTTCAGAGCTTTTTCATCTAAAATACAGTGAATAAAATGGCAGCTGTGGCCACTGCTGCAAGACTGCTGCAGTTAAAACACTGATGGTTACTACTGAATTACCATAGGGGTGAAGGAAATTAATCCTATTTCTGTATGATTCTGTTCTCAAGCCACTAGCAGATCCAGATGGTAGAATCAGCGACACTTCATATTGTTTCTTTTTTAATGTTTTTAAGTCTGCCATTTTCCTACTCAAGCTTCCCAGTACTCAGCTGTTCTGCTTCACACTTCAGCTTCATTTCTGCAGCTGTGTTTTCTTTCCCATGTTACATTTCCTATAGAACTGAGATCTGAAATTTATTATGTGATCCAGTACTGCTGTAGTTACTGGAAGAGGCATTTTCAGCTTTTTTTTTTTTTAATAATTCTTTTAGTATATTGTATCAGAGGTTAAATTATCAGTTAGATATTGGTACAGAAAGTATTACAAAAATTGTGTGTATATATAGTTTCTGATTGCTAGTTTAACAATGCTACTTTTCCAAGTTGTGGGCTGATTCTTCAAAAACGAAAAAAAAACAAGTTTAATTTCTATAACTAATGTTATGGGAAACACATTATTTAATACTTCTGATTTTAGTAAAAAGCAGATTTACAGTGTAATAGAACAGCATGGAATTCCTGAAAATTCCACTGACCCCAGAGATCAGTGGAAATCCTTTGGTTTGAGCTCTGCAGTCTCTGAATAGTGGCTGAAGTTCATAATTCACTGTTCATACATAGAACAAAGTTTTTTCATGGTTTTATATGAAGGTAATCCACAATTTATGCTGCAAAGCCAAATGCCACCATTAAATTGCTTTGTTCAGAATGTCTGTCTGCTTGCTCCTGAGAAGCAAATCTTGTAGCACACAAAATCCACTATCATTACTGTTAGTCTTGTTATGTTTCAGTACAGTGAAAGAAGAAAATAATATTTTAGGTTTTTTGTGTAAATTCCATTGATTTCCAACAAGAAAGGTCCTTTGCATATCCTTTCCCTTTACAAATATCAGCTACTTCAAAGCCATTGGCTGCTACAATTTGTAGACGGTCCTGAAATTGACTGAAGTAAAATACCTATCATTTGCTAAATGCTATGCAAAGCCGTAGCAGTGAATCACTAAGATTGTGTATCTGAATGAGAAGACATAAAAGAGGCATTCAAAACACGATCTCCCAAGCAAATGAAAGAGAACAATCCTGTAATGATCAGAGTTAGAAGTTACCTTCCAGATACCTAATATAGACACCAGTCCATACTATCAATCAGGTGTCGTGAACTGGTGAATGCACAGCTCTGAATATCTACATAGCTGCAGTTCTGTTTGGAACTTTGGTTTTCCGTTTTGCAACTCATTTGTGTCTTTTATTTAGTTCTTTTTCAAAAAAGGTAAGTGAACGAGTTAAAATGCCTTTAATCACGCAAGATGCTAAGAAAGCTTTTTATAAAACATCAGGTGCAATTGCACTGAAACCTGAAATCAGAAGGGTCTAAAAAAGAATATAATTGCAGAATCATTAAGATTGGAAGAGATCACTAAGATCATCTAGTCCAACTGTCAACCTATCCATCACCAGGCTCACTAAACTTTTGTCCTTTATATTCTGCTTGCTAGCTAGAAAAGCCAGCATGTATTAAATAATTCAACTTTTATGGACTCACATCTTGTAATGCCCTTGCTCTGAATGGCTCATAGGAAATTAAAAGAATATTTAAATGAAATGCATTGCAAATTTCCTTCTTTATCATCTTCAAGTACTGAAAGATATGATCTACTGTACATATCCAGGCAAGGTAGTGACCCCCAAGTTTACATGGTTATAGAGAAGCCAGTACTTCTCCTTTTGTGGTAAAATCTCAAACAGTGAGGAATGAATTCAATAATATATGAAGGAGACAAGCAGGAAAAGAAGTATCCTAAAAGATATTTACTACTCCAGATTCAGTGTAACACAACTGCCTTGTATAGAAGCACATTCATTTTCCTTACTCTTTGAATAACCTTATGAGTAGGGAGACAGGAGTTGGTATGAAGAGTACCTCGCTGATTTTAGGACCCAATCTGGCTCTGAAAAGCATTAAACACTGTGTCTATAATCACTTATTTGTTCCTGCACTGTATAGTAAAGGTTTGAAAAAGCAGTTCTCAGATAAATTACCTGAACTATGAGTAGATAAGCATCCTGCAATAGACTGGTACTGAAACCTACTGCCAAAATGATAGGATTATGCCATGAGTTTACTGTAATGTTTGCCAAGAGCCTTTTTGCAGATTTAGTGCTCTTTCAGAGAACGAAAGAGACATAGTATAGAGCATATTAGAAACAGTGCACTTTTCGAACTGTGGATTGGTAATCTCAGCAATTCCACATGTATTAGAAACAAAAAGACTCCACTACTGGTATCAAAAACTACTAGGAATATACTGTGGTATTCATGAAATTTGAAAGGTAAGAGAAACCACTGTAAAAAACCTACAGATTATCCCATGTAAATGAAAAAGGTAGAATAATCTCATGTGCATGACATATATGACATACAAATTTATTCATTTCATGCATATGCTACTAATTACAGTCTTTCTTATGAAACAACTGTTATGGAACAAATAAATATATTACGTGTTCATTCTGTTCCCGTGTACTGTGTAAATAATCATTTTATTTGTCCAGTAATCAGGTATGAAGAAAAATAGCTCATTGTCTAGCAGCTAATAGCTAGAGGGAAATTTCATGTAGGAAAAACAATACATTTAAATTTGTTAAAAGGTAATTTCTAAAATTAAATGCTTTTTACAAAAGTTAAAGTGATATCATACAGTTTTATATGGTTATAATTTCACCTTAAGAAATAATATTCTGCTTTCTGTTTGACACTAAATTTGTACAGATGCTGTCAATCTTTTTAGCCATAGGTAGCCATAAAGTTCTGTTACAAATGATAAAGGTGATTTTGGCTAGCGCAGGTATTATCCTAGACATCCATGGAATTTTTTGAAGGAAAAAATGAAATTATTCTATGTATCTTGGTAAGTTAGTACTCCTGTTTCCTTTTTCTAAAGAGAACTGTAGGAAAAGGCATCAACATGAAAGTGGAAAGGAAAAGTTGGATATACATGAAACAATCTTTAAAAAAGGAAGAATTCAGAAACTCAGTATGTTATAGCATCTTCGATGAACTTCAATGACTTCAGTAGAGTAAGTTTAGAAGAAATGTATCTTCCGTCATTGAAGAGCATACAATTTCTGAATCTTGCATTTATTCTGGAGGTAAGAAGCCATCTCTATAAGAAACATCGCATCACACAAATCACAATGTCTTGTATTCCTTTATATGTAATGAAAACACACGCAGTCACGAATCCAGGTTCTGCCAACCTAAATTCATTCTATTTCTGTAATTGACAGGTTAAGCAGTTAACCAGTCAACAAAGTCAGGTCCTGTTTCATCTATGAGAGGTTAAACATCGAGCTTAAAATGGACGTGTGTTCATTTTCATATTTACCTTTAGGGCCTTTGAACAACTTGATCTCTACCACGGTCTCCAGAATAGGCCTCCTTCGACGAACATACAATCGAACTATGGAGCCAGCCTCCTTTAGGGCCTCCACGGCTTTGCTGTGTGAGACTTCTGATACGTCCACCTCATTCACTCGCAAGATGCAGTCGTTGACCCTTCAAGAAAAAGAAAGAACCGTGTTATTTTAGACTGAGCAGTGTTTTGTCAGTAAAACAATAACCACTTAATTGGGAAGTTTGCCAGATGCAATATGCTATATCAGCAGTGAGATGGAAACAGAATGCACGAATTCTCCAAAATACATACTGGATTCAAACTAAATCATGCCTACTCACACCTACCATCTTTCATCATAAACTGGGGTTGGAGCCACTACAGTGATGGAAATAATAAACAACTTGTTTTTACGGACTTAGTTAAAAGAGTTTGTACTAAACAGTATAATCCAGTTACCAGAGTCACAGTGCATGGTATGACTACTACCATTGCTCTTAAGGAAATCTATTGATTTAATTCAATACAAAGAGATCAGTATTTTGTAAAATACTTTCTTAAATCTATCTTACTTCTTCAACACAGCCAAAAAATTCTAATTCATCAAAGTACAAAGTTCAACTCTAAGTGTAGACTCCAAGATATGCTGTTTGGTAACAACATACATTTTTTACAGAATACTAGAAGAATCCCTCATAATCTTATTTTGGATAGTCACTATATTTTTATGGGGCTGAACTAATTTATTCACCCTCAAAGTTACCTGTTTAGATGTAGTATTTTCCCTATTTTGTATATTGCTGCAAAGTTGTAGCAGGTAAATGGAGAATGAGGTTTTCACAAAAGGTTATTTTAACTCCAAGAACTTAGAATGGATTTTTTTTTTTTTGCTGCTATTTTTGCTTAAAAACAAACAAACAAACAAACAAATAAATAAATAAACCACAATAAAATGAAGCCAAAACTTTAAACATTATTTGAAACCAAAGATTTTCTGTATTATCAGTATTTTTGAAGAAACTTTACTAGGAGAAACATTGATAATACCCTTCAACTGACAATTGGTCTGTCTTAGGAAGGGCACAACACTGAAAGTCCCATTCCAATAATAAATTCTGTATGGCAAATTTTCCAGTTTTTCCAGTAAGCGGACTTCCTGGTTTCCTTCAATGCCAGGAGTATTCATTTTTTAAATGCATAAATGTCTGGTTTGGCTGTCAAATTAATAAGTGGTCTAATATAAATTGCTTTATTCTATTAAATAAATCATGAATGCATCCTGCTACTACTTCTCTTGGACAGTAATTAAGCCTAAGCTGCTTTGTCCTTCTATTAAATATTGCTGTATATCTGATTCTTGACACATTTCTGACTCTCATTGTCATACCTGAAATAGAGAGAATGAAAACGACAAGATTTTAGCTATTGATTGGTTATGAAAATGAAAAGCTGGGAAAAGATTATAAAACCACTAAAAATAAGGGCTACATTTCTTTTGTTTTCATATATGCTGTGCTCTGCATTGATAAATATCAATACTATTAGATAGTTCTATATATCTAAATCTCTCATTAAGGTTCTACCGAAGCCTTCTGTTAAGGAAAAAAAGCAAATCTTATGGAGCAAGTCAATGAAGGACATGGAATCATACTGAACTTGCTAAAATCAGTAAGCCATATATATCTATTTACTGAAAAAACCTTTGGAAAATGATTTTTACATTCCAACAGGAATCTCATTTTACTACCTGAAATTTGGCCATTTAGAGTTATCTACTTTAAAATAGTAAAGCCATCTTTAATAAAACATACACAGATTAATACTAGCAGTGTGGGACTTGATGATCTTCAAGGTCTTTTCCAACCTGACAAACTCTATGGTTGTATGAATGTGAGTGAGATAATAAAAAGCTGCTCCATAATGGAAGTACTTCAGTGTTTTGTTTCTACACAAAATTTATCAGTGCAGAAACAACACTGACAGCAATCATCCTATTCAGTCTACTATGATGAACACACCTAGTGCTAGAACATGTATTCTTTGGGAACCCCAGGTTTTTATTCCCTCACAAACAGAGATGAATTGTTTAGTTTATGTAACTTTCTAGTTAGAAATAAGTACAATATTGAAGAACATGCACACACATGGGATCGTGCAGGTGTATGCATGTTTGTACCGATAGAATTCCTATGGCTTCATCATAAATTTGCTAGAAATGCACACACTATATCTATATCTATACTATTTCAACAACAAAACCAAACAAACCAACCAAATAAACAAACAAAACCAAAAAACCCAACAACTCCAAGTGTGAAGAAATGGTTCCGAGTCTTGTTTCCAAGACAAGACAAGAGAATTTTTACTATTAAAGCATTTATTTAATAGCATCAGCACTATTACATTATTGCCACTCTGCTTGTAGAACTTGACAATATATACTTGAGTACAGTGTGTTCACACAGTTACTTAAGATACATACTGGAAAAAAATTGTAAAGCTTTCTAATGAGCAAGAAAGCAGAAAAGGAAGTTTTACTCTAAGCTGCAATGATTTTCATAATACTTACGAAACTATTTCTCTAGTTCTTGATGAAAAGAACTCTTAAAAAGGAGTCTCAAAATGGAGAACTTGACTTGCTAAGACAATATAATCTCAACATCTGTTGATGCTATGAGTTCATAAAGTTCTTGAATAAATTTTCTCATGTATCTTTGAAAAGTAATATGTAATTGAAAGTATTTTGGAAACTGTACGAGTTTGGAAAGAAAAAGAAAGAAAGCAGGAAAAAAGGAAAGAGGAAGAAAAAAAAAAAAAGAAAGAAGAAAGACAATTAATTCCCAATATATTTTAAAAGAACATAAGCCCCAGAAACAATGTTCATGCTATTGTTTCCTTGAAATAGAGGGACTTCATATCTCAGTTCAGCACAGCGTATAAGTCTATAATTAAATTTTGAGGTAATCCAATTTCCATTTTAGCCAAAATACTCATGTAGTTAAATTTATTCAAGTCAGTTGAATCGCCCAGGCAGGTTACTGCTGAGTGAAAATTGACTGAGGCAACACTTCCCACGGCATGCTGGCTCACCTAAATACTGTAACAAAATGGATATATTCTTTTAGAATTTGTGAAATAATTCAGTTATGAAGAAAGTTGGTTCATAAAATACAAAATACAATACACGCTATTATCATGCCAGGATAGTTACCACTGATGAAATAAATATGAGAAAGATTTTGCCTTTTAGGAGGAAGGTCAGGGACACAGAGATTTACCAGTAGCTATTGCTATCTTCAAAGCAAATGAGTGGTTGGATTAATTAAGGAAAAATACTAACCTTTAAGGGCTTCTAACAACTTTGTTCTAAACTTGACTATCTTCATCTGAGTTTTTTGATCACTGATTTCAAGAAACAGCACAGACATCCTTGAAAAACTGATAATTGCTTCATCAAGTTGTAAGCAGAACTCTTAGGCATTTGTTAGAATACAGTAGGTGACAACTGGTAATGATTATTTATTTCAGTCTGTTCTGTGCAATATGTGCCCTGCAGAGAAACCCAAAGCAGCCTAGTACAGCAGCAAAGAGCCCCAGAAGTCCAAATGGTCCTGTCAGGATGCATTAGCCCACTTGCAACTCCTGAAAGAAACTACCTGAAAGAATCAACCATGGTCTCAGCAACAAGGAACTGATCTGTGTTCCATGGGACAATGATGAAACTGAATCTACAGTAATCCATGGGTCTTAGTTATCATCCAGACACTTCTAGACTCATTAGCAACCTATTACTATGGTAGCTCTGGTTACACAAATATAGTTATGTTTTCTACTGCAGAAAAGCTAACATTATCAAATCTAATGTCTTTCTTACTATCTTCTCTACAAAGCTAAAGTTGATATGGACTTTAGTCAAAGCTCAGAAATCGAGATATAAATAATATTATTAAGGGAGAATCAACATAAAATTCCATAGGTAACTGCTAAAGGAAGCACTGAACTCCCACTTTATTTCTTTGCTTCTCCTTTTGTCCATCTTTTTCAGCTCTATAAAGAGGGACTGGTGCTTTTTTTTGTTGTTGTTTTAGTTTCAGAAGTCACAAGAACACAGCACTTTAAGCAGGAACACAAGATTATAGGTGGCAAGTTGAAAGGACTGATTATTCTTCTTTCTTAATGATATCAGTGAATCATAATATAAATACAGTATCTGACCCTAGGAGAATCAGCCTAGTCCCTTAGTTAGGGAAGACTTACCCTACCTTTTTTTTTTTAATTCTCACTCACACCCTTCCCATGCCATGGTAAGTAAAACATACAGTAGAAAATCTGATTAGTGGTACTGGCTCATATAATTTCTTTGCATTATTATAATGATTATTTTATTTAATTTTCAACCAACAATGAAGAATAAAAGATCTCAAATCTAATAATGTAGCCTTCAAATCTGCCTTTTCAATTACAGAACACAGAGCTAAAACTAAATGCCAGTGATACACATGTTCCACGGGACATACTATTTCATTAGATATAATGATCCTTAGACACATGATCCAATTTCCTTAGCAAAATCATATACACCCTCAGGCCTCCTTCTGCCATTGTAAACTACTATAATTACTATTATGTACAATTTAAAAATAACGGGATAAAACAGCAGTAGGAGAAAATCTCAGATCTCATTTTCAAATTATGGTTCTTTCTACAAACTGAAGTCATAGAATCATAGAACAGTGTGGGTTGAAAGGCACTTTAAAAACCATTCAGTTTCAACTCCTCGCCAAAGGCAAGGACACCCCCACCAGATCAGGCTGATCAGGACCCACTGAGCCTGGCGTTGAGCACCTACAGGGATGGGGCACCCACAGCTTCTCTGGGCAGCTTGTGCCAGGGCTTCACTGCCCTCATAGTGAAGAATTTCTTCCTTATACCTAATTAATCTACCTTTTAGTTTAAAGCTACTATCCCTTATCCTATTTCTACAGATAGAGTGTGACACCGTCTCCAACTTTCCTATGGGACCCCTTTACATGCTGGAAAGCTGCTTTGAGTTCTCCACAGAGCCTTCTTTTCCCCATACTGATCAATCCTAACTCTCTCAGACTGTCTTTATAGGAGAGGTGCTCCAGTCTTCTAATCATCCTCGTGACCTCCTCTGGACCTGCTCCAACATCTCCATGCTCTTGCGCTGGTGGCCCCAGAGCTGAGCACAGCACTGCAGAAGTGGTCTCATGAGAGTGGAGTAGAGGGAGCAGAGCTGTCTGTGATCTTGAGAGAAGGTAAGAACTGAAGCCAAAGAGTTGCAGATCCAAGAGAGAAGATAAACACCTTTATCCTCTTAATTCTCTAGCAAGTGGCAAATAGCAATTAAATAAATTGTGGAAAAACCACAATGTTTTTCTATTAAATTGCTGGTCTAGTGACATCCCAACTCTTCCTATACAACTGTGAGCAGGTCGCTTAGCTTCTTTTTCATAACCTTCAGAGGATGACAAGCCCACCTACTTCCCAACTCCTTTGTCTTCTGTTTGAGGAAAGCCTGCACTTTCTTGCTCATCTAAGAAAAAATGCACACTGCAACGCCTAGGTATACTGAGCATAAATAACAAATAATTAACAAAAGCAGCTCTCTGCCTCCTTCTGGCTTCATTCAGCCAGCCTTAGAAGTGAGAGATGAAGGCCACTTCTACCACTCACAAAGGCGTGTGTGCGTGTGTGTGTGTGTGAAGATGGGGAACTAAACTCCTGCATAGCATTTCTGTGAGTAAATACAGCCAGATGGAATCTTCCTCCACCTGCACTGGCAAACCAGTTTCTGTGTGTTGGTTGCATGGAGCAGGCTGAGCTGACAAGTCCTGTGAGAAGCAGGGTGTGCTCAGTGCAATCTGCTCCTGCTGAGCCTGACAACTTACAGCAGGAATCAGCCTGACTGTCAGCCAAAGATGGAAACCCAATCCTAGGAATGTTTTTTTCATTTACGTATATGTAGAGATTTTTTGCAGGATGTAATGAAAACCCAGTGTGTCCTGCAGCAGACCACCAGTCTTCAGCCCACACCTTCTGGCATGAGGTTTTGGAGAGTGATATAAAACTGTGTTAGTTGCCCCCACAACTCACTGTGTTCTCCTTTGGATCTCTGCAGCAACCTTGACCTAGAAAGAACAATTCGTCTTTCCAAGAGAAAAGTCAAAATCTAGCTTGTTCCCTCCTAAATGATGGAGCAGAGGAGAAGCAGAGGAGCAGCAGAAAAAGCCTGTGCCCATTCCCTCTATTACAGGTACAGTGTCACAGATACTTTTCTGTTGTCCAGGAGAACTACCACTAAACTCTTGCCTTCCAAAAGGCAACAGCCATGTAGGATAGTACCAGAAAGAATGGAGGAAATTCCTCACCTGTATATGGAAGTCCGCTGATGGTTTAGGAGGTTGAAATGCCTACTGTAATGCTGTCAAAAGCTTCATCCAAAGCTTCCCATCCAACAAGGCTTAAGATTACATCAACTTGACTTACAGGTATGTTACCGGAGGACTTTCATTTCATTTTTAACAAAAGCAAGTGTATAGTCTTGCATCTAGGGAGGAATAATTACATGCACCAGTACAGTTTGGCAGATGACCTGCAGGAGGGGAGCTCTGCAGAGAGGGACCTGGGTGTCCTGGTGGACGACAGGTCGGCCATGAGCCAGCAGTGTGCCCTTGTGGCCAAGAGGGCCAATGGCATTCTGGGATGCATTAAAAAGAGCGTGGCCAGCAGGTCGAGGGAGGTGATCCTCCTCCCCTACTCTGCCCTGGTAAGGCCTCATCTAAAGTACTGTATCCAGTTCTGGGCTCCCCAGTATAGAAAAGACAGGTATCTCTTGGAAAGATTCCAGCAGACGGCCACAAAGATGGTGAAGGGCCTGGAGCATCTCTCCTATGAGGAAAGGCTGAGTGAACTGGGTCTGTTCAGCCTTGAGAAAAGAAGACTGAGAGGGGACCTGATCCAGGTCTATAAATATCTAAGGTGTGGGGGACAGAATGGCGAGGCTGGACTCTTTTCAGTGGTGAATGGAGACAGGACAAGGGGAAACGGCTGGAAACTGCAGCATAGGAAGTTCTGCACAAATGTGCGCAAGAACTTCTTTACGGTGAGGTGACGGAGCACTGGAACAGGCTGCCCAGGGAGGTGGTGGAGTCTCCTTCTCTGGAGATGTTCAAGACCTGCTTGGATGCCTACCTGTGCTACCTGGTGTAGGGAGCCTGCTTTGGCAGGGGGGTTGGACACGATGATCTCTGGAGGTCCCTTCCAACCCCTGCGATTCTTTGACTCTGTGATTTCAGTTCTTGAAGACAAACTAAAAGCGAATTGTTTGGGAACAACTCTGATTTCAGAACACCCTTCTGAACTTCAGAATAGGCACCTGCCTGAAATGATGGTGAATTTCCATAGTCTGTTTACCATATGGCTGTAGCGAGATTGGAGACACAGCCAGCACAGCTACAGATCTGTCAGAAGACATATGCAATTATTGTCCATTGTTATTGCATTAGTTACTTGTGGCTTTTTTTTTAATGCAGCAGAGATACTAAATGTCAATGTTTTAAAAAGTCTGCATAGTAGTAACAGATTTGGAACTCATGCCAATGACTGGTAACTATATCAGTAAAAAATATTAGCACAACAGCTCCTTATCATGCAAAGCATCTCTTCTCCCTTCTCACTAGGTTTCATCTATGACTGTAATTTCTATTTTGGAAGTTGTAAGTCAGAAAAAGACAGCTTACTGCACACCATATAATTAGGAATGGAAAAATCCCTGCAGCCTTTAAACTGCTAGAAGAAAATATATTTAGAACCTTGAATATGTTCCTATTCACACAATTTCAATAGAGGATACATCAGCATTTGCTTTTTTTCTTTTATCTCTTTTAAAAAATACATTTTAAAGGTCTTAAGCTCAGCTGTAGGACTTCACTCCAGGCAAAACTTTGGCTAAAAAGCAGTTTATCTGTTGTTTAAGATAGTTTGGATCATTTCTGCGTTCTATCCTAGTTCTGAGAACTTCCTTGAATGAGGATGGTGCTCTCCTCCAGTTAACCCTTTTCCACCACAATGAGCAGATTCTTTTATCCTTTTAGGCAGTGTGACTTTATTATGAGGTATCTATTTCTTTGGAGGTGCTTATATACACCTCTTCATTAAAAATATCTACCAAGGTAATATCTAGAATCCAGGAGAGTCTGAACCCAAAGACTATTCATGTTATATCAAACTGGTATAGTGAAATCCAAAGTAGGGTGAGCCACGCCAGCACATACACTGACAGCAGTAGATTTAGCATGGAAAGCCATCTGAAACAATGTTTACCATATATCTACAGCCAATTATAATGGGTAAAATGCCACATTATGACACTCTGGAACTCAAGAGTTCATTTGGAGGTAGCTTGAGCTCCTGCACAATCGAACTGATTTCAAGAGAGGGCCCATTAATGGCCACTAGGAGAAATAAGATTAGGAAAAAAACAACCATAGATCCACAACTCAAAAACCTCTCTTACAGGTTAAAATCTGAGACCTTGGTCCTTGAGTGTAAGATGGCTGCATGACTAGCTAGCTCCCTGGCCAAACCTCACCAACCACATCCCCCCAAGGGACAGGAATCCACCCAGTCCTTTGCCCAATGGGAACACTGCTGCCCCTTGATGATCATGCTTCAGGGGAGATCAGAGCTAAAATGTGTGAATTAAGGTGCTTCCATGGCTGCAAACATAAAAGCCACATGAAGCCATAAACCAGGCCCGAGGTCCACTGGGCCTGCTGTTTCTTTAAAAAAAATGGTATAGGAAAAGCCTAACACAGTATTTACCCAGAACACATTTTCAGATGCTGATGACTTGGCGTTTCCTGAATCACTCTTTTAAATTTAAAAGCCCAGGATAGGTTCCACAAATCCATTTAATTGTTTTCAAAACCCACCTACATTTAACATCCAGTTAAATAAACAAATATCTTTATTTGCTGTCCTCAAATCCTGTCATTAGAACAGAGAGCAAACATTCATCCCTAGTCATTCTCAATACTCTGTTTCTCTCCTGCGGTTAGGAAATGGGACATAATCTCTTGCCTTTGATAACTCATTTTTCATTATAGGAGTAAAGGCCCTGGTAGACAAACTTTTCAAACCAAAAGCATGCAGCTGATCTAATGATCACAGTGCTTACCATGAGTGATAAAATTTTGGAGATGGACACCCTCCCCCTCCATCTTTCTATTTAACTGAATTCCTCTCAGATGTACCTACAGATTTAAGTACAGCTGAACTTTGAAAAAAATGCAGTTCACGTCAAAGCTGTTTTTACTATGCTTTGTTTCTTGACAGAAACGACATTGTTTTACACTGAAAAAAAATTCCAGTCAAGCTAAAACAAGTCTTTTCATTCTAATATTCTTGGAATTATAATAAATAAATAAATAAAATGAAATAAAATAAAATAAAAGGTTAGATGATAGTTAGGGAAGCAAAAATCAAAACCATCTGCTGCCTTATTATCCACAATCGCCTCCTAGAAAAATGATTCCACCACTAAAGCTACTCCACTTTATATAATGTATTGCTTTCCTTAAATTGCAGAAAAAATCTCCCATTATTGAGGAAAGCATCCGCACTACAAGACTGAAAATAATTTTTGCCTCTTTCTTCGACTTTAGATGTATTACAGAAATTGTATCAACACCTGAAACTAATGTAGATTCCCCTGATCTTTCCTCATGATATCCAGAGTGAAGACTCCGGTTCACAACCTGTACCTGACTCTCTAAACAGCACACTCACTGCAAAACCTTTCTGACTCAGCTTATATTTCTTGTCTTTCAGGAAGGGAAACAATTTTGGGAGGAAAGAATAAAAGACATCTTGTTCCTTGTGCCTCCAGTTTATTGATCTGATAACTTCTCTGAAAGCTGTGGGCTCATATTCTACAGAGAGAGAAGGATGGAGAATGCACGTTTCCCTTCAGGGGTGAGCTGAAACTGATCTAACCACTGCTTTTGTGAATGAAGGCAGCTTTGACTTATTCTTTTCTTTTTGTCACTGAAAGAAATCTGGACCTCCTTTTGTATCAAGAAGTGTTTGCTCAGCTGTAGTATAATATGCTGAAGTCTTTTCAGACCAGAAGATAGAAATATTTTATGAGGCTAGGCAGCCAACCCCCCATTAAGAAATGCTTGCAGACACACTAGACTTAAAGAACAGCTTATTTGATCAATTACAAGTCAAGTAAATAAATGGTTGAATAAATGTATGATTTAAACAATTCCCCACAACTGAAAACTCTAAAAAAATCTTCTACTGCCTAATGCACTAAGGGTTTACATTTTAAATCACTCATTTCCAAAATAAATTTGGTAAGCAGTTAACCTGAGTCAATTCTTAGCCATAACAGTGAATGTGTTTGTAAAATTTTAACATTGAAACTGCAGAACATTAATTTGACCTTATTATAATTATTCAAAGCTGAATACAAAAGCTGAAGCTTCGTGAAACTGTATGCTTACTGCGTTGTACTGACTTAGGAGTATTTGAAAGCTATTCATGGTGACCACGTGGAACATGGCTAACAATATCCAGGAGCTAAAAAATGACAGATTCCACAATAACTCTGAATATCACTGTCTACATCTTCATCTTCATTTTAGGGAAAAAAATTACTGCCACAGTTTCTCATATGTCTGCTCCAAAGTTGAATTAAGCAAACAACAACACTGTAAAAACTGTCATTCTTTATTTGTCTGATGAAATCTAGAGGTGTTTGGGATGCTTAAAACTAATGTGGAGTGAGAAGAGAAAAAAAACCCACTTGGTTATTCCTCCTTTGCACATACTTAAAGAATGGGAAGTAGTCATTAGCTAAAAGCAACTCATCTTGCAGGGTGTAGCTATAGAGTTGAGAGGGAGGAGTAGCTAGCACTCATTCAATTTACACACACACACAGATTCAAGCATAAATTTTTTTGAAAAGTCAAGTCTAAACACATATATAGTAGGAGAACCTCTCTATTTTTCTTCCTTCATCACAAATATCCTGAAGGCAGGATCAGAGCTTGTTACTATATGATGTACTTAGAAATACAGATGTTCTAATTCATTTATCGTGAAACGATTTTCTGCATCAAACTTCTAAGTACCGGTTGGTTAGCATAACTCAAAGCAAATTAATTCTCATTTGCTAGGTTAACTACACCTGCAGTAATTCTGTACAGAGTTTATGATCTTTTACTTCACATATTGTTCTTTTAAGACATTTCCTATAGATTCTCTTTCCCTCAGAATATGCAAGATTCATTTGAAGCAGAGTTAGTGATCATGATCCACAAACATATGCCTGGGTAAAACTGCTGTGCCAGGGATGAATTCTTCCTTTCCCAAGACACACCAGAATAAAAGATGAAAAACAACATATTTCCACCCATAAAAGACCATTTTTTACTTATCAGACCTGAAATTCCTGCCTTCAGTTCCTTAAAACCAAGTACAAAGTTACTGAACACAATAGATCTGAAGGAGTGGAGAGCAGACACACGAGTTAGATGATTGAGGTCAGCAGCTCTGCCAAAGGTAGTTAGCAACCACTGGCCTGGTGAGTAATTGATCAGCCGCTGGGCCTGATGAGCCCATGTCGTTATTTAAACGTTTGATTTTGATTGCAATCTCATGACAGGGAGAAGACAGCTTAATGTAGGCAAGGAGGGCAGGATGGGGAGGGGGAGCAGAGGATGGGCAGGAGGATTCCCCACAACAGGCTCTCAAAGTTCAGCCTGATTTTCTTTATTAACCTCATCCACAAGACATGTATGCAGCAAGTACTTTTCTCACATTCATTCCTCAAAAATGACAATAAGAATTAAGTTATTCCCCCCACCCTTTTCATCTCTTAAATCCTTGGGATCCTTGGGATCCTTAGCTCTTACCACATTTTGCCATTCCTCCGTCCGTTCTCTAACTCCCCAGTTATCCTCAGTCTCTCTGCCTCTGGTGCGATGCTCTCCTTCTGAAACCACTGCCAAGAGCAGACAAGCACTGAAGCTCTGAGGGCGCCCAGGCTCTGTCAGCACTTTGGATCCGGCAGCTGGCACAGACGGCAGCCTCTGATGGTGGCCAGAAGGAAAACTTCTGCTCACAGACTGAATATTTGTGTCTGTCTCCAAAGCCAGAGGCCAAAGTGGGACAGCGGGGAGGCAACGAAGTAGAAAAAGGAGGTGTAGGCAGCTGTGGGACGTTGTGAGAGGGAGGTGTTGGGATAAAGAAATGGGAAAGGAAAACAAAGCCCTGTAAAGCCTGAGATGAATGAAGGAGGCACCAGGAAGCCGCAGAGCTCCTCCCAGCTGCAGGCTGCTCTGCAGGTCGTGGAAGGTGCCCCAGGGCAGTCTCCATAGGTGTGGAGGACGCAGGGATATCTGCCAGGCCTCACTTACCCTCTGAGTCCTCCAGTTTGGCTGGCTCTGGTGCCATGGGGGGGTTCTGAGACCCAGAGCCTCCAGTGATGCCCCGGTGAGCACGGAAGGCTGAGGTGCTGCCTTGGGCCCTAGGTACGCTTCGGCTGCTGAATACACCAAATGCTTGCTTGTTCCTCACCCGTGGTTAAAATCCTCCCACCTGACACTAGTGCTGTTTGAAGCATATTCAGGTTTGTGCAGGAAAACCAGTTACAACAGATAACCCACGAGGCAATTCCACGTTCAGTATTTTTACAGGCACTTTTCATCTTTGGCGCTCAAAGTGCTTTGCAAATATGAACTCGTTTCAGCTTCACAACAAGCCCTGTGAGGCAAAGATAATGATCACTGTACCTATTTTACAAATGGGGAAACTTCAGCACAAAAGAAGAAAAGTGTTACCACAGATCAGGCGGAGCAAGTTGAGAGGAAAACTACGCGGTCCTGCAGTAACAAGTAGAAAACACTCCCTTCCGCTCTGGTTTGATTAAGAAGAGCTCTTCCAAACAAAGGTGTAGCATTAAAAAAATGAAAGAGGGAAAAACATGTCGTTCAAGTTCTGTAAGAAACTTCAGCAGCTTCAGAACGTTTGGTGCCATTAGGCTCTGCACTTAGAGTACACGAAAAAAAAAGTCCTGCTTTTTGCAATGATGTAACTCAGAGTAACACGCAGAAGTCTGCAAAACAACACACCCAAAGTACTCCTGCATCTTGCGAGGTTTATACCAAACTTGCATGCAAGTTTTGGGGACATAAATTTAAAATCCCGGCTCAAATTTCTGTAGTAAGAGTGGAGTGAGGAATGTGTCAACAGAGATCAGGAATGGGCAGGAAACAGAGTTTGGCTGGAGTCTGAAAGTCCAAATGTTTATCCAAACAGCAGCCGAGAGTTTTGACAGTGCATGAAATAACAGACTCTCTGTCTCACCATGCATTAGGATTTCTCGTTTGGGATGTCAGAAGCAAAAAGTCAACCAAGATTTTTCTCCAAAGTTTTAGAATCAAACCTTTGCTGTTTATAAGGAAAAAAGAAAAAAGAAAATTAGTTCTCTTTTCATCCCAGTTCTCTTTTCATCCCAAATCTCATTTTCAGATTCAGTGGGAATTGAGAGAGATGAAAAATTCGGCACAACCCTGGAGGGTTACACCTGCTAACCATAGGAACAGATGTGAAAT
Organism: Centrocercus urophasianus; assembly: GCF_019232065.1. Classification (NCBI taxonomy): domain Eukaryota; kingdom Metazoa; phylum Chordata; class Aves; order Galliformes; family Phasianidae; genus Centrocercus; species Centrocercus urophasianus. Next base: position 1,068,193 of record NW_024884141.1, on the reverse strand, counting down.
ATTTTTTCCTTGACTAATGCTACACTCCATAGAGAGCTAACGATTTCTAAGGTGCATAACCACAGAAGTCTTCTTACACCAGATGAATTATCACCGAGCTATTTAAATTCATAACTGCAGCAGCAGTGCAAACATGTTGATGAACTAATCACTTGGACTTGGCTGCACAGTGCTGTTCTGCTGCTGCAGCACTCTGGGGCTATTGACATTTCTGCTGGGATGGCTGCTAAAGAGTCGCATTGACCAGTTCAGTACCACTGCATGAAAAAAACCTCGTGCAAAGAGCTTTTTAAAACTAAAGTCCTAATATTGTGCTACTTTGCTTTTTGTTATTCACAAGCAGTGGTTTCAGTGAGTGGGAGACAGTTCAGAAATTTACTTGGGCAGAAATTAATCCTGTGGATTAAAAATAGAAGTAAAAACAAGCAAAACATCAAAAAAAAAAAAACAATCCACAAAAAAACTTCAGGAATGTCCATCATTATAGTCTATATAGAGGCCATTAAAATTCATCAGTTTCAAAGCCGACATGACAGATAAAAGCCATGGCTTTTCTCTCCATTAAATTTTATTTCATTTACCTAGAAATTTATCTGTCAAAACATCATTTCCCATTTCTTCCAGTATAAGAGATTCTTTTAGCTGGCTATCAAATTATTTTCAAAGTAGAAAAAGCAGAACAATCAAATTCACAGACATAATGGGGGTCTGCAGTACCAAATAAGGAATGCTAACTTCATGTAGAGAAAAAGAAGAAAAAAGATTCAGCAAAAGAAATGTGAAGTGGCGAAAGCAGCTGAAGAGAGAATTTAATGGCAACATATTCCATTGGTGAACAAAAATGTAGGTTGATAATTTAAAATGTGGGTCATGGTGTCCAATGATTAATTAAAAAAAAAAAAAAAAAAAAAAACACATAAAAATTCAGTTGTTTTGTGACTTGCCTTTTCTTCATGCAGGGTTCCTGTGATAATTTTACCTATTTTATATCACAGTAACTCAAAAAGCTATATGCACAGGTACACAGACAAACACTGTTAATAAGATCAAACTTCCTAACACAAACCAGGACAGAATGAGCAGTCAATAATTTGTGATGTAATTTATGACTGGAAAGCAAGCATGTTTTACTTAATGGGGTGAATGTCTCTTTATTAACTTACTACTAAATTACGTACTGAACTAATAGCATTGACAGAGGCCTGTAAACAGTACAGATTTGAATCAGTGTTTTGTGGCAGTACAGTAATTATAATAACATCCTGAACAAGCTTTATGCCTTTTCAAGGCACACAGACCTGGTACTGATAAGCTTAATACAAGATCTAAAGTTAACAAACAGGAATTTTAGCAGTGAATCACAGAGCAGACAGACTTCTGTTTTGATACAATGATGGTGAAATACAGCCAGTTTCCCTGAGCCGGATTAGAGACATGGCACGTTTCTTCCTTTCTTCTTTCCTTTGAGTTTCTCAGGCAAACTGCATATAATAGCTATACCAGTGTGCTTCTTAATTCTAATTGTAAAGCTTTGAATGAACAGTATGAACTTGTAGTGTTTCCTCCCTGGTTCCTCTTTAGTGAGACACAGAAATACTAAAAAGGAAAAAACAGTCTGATCAGAATGCAATCTTTGCCTTTCAATTCATTTTTCTCAGTGTTATTTTTGTGAACACGATATCCATGAGAAATCTTATCTTCAGAGTTCCTCTCTCTTACTACATAGATCTAGGTGAATTTATAATCCTTTGACACATCACAGTGGGTTAGTTGATAACTGAAGAGAATATAAATCTAATTTGTTCAAAACCTTTGCTGGTAGGCATTTAACAAAAGCCCGTAAGGCACAGAAATAGGAGAGAGGGAATCACTATTCTATTCCAAGCTTTCTGCCTGACTTACTAGATAACTGAGGGCAAGTTATTTAGACTCTTGTCTCCTCCAATTAGCATGTGTGTTATTTTCCTTTTCCAACACCGGATCACTTTGAGAGCAGGGGAAAAACTTCACTGCGGCTGACTATTATGATGCTGGTAGAACAAGGCAGCATGCCTTAAAAATGCTGCATTTACATAACCCTAAAGTTGCTGACAACCAGTAAAGTAATACCAGGAAAGATGCGTTTGCAAAGGAAAGACAAATATTGCACACCTTTAATAGTTTTTAAGCTATAAAATTTTGATGGCTGGGGCACATGTGCTGATTCTAATTAACCTGCCAATGATAACTGGCAGTAGATGCAGTTTGCTCTGTGTGGTTCAGTAAGTTCTCCTTACAAATAATCACACTACCAAGAAAATAAGGTTGATAGGTTCACAAGTGGAAAGAAACTTGAAACCAGTTTCCTAGAAGAAAGAATGAATGAAATAGCTACAGGTCCAGGCAGCTTACCAGGGCAATGTGCCTTCAGGCACAACCACTTTCTTCCTTTTGACTCACTTTTCACATCAGCCCTCTTTCCTACTGAGTGCAGCTCAAGCTCAAGTACCAAAATAAACCTTGGACATTAACCATTTAAATTCAAAGCTGTCAGTCCTGTAAATAAACAGGAATTGTTCATTTATGGAAGGAATGCTCACATTCCTGTAAATAAACTCTTTGGTATAAGTCACATACACAGTAACAATCAGATTTTTGAATCACAGGTAGGATTCCTAGGACTACAGAATTGTTACAGATGCTGTTAGAAACATGGCTTATCGCATTTCTTGGTGGATATACTGTACATCACTGAGCTGATGATCCTATTGGGTGGCCCTTGCTGATATGTACACTTATCATGTATATCAGTGAAGACAGCCCCAGGATATCTAGGCTTATTGACAAAGGTCAATGATACATACGCTTCCAGGTGGTTCTTAAAACATGACAGGATTTTTTCCTTGCTAACATCAGAGGAGATGATTCTAGGAGAATCCTGTAAAATAAAATCTCACCATCGAAAACCTTTCAAGCTTATTTATATGATAAAATCATAGAATCATTAAGTCTGGAAAGACCTCAAAGATCTTCTATTCCAACCATTAGCCATCCCAATCATGGCCACTATAGAAGTAGCTGTCTTGCTTTCCAAATTGAAAATTTTCTTGAAGTCACAATGAGGTTTTTGAACAACTTCTGCCCTTTCATTATGTAAAATTCTGAAAGAGCAATATTATCTAACAGTGTAACCGGGTAGCTTGCATTTGACTGTAATAGTGGGAAAGACAGGTTAATGCAAATTCCCATGTACTATAAAATTTTATAAGAGCTCAAGGAAAACTGAGACAGGAAATAAAATCCTATGAGTACTGAGGAGGATACAGTTACCAAGAAGAAATTCAAAATACGCAGTATAATAATTCTTACCGTGTGATATTCAGCTAAAAAATTGAAATTTTCTTACTACTATCTGTAAAACCCACAGAATTAAGTCAATCCATTTCTCTAATGGCAGGTTTCTAAAACATATTTTGAGATGCTTGACATTTTCTTTGAACTAAAAAAAAATGTTATACTGATCTAATTATAAATAATTGCGTCTGGATATTCCTTACTAACAAAAGAGGAGTTTGATGTAAAGAAACTCTGTTTTCAAAAAAGAAGAGCAAAAAGTGCCACACCAAAATATATAGCTAGCAATTATTTTTATTACTGGTGTTAAATTTAAATTATAACATTTTACTTCAAAATGTCAAAAAGAAATACTGTATCCTGAGACTATTAGTAAAGTCTCAGTAATAAGATAAACTTCTACTGCAAAATACAAAGCTTCCCAGTTTTAATCCTAATATGGATTAATGAATTGCATTAGTACATCTTTTGGGAATTTAGAAGGTCTTCTTAAGACTTTTACAACACAGTAATTACCAAATAATCATGAGTTAAATTTACAGTAGTTAATTAGCATAGCAATGAATCACAATATACTTGATTTCATATAAGGATAGTAAGAAAAATAAATGCAGTGATGCGTGTCTTCTTAATAGCTTAAACTAGAAAAGCTTTCAAAAGTAATTAAAAACTCTATTAAAAGATCTTTTTTTTCTTTTGCAAAAGATTCTTTCTTGTTTGTAGTAAGGTTTAGCACATTGTATGTGCTTCATCATGTCAAATTTGATTTCCAAACACTACTGTTTTAGACATTCACTTTAGGAAAAGATGAATCACGACATAGAAATGACTAAGTTTGTCTTCACTGACTGTTAGGGGATTCCAAGATGACCATCTTAGAGGTAGATTGCTGCACTTTAGTCACAAAGTTAGACGAAATTATTTGTCTTCCTTTTCTCTACAGTCTTATTTAGATCATAAGCTCTCCAGGCTCTGCCAAACACCTTGACTCCTCATCATTATATTAGTAAAAATAACATTATTTTCAAAAAAGAAATATTCACAACTTGCTCTAAAACTGATCAATGCCTCATACTTTTATCTTTGAATTAGGAAAAGGACAAGACTTTTGCAAAAATGTTGTTATTACCATCTGGTCATATTTTGTGAATTTTCGGCCATCCGCTTTTGGCAAAGGCTCCCATAGCTTAGGTTGCAGTGCTGAGATCATAAAAGCTTCAGAATTGTATCCCAAGTCTATCCAGTTAAATTGCCTTTTTGGAGCATCAGCAGGCTTCACAACTGACAGATGAATGTCAGTGTCTATGATAGTCAGAACCCTTTCTGTATTAAATCCTTAAGAAAGGGAATAATCAGCAATTCTGTGGTATCTTGTTTTAAGAGAAGTGCTACAGTGCATTTGAGAACCACAAATTCCAAGTGACCTCCAAGGATCCTCACCTTCTGGAGGTGACTCAAAAGAAAGAACATAGTAATAGTCATATCTGTCATATTTGCACAGATGGAAAAAAAAATAAAACAATAATTTGGAAATGCAGATTAAGCATACCTCACCAGCACAGTCAAGCAGTAGGGAGCAAATAACTCTACAAATAGCTATAGCTATTTAGAAATGCCTCTGTAGTATGAGAACTGCTGGTTGTCTTAGTAAGTAACAACAGTACATAGTTCTTCAGTTTAGAACATATAATGATCAAGACTTTCTTGCCGCTAATGTCTTTTTCCTCCTCCTTTGGATCTCTTGTACTAATTGAAATGATTGGTACAAAGCTGGAGGTAGAACCAACACACATCCCTTTATACAGGTTTTAACTAAACTTATTCAATTGCTTTACACTACTTAAAACAGTTTTCCTATCTTTGCAGAAAGGAAACCTGTCGTATCATTTAGTCCCTCTGGCTCCATGAAAGACAGTTCACACTTGACTCCTAGAGGACAGTCTGTAATAGTGCTGTATTTTGTTTCTAAATATCTGTAGGGAGTTAACTTTTACCTGAGTCTTCCATCCTCTGCTGCAGCTCCTCCTGGTATAATCTTAGTAATGAATATCCCAGGATCATCCCCAATGTGTGGGTTATCTGTTCCTCCAGCAATACTGAACCCCAGACCAGAATTTCCCTGAAAAAAAGTAAAGAGAATACATCACGAAATGCGAGATTTCTACAGAACTTATTTGCGGCGGATGAGCTAAGTATCCTATTTCGTTTAAAGAAAGCATTTTATTTGGCATCATCATACTTTCAGGTGGATGACTAAGCCAGAATAACTTGTCAGTTAAAGAGCGGAGGCTGAAAAAATAAAGAAGTCCCAGAGTTAATGGCAGAGATAATGGATGCTCCTACAGAAACGGGATTTGACCTAAATTTCTTTTCAAACAGTCACATAAATTAGCCTCTGAACTCCAACATGAATTTATCTAAGTCAATGAGAGCTAGAGGTTAAAAACACCTCAGAGCTCTAAAAAGACTTTTAAAAGGCCCTTCTTTTATAAACAGAAACAGTGAGTAATATTTGGCTCTGAAGAATTTTAGTACTTTTTTTTTTTTGGTAGAAAATAGAGAAATAGATCATTGTTCAGATTCACATGCATTTATAAAACAAAAAGAAACAACAACAACAACAAAAACAAATACCAAACAAGAACAACCAACCAAAACAAAACAAAACAGTGTTTCTTCTACTCTACTGATTTGCGACAAGGGAATGTTGGAAATATTCATTTTGAAGGTCTACTCAATAATTCTATGTACTGCTACCACCACTTATGAAATATAACGAGACATAAATAGGCATACATGCATATGCATACACTTGCACATGCAGTCACTGTTTATCACATAATTTTAACCAGCAATTCTAGCCCATTTTTGGTAATATATATTAATTATTTCATTTTTCTATGTAAATTAATATTGATAAGATATTATATATTATATATATATTGATAAGATACTTTCTTTTGTGATATAATAATAAATTCAGCGCAATATTGCACCATTTTAGCTTTCATCATGTGAATGCCTTTTTACAGTTATGTATGTAGGTTATCATAGTGTTACAATATTACTGATATTGTATAATTTTCACTGCAGTGGATGAAATATGTTCAGGACACTAAAAGTTTGCTGCTGCTGCTATTATTTTTTCCCCATTATTTCATTCAGCATCTCGGATAGTTGAAGATATTTTTCTTCACTGCTGTTACTAGGACACGTATCTGGTTCAGTCCTAATGAGAACAATAGCTAATAAAAGTAGCACCTCTCTTGTAAGAGGCAAACAAAGTAAGGAAAAGTAGCAACAACAGCTCTTACTTCTGTCTTTTGAAACTCTACTTCAATTAGAAGCTCAGGCTTGTGTGCAAAACCTCACATGTTGCCTGTATGCAAGTGTATCAAATTCTCAATTCTGTTATCAGTATTCTGCATTCACAAGCAATGCAGTTCTCATGACTCGAGAGACGTCCATGCAATCTGCAGCTCTGTTATCAGCATATAATTATGAAGACATTTTCAAAACTGATTTACAATGCAAGAAGGATTTAGAACTACACATATCTTAATGTTGCTCAGATAGCTAAATGAAGAACAGAACACTGTATATCTATAATAATACCGATATAAGAATACATAACATTATGTACATATTTTCTGTAGAGTTAATAAACATCTCCAGGCCAGCATTACAAATCTATAATTTAATATCACTTTTCATCATTAGGATCATCTCAGACTCAGGTTCTTTTCCCAGTATTTTAAAAACTACCTAATTATACCGTGCACTCAATACCAGTTTGCACTCTAAAAATATGATAAGAATATTTCCCTATGAGTTCTTCTATTATTAATGGGGATAATCTTCCAATACATAAGAATGAAAAAAATGCATACATATAAAAATTTCAGGAAACCTGGAATAAAAACCTTAAAACAATGCTAAAAAAAAATCAAGGACAACTTTCTAGAAGGTTTATTAGAATAAATAATAAAGAAAGAAAACATTAAATTAAAATTGTAGATTTTGTTTTTAAATCCAAGGAGGTTATTAAAGTATACAAGAACCTATTATTCTGAAAAGAGGTAGGTTTCCAAATCCCTGTATCAGGGGAAATAGGACAGCGAGGAGAAACGTGGATATAATTTTTAGTTGAATAGGGAATACATACAGTTATATCATAATAAAAGAGAGTGTCTGAAGAGCTTTAAAAACAATCAAAGCTTGCCTGTTATGTGGGATGTGCTTAGCTGGTACAGGTCTTCACTTCAAGTTCATTAGAATTCTTAGCAGGAAATACTTTCTGAAAAAGATTCACACTTTCTCTGCACTTTCTACTTCCTACTATACTCTTTGCCATTACTTTTTAGAGGGAAAACATGCAGTAGTACTGAATGTAAGCAGGGATGTGGTAAAACTGCTACAGACTTCTCAGGAGAATCAGTGGTAGCCCTTGACATTCATCCACAAATATGCATCTGCTATACTGCAATACTATTCTGATTCTGCCCCTTAGGAATAACTTTTTAAAAGAGGAGGGCAGCACTTCTCACTGGCATTATGTATCCAGAAAATTTCAAGCAATTATTCAGGCTGCAGTCCTTGACTTGATCAACAGGATATACAGGCTCTCACACAGTAGTTGGCTCAGCACCTAGGTATATTGCTGCAAGGCTTTTCTGCACCAGAATGTGAGTTGCTTAAGTTAAGAGCAGTTACACTTTTGGCTTCTTTCATTATAGCTCTTAAAGGGTCTGTACTGGTTCCATAGACAAATCTTTCTTTGCACTTCAGATTGTGGTCAACAAGGCTAGGAACATGGTGGCCATCACTCCCAGGTAATTGGCCTTCTAGGTGCCTTGGGTTGAAAAATATCGTAATGTGAACATTATGGTTAAAATCTATCATACTTCAGTTCTGAGTAGCAATACTGATATTCAGGTCCCTTCCTTCCCCTTATTACCCTGTCTTCTTAGTGAACAGCTTCATCAGCATATGTTTGTTATATTAGAAACTCATTGTAGTTAATGAGCTGTAACTCCAAGTATCAATTAAGTCTACTAGCATGACAGTTTCTGAATCTTTCTGCAAGTCTTATCTCCTACCCCTTACTTTTCCATCAACTCTGTCCCCATCCCAGACTTTTTTTTTCTTTTTTCTTTATCTTCACAACTTCCAAGCCTTTTATTCATGTATCTCCAGCTCCCAGCCATTTTGTGTTTCCCTTTGAAAATATCTGCAGTCATTCAGCCCCAAACAGCTGAACCGTCACTTAGCCAGAGCATTTTCCACAGTGATACATTCATGCTTTCTCTCATGGTGACTCTCATAGTTGGGAGTGGTTCCCCATAAATATCTGTCATGTTAACTCAGTGTTCTCCTTCTGCTCCAAGCATTACTTCTCCTGAATGCTTACAAAGCAAATTAACAATGAGCTCAAAGGCTCATTGATGATGCAGATGAATGGTTTAATAGTAACTAATAGCATCCGATACAGAAGAAAGAGGTATAAATCAATGGAAGTCTTTCTCGTGAGTGATATTCCACTGGAATTCCTTCACTTAGATTCACATTTAACCCTCAATGTGCTTGCCTGCTTTTTTCATAATTCTTTGATAGAGGAGTTTTACCCCCAAACACCATAACATATGTAGAGACCAAAAACATCTGACAAAGTCTCAAGCAGATATACTAACTTCAGTGACACTGCTCATACATCATCATTCATAAATACATTTTTCCAGATCCAAATCATTTTATGCTCAATTCTCACTTGACGTAAATATTCCCATTCTTTTGTTCAAATTTCCAATTACTACTACTATAAAAACCTCATGTAATTAGCTTCTGACTATACTGGAAAGACTTGCAAAAATTAGTCAGCAATAGATTTTTTTGTTTGTTTTTGTATTTTTTTTATATATTTTTTTTAATTTTCAGTTTAATTTCTCACCGACTTGCAAATCTGTGTCAGTCTCAGCCTTGCAAAAGGTGGAACAAAGTCTGACATGTCCATTTTGGCTCAAATCAATAATACTGCCTTAGTTTCTTGGCTTTTCACTCAGTTCAGCTTTCCTTCTTAAACAGAAAAACATTGATAAAACAACCTAATCAAAATAATCTCTCCCAGCCCAGCCCCAGAGGCCTCTTTCTTGTTCTCATCTGAAGGGAAAATCAATTCTTCTTAGGGTTTCCTACACAAGCCTGCTTTATTTATGCCTTTCTCATTCTGGGCTTTCCACCTCCACAAGGATCACTCAAGCTCAGCCTGAGAAAGAAAAAAGCCTGTCCACTATTCTCCTGATCCTGGAGAAGCAGACTGCCTCTGACATAGGCACAGCATCACTTCAGACTTATGCTGTACCTCCTGCCAACGATGAAAAGCGACACTTAGGGTCAGATGATGGATGATGGATGATTCACACGCCAGGGAAAAAAAAAACACAAAACTTGCATGTTCTGGCCAGTTTGAATCTCCTCCCTCAAGACTTGTTAAACTGCCAACATAAAGATCACAAAAATAAAATGAGAATCCCTAGCAGGTAATGGTTTTGGATAGCCGTTAGACCCATCTTTCTTCTTACTTAGCCTTCATCTTGAGCTCCTCTCCTTAGATACACCACTGTGAGCAGCCATATAGCTGGCTGCATCTTTATAGTTTGCAGCATTTCAATTTCATCACAGAGTAATCCTTAAACGTGCTTCACACTGACTTAGAGTTCAAATAGACTTAGGTCAACATTAAGAACGTATAAAGTTCTTTTCCCATGGCAGTACAGCTCTCCATGGATGACAGCTTTCCATGTGCTTCTGCACATGAACTCCTTCATCTGTCTCATTTTTTTCTTTTTCCTGCTTTTCACCTTACAGCAGAGTCTGATCGCAGAATATAGAAAGCCATATGATCTTTAACAAAATTGCAGAAGAATATACACCCAAGACACAGAAATTAAATGAGAAGTGTACAAAAACAGAGTTGTTTCCCATATAAGGGTCAAGTATTCTGTACTGTACAGTACTCAACTGGCATACCACAATTGTATAGAAGTTGTTTTCCATCCTTTTTTTTTTTTTTTTTAATTTTTTAATTATAATCAGTAAGATGACACAATTTTTGACACTATCTTAAGAGACTCTTTTTGAATGACTTAATTACTTAATTGCTCTTGAAACAATTTCTGGTAATGTTCTGAAGTGACATGATTTTGAAGCACTTTTTAAGTTAGAAAAATAACAGAGTCGAGGTGCACAGAATTTCCTTAATTATTGCTGCAACCTCATCCTATAATGACAACATAACAAGAAGCCTGTTTCATTGAGTTCAATATAGAACAAGGTACTGCATTACCCTGAATGGTTTCCAGAGGCTGAGAGCCGTTTCACATTGTAAGATATTCCTGCAGACTCTGAACCTGAAATGATTGTTATGTTTGTATTATTGTTATTGTTATTTTTTTTAGTTAAAGGGTGTTTAACTAAGGGAGTTATTTTGCTTAGGGAAAATTTAAGGGAGTCATTTTGCTTAGCTATTGATAGAATCAGAGAATTATTAAGGTTGGAAAAGACTAATATGGTCCAGTCCAACCATCAACCCGTCTCCACTGTGTCCACTAACCTATGTCTCTCAGTGCCTCATCTCCATGGTTTTTGAATGCCTGCAAGGAGAGTGACTCCACAATCCACCTGGGGAGCCTGCTCTGATGCATTACAACATTTTCTGAGAGGAAATTTTTCCTGATATCCAACCTGAACCTCCCCTGACACAAATTAAACCATTCCCTCTCATCCTACTGGGAGAAGAGGCAAACCCCTCACCTCACCACAACCTCCTTTCAGGCACTGGTGGAGAGGAATAAGGTGTCCCCTGAGCTTCTCCCTCTGCAGACTGAACAATCCCAGTTCCTCAGCCACTCCCTGTAAGATTTGTGCTCCAAACATTTCAGAGCTTTGTTGTCCTTCTCTGGATAAGCCTTAGAGTCTCAGTGTCTTTCTTGTAGCAAGAGGCCTGAAACTAAACACTACTTGATGTGAGGCTTCACCATTGCTGAGTACAAACAGAATTAAGGAATATAACCCACTATTAATAAATCTGTAATGCCTTGAACTATGTAAATAATAAATAAATATAAAATAATAAATAAATAGCAATATGTAAGTTAAAATCTTGACACAAGTCAAGCCTGCAAAGCTTTCCACTGATCTAAATGGGAGTTTTTGCCAAGTAAGGACGTTAAGTCCTTATGATTTTTTTCCCTCTTCACAGCAAGCCTAAGTCCAAACATAGCATCAAAGAAATGTATGATGACTCTTCCATTAGGATGTGAGAACTACAGCTTATCAGCAAAAAAGAAAATACAGAAGCAGTGGAGTGGTGAAAGCCTACATTTATACATAAAGTATACAAGCCATTAATGAGACCATGTAAAAGAGAATCAAAACAGTTGACATTTGCTGCCTTTGTGAGCTTACAATTGTTGCTGTTTCTTTGTAGGAAGTCTTATATCTTGTAGAAGAAAAATGAAGGGAAAGGACACCAGTAACATACATCTGTAGAGGGCTGAAAACTACTGAATGAAAGTGATAAGGCAAAAAGTTGCTAATTAGGTAACAAAGAACCAAATCTGTGATTTGTATTTTTCCTATCAACTACTTTGTTATTTGGTACAGCTCGAAAAGTTATGTTTATTTTAACAGTCAATAAGAAGAAGCTTTCAGCATTTTAAAAGCATTAACAGTCCACAGGTTCAGTAAATCCTTTCCTTTCTTTAATATAACCAGAGCTGTTTTTCTCACTCATGCATAATTTCAAAGCACCTTACAACAAACACAAATTATGTCCTCTGAAGTCAGGACAGACTTGGCATGCATTTGACAGAATTTCAGAGTTTGACATACATGCGTCAAAATCCTAAAGCTTTTCAGCTTCCACTGCTGTATAAATTCATGCAAGGCACCTTCTCACTCCGTGTAAGTACTGCAAACTTTTCTGACAGTCATGTTGGCTTAGGAATTATCTTATTTTTATTAAAAGGGTATATTGTTTTTTTCTTTTTCAAACAATTTCTGTAAGGAAATGGTAATTCCCAAGGTACTGTTGAGCATATTTCTCATGGTGGAAGAACATGGACCTTGCTTGCACTAGGAAACATAATCTGAGACTAATAATTTGAAATTTGACTTTCTAATACATTTTAATGGTTTTTTGTATCACTGTGTACTCATTTTTAATTTTTATGTTTCTGGTTTCTAGATAAGTGGAATCATATTTCTGAATCCTTATAAAAACAAGATAGGGACTTAATGCTTGCTTTCTACAGCTACAGAAAAAAAATCTGGCTGGAATACTCAGCAAATTTTTATTGTGTCCAAAATTCCTCCGTCATACAGTACATTTTTAATATCAACAGTTATAAAAATAGTAGTACATGAGTCCTGGCTAGGACTGCTGCCAGATTGGGCTCTGCTTAGGGTTCTTCCATTGGAGTACTTCCCTCTTCTTTTATGAGATCAGGTTTCTCTCAGTACTACTGAACAGCATGAGTAGGTGAAAGCTGAGAATGAGTCAACTTTAGAAAACTCTGGGAAAAAGAATCTCATGGCAAGAGATAGGGAAAAAAAACACCAAACAACACCTGAGGACCATGAGTCTCATCATCTATTAATCAATTTGACTGATCTCTCCAAAGGAGACAAATGATTGAAAACTCACAATGGTCATGGCATGAATAGGTATGGGGCAAGAGGAGATGTTGCCCTGAAACAGTCCTTCATACACTTTTGCTTTATCTCAATAGGACAGAGCACAAGTTTATTTAGTGTAGTACTTAAGGTGGTCATATGGAGTGACTTCCACTAGATACATCAAACCTAAGAAAATGATCCTCTGAGGTTGCTGAAAAGATCAGTGAGTGCTAACTATTTTTGTAGGCATTGTTCAATAATATTTTTCTTCAGAAAGTACTTCTCAAATGAAAAACAGAACTTTCCTTCATCCGTCCATCACAGTGCAGTGATACAGGATTTTTTCTATCACGCAGCCATAAGTGAAACAGTACATGTGTTGTGGGAGTGTTCCACCCATCAGTCAGCAAACCCCAGTACAACAGCAGAAAGCCACAATCAAATAACAGCTTAACAAGTTAATGTTTCATCCCACTAGAAAGAAAGGTGATTTTCTAATATGCAAAACACTTCTATCTAATAATGAATTTTGAGAGAAAGAGCTCATGAAACACTCCTACGCAAGGCTCTAGGATTTTTGAGACAAGGCACAACTTTGCTTTGCACTTCTCTCACAATCTGTCATTTATACTAGCATCATTTTAGTATTCTGCTATATTCCACATTGTTTTTATATACTGTGGTACATGCTAAATTACCAAACTATTTCCTGACATACACTTTGTGATTGTATGGTCATCTCCCACACTAAAACTCAATCCTTCTAATCCTGAAATATTCTGGGCAGTGTAATGGGAAAATGAGACCTTAAATGATTCCACCAATGTTTTCAGTATTTGCACATGCCACCTTATGATGTACTTTTATTCTACTGTTTTCTCCAGAGCTCAGGTTTCAAAAGCCCAAACATCAAAGCCACATTTCTGTCTCATTCAGAGAACAGGAACATTTGCATATTTATCAGAATGCTGCTGAACTTTTTTTCTACTTTCAAATCTACTCAAGAGTAACATAATTCATGAAATTCTCACTTCTCCCACGTATGCTGGCATGCTCCCCAGAGTGAGAGTTTTGAGACTCCACAGTAATATTATGCTCCATATGGTACAGATTTTCATCCCTCACAGTGCCATTTGTTGTTTTCAAGCCCCTTATCAGGGTCAGCACATTCATTACAAAACCGCAACACACACGACTACAACTGTGCCCTGTGCTTACTCTCACTTGTTCTCTGCAGTGGGATATTGTTCTCTCTGCAATGCCTGGATGAAGTACAGCTTTCAGGAGGACAAGTATTTAAAAAAGAATGAAAGGATTTCTTTTTTTTTTTTTCTTTTTTCTTTTTAAACAGATGTGAAATCTACAGCAGTGTAGAACAGCAAATCTAGACAAAGAATGAAACTGCCACTGAAGTACAAAAATCTCTTGAAAGAAAAAAACAAACCTAGTGCATCCTCTGTCAGCCTTCAGTGCATACAGACTGATACAAAAGGATAGATGTGAACTCTCTTCAGAGTGGTTTTTCAAGACCTAACAATTTCCAACCTTCCTTTGAAGTGACATAATACATCTATTTTCTTTTACTAAATGAAAAGTATACAAAAACCCAAAAAGCCAAGAAACCAACAAATAAATAAGTTCATTACTATGAGAGTGGTGAGGCGCTGGAATAGGCTGCCCAGTGAGGCTGTGGATGCCCCATCCCTGGAGGTGTTCCAAGGCCAGGTTGGATGGAGCCTTGGGCAGCCTGGTCTAGTATTAAATGTGGAGGTTAGTGGCCTTGTATGTGGCAGGGGGGTTGGAGCTTGAAGATCCTCGGTGTCCCTTCCAACCCAAACCATTCTATGACTCTATGATTCTATGAAATACATGAATAAAGGAATCGGAAATTCCTCATTTTGAGCTGGAAAATCTTTCAACAGCAGACACTGTTATATAACGTCATCACTATGACAAAGAATGTCACCACCTCTCTTCTGTATCTCTGCTAAGAGTACATTTATCGCTTCTCAGCTGCCTACTTTGTTTCTTCAATACGCTTCTTGTTCTACTTCAGAATTAGCTGCAGGGATAGTTTTTCCCACCATTGTGACCTTGCCTACTCTGTCTCACACAGAAAAGTAAGGCAACATATGTCCTCTTTTATTTAGATACATACAATGAAAACAAATGTCACAGAAATCACAGTCTGATGGAGATTGGTTAGGCCCTGGAACGGGCTGCCCAGGGAGGTTGTGGATGCCCCGTCCTTGGATGTGTTTAAGGCCAGGTTGGACGGGGTCCTGGGCAACCTGATCTGAATGTGTATGTTTGGTGGCCCTGCTAGGCAGGGGGGTTGGAACTACATGATCCTTGAGGTCCCTTCCAACCCGGGTGATTCTGTGATTCTGTGATTCTGTGTGATTCTGTGACTAGCTGAAGTGCATGTGTGTAGGGGAAATAAACACCCGAAAACTCTCCTCAAAACGCAGTTCTATTTTCTCTGGGGGAGCAGAACTCTGCTCCTGGGGAGGAAAAAGTTTCACTTCTCTTAAAACAATCTTTCTCTGTTTTATTGTGTCACTGCAGACTAGCACGAGACTTCTCATCAGCCAGACCCTGAGAGTTTTCTGAACTCCCAGGACTCCACAATCAAAAGTGAAAAATATCAGATCAAGGAAAGGAAAGCACCTGCTGAGTGACAACAGTAACTAGACACAGGGAAGGAGTAAGAATAGAACATCAACTGGAATTGAAAAAATAGCCAAACTCATGCAAGAGACACACTGCTTTGAAAACTTTGAAATGATCATCACTCAAGTTTTCACCATGCAATTATCTGCAACAACAACTGAGGAAATTAAGAGATGTTTAATTGCTTGCAGATTTATGACAGAGGTAAACAGTCATGTTTGTATGAGAACAAAGGGAACAAAAAAAAAATTTCACTGAAGCTATGGAAACCAACCAAATGTCACCCCATAATGGTAGCACTTTAAAGGAAATGAAGAAAACTCCTACAAAAAACCTCAGTCCCTCTCTAAAGGAACTCTAATCCTGCTCTTCTTATAACTCATTGCTATATAGAAAATTTGATAATCCCAGCCTGTGTGGAAACCCAACAATTTCCTTGCTTAAACAGTTTGTCGCTTGAAGTCCTCGTGTTGAAAAAGTGTCCTGTGCTTAATCCTGTGGATCCACCTGCACGGATTTCTCCATTACTAAGGCACTGCTTTCTAAAGCATTTAGGGTAATTTGAGACACCTTGAGTACTACAGTTGCTGGAATGAGCCCAAGTTTCAAGCTACTGTCTAAGCTATCACCCTTTTCCATTTGATGGTCATATTCACCAATATGAAATGAGTATATACAGTTGTTCTCATCTTCTGATTTAATTACTTTAGCATATTTTAACATATAATAGCCCAACGATTTCTTCAAGTGAAATACATACATTGTTAATCATCTAGATTAACATTTTGGAATGTTTACAACTATTACAAGAGTCTGATAGTATTTTCTCTCCAACTTTTATGCAGTCCAGCATCAAAGGAAAAATAAATGAATGAGTATATCTCTTAATTTGCTTCCTTATTCAAAATCTTGAACTTCCGGGCATATAATCTGCAAGAAAAAGCAAATCTATTAATGAACTAAAATGCCCTTAAGGCTTTTAAGTTCAAGCATAAATCCTAAAGGCAAATGACTGAGTAATCTTGCTGTTGCATCATTTATGCTACCATCACTGCACTACTCTAGCAGCTGAGCACACAGAGCTTAGCATCAACTTCTCTTTTAATATAAATTAAAGTAAGCTTCTAGGAAAAAAAAAGAAAATCTTATTTTGAATAACATTTAAGGCTTTTCTCACTGGTCCCCTGATGCTCAAATATAAATTTAACGGAGAAGAAATACAAGGAAGCATAAGTAACAGAGAATGCAAGTCACTGTTTTTCATAGATACACATCTAAATCACATCTAAATCTCACAGTTTTTTCCCCACTTTGTTCTGACCATCTTTACTTATAACTTTTCATTTTACTGTCCATTCTCATTCTTAGCAAACTTGACTTCATATGACCCTAAGCTATCCAATGTAGCTTCAAAACTAGCTGCTTTTGAGCAGAAACTTTGAATAGATGGTCTTCTTAATCCTTTCCAACCTGAAATATTTTCTGGCTTTATAACATTCCAGTATCACAAATATAAAGCAATTTTTCAGAATCTGCTACCAGCCTAAGAATATTTCAGACACTACGAATGTCCTGAATTTTGTCTTCAAAATCACATGGCATTTAAACATTTTGTATGGATGTCTAACTACAAAAATTCCTGCCTGTACCCTGAACTATTTTTGCACAGTTCTGTGAAAGTAAGCAAATCCTTTTTTTTTCTTTTTTCTTCACATGAGAAATGAATAGTAACCATTCCTTGACATTAAAAACAGCAATTTTACAGCTGTACCTCTGAAAATAAGTGAAGAGGAATCTTTAACAAGGTGTTTCACTGTAAAACATGGCTAAACATGTTGTGGCCCTGTTGGAAATCAGTTGAGGTACGATTTACTGTTCCTTTATTTATGTACATCAATACTTGAAGAAAGTTTGGAAGGCTTCTGAATATATATTGCACATATATAAAGAAATGTACACAATACAATGCAAAAGAATGAGACTGCTGTTCCATGCAGTAGTCATATAACAACATGTAATACCAGATATTATTTTTTTGGTGAAAATTCAAAGAAATTCTAAATTCCTAAATACAATTTGAGATTTCTATCATGGTAATAAATTATAATAAATAATAAATAAAAATTATCTAGGATAAGGTAATAGCAATATCCAAAACAAGTAACATTATTTTAAAGGAGGTCGTGAATGGCTCATTGGCAGAGAATACTGGTCTTGTGATTCATGGAAAAATAAAGTCCTCTCCTCCCCGGCTTTACAGATGCCACTTTTCTCTTTTTGAAGATTGGTAGTGAGACAGGCTGAAGAACAGAAAAGATCTAGACCGTATTGTCATGGTTTTATGATTTTTTGTTATTGGAATTCCACACCAGAACATCATGTAGTGCACTGAGAGTTAAACTGTTAATGCTCCAGCTCTGGGCACCTGTCTGGAAGAGAAAAACTACATACTCCAGGAGGCTTTGCAGTCAGAGAGGAGGTATAACCCCCGGCAAGGTCACCTCATGTGCTGTTTTTCATCAGGCTCTCCTCCCTGCTGTTCAACTGGACTGCGCATCTCATCTCCCTGTTATGGTGAAGCCTATCCACCTTTCAGACACTCTCTCATGTATTTGATTTACTAGCTTCAATTCTAATTATATTGTATTATAGTGTGTCATCTTGCATTCCAATACCATATTTAGTAAATTTATTTCTCCTCAGATCGTTACTGCTGTTTTTAATTATTTTGGGCTCCCCTGTTTCCCTTTTCTGGAGGCGCAGATTGTGTGAAATCCCTCTGCCCCACTAGTCACAGAACTGGGCTGAACCAGCTTGTAAACCATTGACACATACATGCCCAATACCCAACTTCTATGTTTTCTTGTTCTCGTTTTCTTTAATGCTTTGATAAAAATAATAAATAAAAGAAGTTTTGTTATTTATGTTGACATTAGATTAACATTAACATTTCACATAGATGCTGTGAAAGTAATGTCTCTTATTTTTTCCATGAAAACTACAACATAGGCAAAGAACACAAAAACACAAGAAATATTGATAGAGAAAATTCTCCACTACAAAACTGTTTTTTAACACAGTCACCACCGTTAGCTAGGCACTTTCATCGTCAATGAATAAGAGCCTGCATGTCATGCTTGTAAAAATCTGCACCAGTGGAGGTGACTGACTGTTGCTCTTCCCACTGCTGAAACACACCACTTACCACCTCACAGTGTTCACACCCACTGTTCAGTTTCCATAGATGTTCAGCAAGCATTGATGGGTAAAGAACTAGAGCAAGGAACTGGCTAGAGTGTCAGACCCAGAGAGTGGCGGTGAATGGAGTAAATCCAGCTGGTGACTGGTCACAAGTGGTGTTCCCAGGGATCAGCGTTGGTGCTTGTCCTGTTTAATATCCTTGTTGATGATCTGGATGAGGGCATTCAGTGCACCCTCAGTAAGTTTGCAGATGACACCAAGTTGGGAGGAAGTGCCAATTTTATGTGCAGCCCAACACAATTCCTCTTCACTTTGCGTGGCCCAGTAAAGCTTAAAGGTTGGACACCCATTGTCTAGACTGAGATTCCTATCAGATGAAGGAAGTTAAATGAAGCAGAAGTTGGCCAATGTATGCTTCTTAAGAAGAAAAACAAAAGGAGGCCAAGTCTCAAAACCCAAAGACACTGCCATGTGATGTCAGACTCTCTACTGAAAGATCACATCCTGAAATGCCTCTGGGGCAAGACTATGTGACTCACACAGACAAGACTATTCATGGGTAGTCATAAGTTTCAGAATAATCAGCTTATTCCAATCAATGTCTGACAGAAATAGCACTTAATTCAAAATAAACAACCAGGCTAAAAGTAAATGCTTTTGAAAATCCATTCTTTTATCTGAATTCCTTACACATTACACCTAATTTTGTTAGCAGCAATTTTCCTGTCACTAGAGAACTATTTTTGTTGGTTAATTTTAGGAATAATACTCTTAGAAGTTAACCTGAAATTCCTGTTATTGATAGCAGGGAAACAATGCATTTATTTCTATCATGTTCCTGCAACGTATTCCTTATAAATTTCCCAGATAGTAAACTAACAATGCAAAATAAAAGCTGGAAGAAATAGCTCTCCAGAAAGGGATAGGTCTTTATGCTTTAGAAACGAAAATGGATTTGAAATTTTACTCATAAAACTGACACAAAAAAATAAGCAGTATGCTCCTGATACCACAGCCTCCTATATTAACTCTACATTTGAGCAGTATTGAATAAATTCAGAGAAGTAAGCAATTTCACTAGAAGAAAAGATGATTACTCAGCATTTGTAAGCATCCCTAAAGAGAAACTTCTCTGTCTTTTCTTTTTATTGTGAGCATTCACATTAATTATTGCAATTTCAAGGCTTTTAAATTTACATATATCCTCCAAAAGGAGAAACATTTTTCATGTCCCCTTCAGAGGTAAGGAATTGTAGCAAATTTTGAAGCAGAGCACTGTACATCACTCTTTTGATATGCCAGAATCCTCATCAATAACATCAGCGGAGTGTTTTGATCTATAAGAAAGCAGGAAGATAAATATCTTCCTTTGCGTAATTGCATATTTTTCGGGAAAAAAAAAAAAGTGACATCCACTTTACTTGGCTTCTAAAACATGTTCCATACAATACCTCCAATTACACTAGGCATGCTGCATGCCCTCTCTCTACACTGTTTAGAAAGAGACACTTCTGTAGTACAATTCATCAACATGCAAATTGGTGCGAGTTTTCACATACATTTATCAGTTGCAATCAACCTTCACTTAATAGTTTCTTAGTCCTGGCATGCAATTTGTGATCTAAACTGAGAAACGAAATCGAGGTAAGAAATGCTGTTAAAAAGGAAGAAAGAGAGAGAATGAGACCAGAATAACCAGCAAATCAGTGAAGAACTCATCTAAGCTGCAAAACCTGAACCAAACTACTATTCTGGAACAGACACCACTGGGGTTTACATTTCAAAGGACTGCTTTAATCAACAGGCATACCTTCCCTGATCTAATGAGTATATAATTGTATATTCAAAGTGGAACAGGTCCAACAGGAGAAGACACACCTCAGCAAAGCTAGGCATTAATCATAGACAAATTCCTGCTGTACATCTGGCATGCCAACCTCATTTTCCCACACCTTATATAAGTATTTTTATCATGATCGTAAAATTCTTTTCCCAGTGAAAACTGATGAAAGGTATCATTTATTTACTTATTTATTTATTTACTGGCCAGTGTGAAGTGGAGTTACAAAAAAGGTATCTCAAAAAACTTTGTGAAATAACATATCACATCAATTGCTCACCCTGCTGCCAGTGTTACACAGCCAGTGATATACAGTGAGAAGAAACCATGGCTGGTACCTTGGCTGGTTTTTCCCAAGGTTTCTTTTGAAAATTCCCTACAGAGATAGTAGGCTTACGTTGCAGTTCAGGTTGCATACTATATAAGAACTATTATCAGCAAGAGTGGTAATGTATTGGCACAGGCTGCCAAGGGAGGTGATGGAGTCACGATCCCTGCAGGTGTCCAAGAGCTGTGGAAATGTGGCACTGAGGGATATGGTTAATGGTCATAGCGAGGACTGGTTGATGGTTGGACTGGATGATCTTGGTGGTCTCTTCCAACCTTAACAATTCTGTAATTCTATAAAAGCATAATTGAAAAATGTCTCCTCTGAACAGCACTTTGGACACATGAAGTCTGTGGGATGTACTGTCATAAATTGTAACAGTAGATCTAGCCAAAATAATTAAGACATGCATAATGTTATTTGAGGCCAAAACTGGCAGTCTCGAAAGGATTAAGATTCTGAATGGAACAATCAGTGAATTAATGAACACCTTTAAAAAGAGACAATTGAAATGGTTATTAAAAGCCATTCTTAAGGGGAAAAAAAATAATGTTAAAAAAAGTATTTGTTTCTAAAGTAATCTGTGGGGCATACATGAATGAAAGAGAAAGAAAGTTCTACAGAGCAAGATTGTTCTACATTCCAGTGCTTGCCTCATCTCTCTCCATAGAGCAAAGTTACACAGTGCTAGCAATATCCAAAATGCTGCATAGTTTTGGAGTAGAACGAGAGAAAAACAACTTTAATAAAGTAAAATAACGCATTTAATTTTTGGCAAAGATCTTTCCAGTGGTGAGGAAAAAAAAAAAAAAAAAAAAAAAAAAAGGAATATATCTTTTTTCCAGGGTTTAAATTTAAATTTAGGTGGGAAGTTTGGCAATACTGCTGGTGCTATTTATAGAACCCTGATGCAGAGGAATCTCCCTCCTTCAGTCACTTTTACAAGTAAGGGCTCATAAGATTTACAAACATTCCCTCCCACGACACTGAGATAGCAAAGAAGAACAGCAGCACCCAACATTGGGCAAGTATCGACCTGTCATCTTCACCTTTTCAAGGCTCAGAAACATCACAGGCTATGCTTATTTTGAATTAGAATAAGTTTAGACATTAGTAGAAAGGGAATAATGGAGATCAGTGAATTTAGTGGTTTAGTTATTTTATACCAAAAAAAAAAAAAAAAAAAAAAAAAAAGGTTTGATATGGTTGTTATAAGGAAAGTGCATTTTAATTTGATTAAGACAATTTTTACAGCTCTATGATACAGAAACGTTATAGTTACTCAATGCAGAATTCATTTACAAAAATACTGATATTACGCAACATACATTATAATTGATTTATACTGGGGGATTGGGGGCATTGGGGGCAATGCGGGCATTAGGGGCAATGGGGGGAATGGGTCACCTAGAGCCAGGTATGGGGCAGCTATGGCTACAAGGAAGCTCGCTATATAATAGAAAATATTCTATCAAAACAACAAATATAAAAATAGCATGAGAATTGGAATATATAAGACAAATTTCCGAAGCTTTTGAAAGTGAACTAAAGTCACACATAAAACCCTTCACTAGCTAAGATTTCAACTTGAGCCTCAAGCAACATGTTACATCTGTGCTGAAAGCTGCAGTATGATACTGAGATTTGAGAAATACAATTTTATATGCAGATTAATATTACACAGGAAAAATTGAAAGCTTGAGCATTTAGGTACTCGACCCTTTCTAATGAGACTGGTTTTTCAAATGCCCCATCTTTAAGCCTACTACCATCACATGGGCTAAGACCAAAGACAAAATTTGACATTTGTCCCCACCATCAACAGTCTGTTCTTCCAAAGTGCTTGATATTCATTTTGAAACTGATGCCTACACAAATTTCTTTCATTTAGGCCCACAGTTTCTGCAATAGTCACTTCTGAAGTTGCTTGTCAGTGAAATATAGCAAGAATGAACATAGAGCACTTTGGTAAAACTGAGTAAACACATATACATAACACATCTATTCACTTCACTAAGAAATAGTTTGCAGGGCTTATTGAATTGGTAGAAGCTGTTAATCTGTTTTCACTCTCATCCTGGCTATTCACAGTGACTCCTAATTACTAGGATTCTCTTTGCACTTCCAGGAGAAAGTTAAAAATTATTATTACATTAAAAATATATATTCTTTCAACAAGTAATATGGCATACAAACAGTATCAAGTAAGATTACTTCATTATAAGCTTTTAGAAAACATAGCCAGGAAATGAAGAAAATTTCAATTCTAAATTAAGTTTGTTCTGCATTATCTGCATATATATGTCTTTGTGTGAATCATCCACAGACATTGAATCCACAGCAAAGACAGAACAAGTGCTACAAATACCAACTTTCGAAGTACAGTGTTAATCCACCATCTGTTGTTCAAAATCCCTGTAAATATATTAAAAACAACAACAACAACAACAACAAAAACCCTTTTCAAATTTAAAGTTATTTCTAAAACTAGGGGATAATATAAAAGGAGATAAGTTTTCATTTAATTTAATTGCAGACTTCTCCAAACAAGGCATTTGATTGAAAGGGTGATTAGTTTTTGTTGGCTGAATGAAATTAAATGTAAAGAATACGAGCACGTGGAAATAATCATAGAATGGATTGGGTTGGAAGGGAACCCAAGATCAACCCTTCAGCAGGCTAACCTCTAATTATTTCATAGAATGACACCTCACTGAGTAAGATTTCCACCAGATTTCAAATAAGTCTCAGCCACCACACACAAAGAATGGTCTTCTTTCTCAGCTCTGCCTAGACTAAAAAATAAAATACAGTTTGATTTAAAATGGTCAGAAAAAACATTCCCCATTGAAAAAAAGAAGCTAATTTAAACTAATGAAAAGTATTCACTCAACATTAATTGTGCATTTCAGAAAGCCTCTTCTTTGCCCACAAATCAATTTGTCAAATGGCCAATCCAAACTTCATAAACCCATGAGAACTGTATAGCAAAAAGCTATGGGCCAATATTTTCACAGCACCTTCCATATCTGTGGCTGAATCATCAGTGAAACTGCTTAAGCATATTCTAAGTTCAGAAATGAATCCTTGCGCACATTCATGCCATATCACTTCCTGTCAGGAATAATTATATTGATTTTCTGCTTACAAAAAATTTCTGAATCATGTTCCTGCACCGAATCTCATCTTTCAAATACACAGCATCCCACTTTACTCTCTCAGTAAAACAGATTGCAGATTAGTTAGCACTGGTCAGTAGTGTGTAGCTGGTCTGAAGTTTGTTTTGCTTTCCCTAGTAAGAGCTTTACCAAATTTCTGCCTACTCCCCAGTCATTACAAAGACTATTCCATGGACTTAATCATTTCATTTTTCCTTGCCACGCTTGCAACAATTTTAATGTTTTATTTTAGCAGAACAATTGACTCCTGCATGTCAGTTCTAAAACTAAAAACCAGGAGATTATTTCATCTTGCTCCTCTCATCTGTATTCACAGAACACACTCAAAGATTATTTTCTAGTCTTTTTTTTTTTTCCTAAAGAGGATTTTTTTTTTTTTCTTCATTTTACTTGAAAGCTTAAATTCCATTTCAATTTGGCTTACTCAGCTCTTTTTCAATATCTGAAGACTTGCAGAAACCTTATCTGACAACTTAGAGAAGTAATTTAGCACTTCAGATTTTAGTTTTGTGCTTTATCCTTCAAGTAACACCAAGAAAGACATGCTGTTCTCATGGGGTTCTTTTTATATTAGCATTTGAGCATGTATTCTACATCTAAAACGCACATTCTTGTAAATGAAGAAATCAATCCTCCAACAAAGTAACGCAAGAAAATAAAATGATGATTTTCTCCTTCAGTTTTAGAAAACCCGTAATGACTATAACAAAAGCATAAAGCAGCCTTTCTTCTATACGGTGCAACTGGAACCAGAATGCATCATATGCACCTAGAACTATTCTGTCTGAGTTAAACTTTTAAGGAATTTTTTCCATGGCTTAGCTTAATTTAAACAGCTTTTAGAGGCCAGCTAATGCATTCCCCTAGTGGACAACAGCTGATGAGACAACTTCTACATTATCATGTTCTGTGAGGCTCTCTGCCCAAAAATGGCTGCTGTTCCCATTACAGGGTAAGTTTCTCTTATGTGAAATGCTGGGGTCACATTCTGTTTTCATAGCTCAAAAGTAAGTTGTGAGGATTTTTTACATTATTTTATGAGTTTTTCAAGCAGATGATAGAGAAGCCAACCTAATACTGGAGTAGCAGTGAGGAATAGTAGGAGGTACCTGAGGTTCAAAGACTGCCTTCGTTTAACTAAAAGGACACTGGTGTTGGGTTAATACCCCAGCACACATCACAAAACTCAAGTGGTTTAAAAAGGATGACTAATGGCTTCCAGCAAGGTCCAGATGTTTTCCATATTCCATCTGTGTGCCACCAGCAGTATCACAAACACTCAGTCAGAACGCTATCTTCTCCATCACTAAAGTAAGTCTAGAGAGTAACTATGTCTGCAAAGTGGGATAGTTCTGTATCTCTTTACAGAACTTCTCCTTGGTTGGTCTCATGCTTTGCTTAGCCTCTGTAGTATCAATTGTATGTACCAATGTACCCATGATTTTTTCTTCTCATTATTCCCCTGAAAAAAAAAAAAAAACAAAAAAAAAAAAAACAAACAAACAAAAAAAGACAACAAACCCATAAAAATTAAAAAAAAAAAACAAAACATTTTTCTGCTTTCCTGAATATTTTTCAGTTTTCATTACCATATTTTTCTTTCCTCCATCCCTCCAGTAGGTCCTGTGATAGCATTTTTTTTTTGTTTCTTATTTCATCTGATACTGACTTTAATACATTCAAGCTTTCTTGTAGTGTCAAAATAATTTAAGAAACCACATTCCCTGAATAATTAAATCTAAAAGAATTCTAAGGAAATGTAACACCACATCTATTTAATCAGCAGTTGAAATGCTGCTAAGTAAATTAGAATCTAAGAAGAAAGCAAAGTTCTAGAGTTTTAGGTTTAATAAATATTCAATGAAAATATCTTTAAGTCTTTTTACTTTGGACATCTACTGCTTACACTGCCTTATACAAACATTTGCTCCCAAACTCATCCATTTTGTGACCCTGTGAACAGCTACTTGACAGATACAGGAGGCCGAAACTTAGGAACACAATCAGGAAATGCAAGAACACAATCAAATTTACAAAATGTTGTTTGTTTCAAAGAAGACTTGCAATATATTTATATAACAATATAAACATATAATTAAATGGCAGCCAAACTCATCTGGCCCTGAAGCCATCATTAATTTCATGCAATTTAATACACTTGCTGCTGTATGTTTACCAATGTTTTCAGAATTTAATAAAATATTCATGATCTGAAGTTGTTAATTGGCAAATAAAAGGCTTTTCTTTCATTACTTATTGACCACGTTCTTCTCTTGCACTGTTTCTAATAAAGGAAGAACTTAGCACTATAACCTTTAGTCAAGGGGCAAAACTGCATGGATAATTTTGTTAGTCTTTTCTGTTTCATTGTTGCTGCATATATTTTGCTTAGTAATTTAATTGCAGTTTTTGTCATATTCTGTAACAAGTACTAGAAGTCATGAACCATAAGCAATATGGATATGCTTAAAAAGACTCCTAGGAATGGAAAGGCACAGAATATCCCCAACCCTGACTGCCTAAATTCGGGTTCTTTAAGCCTTCCATAATGCCCATCTGTATGCCCAGCTTTATTTTTTACACAACATCTTGGCATGGAACGGCACTTTGTGGAAAGGCAGAGGAAGGTTTATGGAGCTGGGAGGAAAGCTGACATACATGGGAAACTTCCCAGCTACCCTAATTTAAATGTTCTGCTAAGTGCTATAGAAATAGAGATCCCAAATCACCCAGAAGTTTACAAACTAAGTATAAGAAGATGCATAGAACACTAGCATACAAATAAACAGATGGTAGAAAACAAGAAAACAGGGTGATGCAGTGTTCAGCAAGTGATGCCAAACAAGAATGAAAAGCACAGTAACCTGGCTCTATAAATCAGCAGATATGGAATTTAGCTCATCTCTCTGCCCTTCTCTTCCAGCCCTTCATGCAGCCAAATGAGTACCCTGGGCTCTGATACTGCTGTGCTATCACTGCAGTGTGCTGCACTGAGCTGTGTGCTAAGAACCCCATAGCTTCATACTGTTGACAGAGCTATAAGGGTCTGCTCAAGCTAGAGAGCTCCATATTTGACATTCTGCAATATCTGAATTCTGATATGCAATGCCTTTTTCTGCTTGCAATTCGGGTGGGGGGGGGCGGGGGGTCGTAAGATCGACGTGAAGTAAAAGAGAGAATATCTCGGTTGAAGCCGTATCATTAAAAAAGGTGGGGGGG
>NW_024884141.1:978368-1040645 GCF_019232065.1 Centrocercus urophasianus | reverse complement strand
TAGTAAGAAAACAATAAATAAAATTAACCAGAAATGTCTGTACATTCTGTAAATGAAATTAGAATGAAAATTAAGAAAAACTACTTTATTCCTGTGATATTTGCTTTGTTTCCAACTAGTTTAGCAAAACTTGGAGCATAAAAAAATTGTTTTCTCTTTAGCATTGGTAATGAGAAACATGAAATACACAGTGAATGGAAGAACTTCTATTGCACTCGTGGACAAGAAAGAAAACATCAGTGGGATAAAAACCTCATGTCTGGCAAAAATGAGCCAGGTCAAATCACTGCACAGTGAGAAGTATGAAGTATGCCTATTAGTTTAATTATTAACTGTTAGTTTCCTATTTGCCATTTTTTTGTTTTGTTTGTTTCCTTTGTTTTTGTTTTTGCTTTTTTTTTAGAGAGAGAGAATGATCAATGGCAAAGATGGATTAGGTCCCTTCCTCTAATTCCAGGGAAAAGGTGGATTCTTCAGTCATAGGTAAGCTTAAACAGATGGAAAACAGAACAAAAAATAAATGATCTTTCCATTCAATCAGCAAAAGATGTTTGAAAGAAGAAGCATGCCCTTTTGATGATCTCTTCCACCATACTTGGCAAGGAACATTTGTTTTCATTATTTTATAAAATTACTTTAGATACAAATTTTCCCCCTTTCAAGTCCATTAATAACTATTTAGAAAACTAATGTGAACTGAAAAGCCCGGATCTGCGTCTTGCATGCCATGAAGAAAACCGATTGAATCAGAGCTGTCATGTCTTTTTCTACTTAAGTAACAGTACCAGAACCAGGGCAACAGTGAAATACTGCAAAATCACCAGTAGTTCAGTGCAATATAGTCAGTTACATATAAATTAATTGAGAATCCTTGCCTGGATTCTTTACTTGAATTACTCATTTATCAGTTGCACTGTGTTAACTCCAGGAACATGAGTCACGATGCAGAACTTGATTATACTAGCATCTGACAAACACAGAAGAAGATGCTATTTCCAAGGTGCTGATGGCAGCAAAATGCAACTTTGCCTGGAAACATGAAAGCCTGCAATCTGATACAGCTATGTGGATGTTCAGCAGTCCTGAGCTGGTGGGGGTGTAATCCTCATGCAGTACAACCTCGCTCCTCTCCTTGTGTCCAAATAGAGGCAAATTATATTGCCTCATTATTCAGCTGTGCTGTACAGGCAAGGGCAGCTGACGTTATAAATGCATAATCCAACCACCTGCTCAGGTGACAGAGAGCACGACTGGGGTTCTGCATAGCCTGAGGAGGAATGTAAAGGACGCTTTAATGCATCTGGAGCAGGTGTAGATCCAAAATCACAGTCTCACCCTGAAGCAGCAATTTAATGTATGACATGCTCTGCATACAAATGAGGATTTGATCTGTCCTGTTTATGTGTCCAGGTAGGTTTCTAAATTAAGAATCTCATGGCAGTACCTGTAAGCACTTCCCCAGAATCACAGGAAAAGGGGATCTGGGTTTCTGAGTTGGGTCTGATTTCTGCAAACAAATCTACAAAGTATTTCCTATGTTGGTCAAGCTCTGTTTCAGAAGTTAGTCCTACAGGAAGGCTGTATCACAAAGTCAGTGTTAGCAGGGGTGCTTTCTAGCTTTGAACATTAGTAACTTTATTCAATTTCCAGCTTAAATTTATACATGGCCAGTGAGAACTCATTGGTTATTCCATCAACAATTTCCTTTGATTTACCTAGTTATCTTCCCTTTCTGGTGTTTACTCTTAAATGTATTGTAGATAGCAATCATCTATCCTTTCAGTCTTTCCTTTTCTAGACTTAATGGGACAAGTTTTAAGATTCCTCTCAAAAGCCAGTCCATCACCTACACTGCATTAGCAGCCATTTCCTGAACTTATCTTAATTCAAACTCATTTTATTAGAGGAAACCAGACACAAATGCAATATTCCAATGCACTTAAAGAAGCATTGGTACATAGCATTTCTATATCTTCGTATCTACAGTATTTCCTTTGATATTTTTAGAACTGTACATCTTTTTTTTTTTTTTTCTTTTTTTTCTTTTCTGTTTTCCTCTTCATCTCTTTTATCCTTTGCTTTCCTTACCTTTCCGCTTCCGCTTCCCCTTCCCTTTACCCCTCCCCTCCCCTTCCCTTTACCCTTCCCTTCCCTTCCCTTCCCTTCCCTTCCCTTTACCCCTTCCCTTCCCTTTACCCCTTCCTTTCCCTTCCCTTTACCCCTTCCCTTCCCTTCCCTTTACCCCTTCCTTTCCCTTCCCTTTACCCCTTCCCTTCCCTTCCCTTTACCCCTTCCCTTCCCTTCCCTTTACCCCTTCCCTTCCCTTCCCTTCCCTTCCCTTCCCTTCCCTTCCCTTCCCTCCCCTTCCCTCCCCTTCCCTCCCCTTCCTTTCCCTTTTTATTTTTCATTTTTTGCATCATTAGTCATTACTTATTATTATTTTCTGCTTCCCCATCATATGAAATTGTTATATTCTGCTTTAAATAGGTGTCTACTGAATTGATGGAAGTGTAAACTTCACTTATTTTATTTTACAATCTTAAATGAAATTGGCACTCCTCCCTCAGCTTGAAATTATTTTTGGCTTTTGAAGTTTTTCTTGCTCATAACTTTTGTATCTAAACAATTTGCTGTCCTGCATTTCATCCATGTTCAGGATGATGGTCTTTAAAGTAATAGTCAAAGTACTAGTTTATAGATAATCACAGCCCAAAACCAATTACTATTCTATCTCACTAGAGAGCACTCCAAAACTTCATCCCTAGTATCTTTCTATTTAAAAAATAAACTTTTAATTTATTTCAGCTTTTGCCAATTTTCACCTCTAAATTGAAGACCTTTAAGATGTACCTTTTTCGACAGACCAATCCTTTTTTCTACTCTCAGTATTCCTTCAGCAAAATCTTTTCCTCCATTCAGATCCTTCCAGCCTTTTTTTTTTTTAACCAATAAATTGCAAATGTTAAATTCAAAGTCTGTCCTCTTAGCTACCAGTTTTTGCCTTTATAGCTGACCAGCTACTTTTTGGTTCACTCTTTATGAACTGAGAAACTCAATTAAAATGTTTTCCTTTTAATTTAAGCAAAGGATTTGATAGTCTTAGGGTTTTTTTTTGTTTGTTTCTTTGTTTTGTTTTGCTTTTTGTTTTTGCTACAATAAGGTCTTCCATGAGATCTTTATTACTGAGATGTAAATGCTAACATTTATTTCTGTTTTGGTAATTTCTGGTTAGCAGATGCACTGGCAGTGCAATCCAGGGGTACCTGGTTGTTATTCCAGTGTAGATGTCCCTGTTCATTACACGGACTAGATGAGTTTTAAAGGTCCTTTCCAACTCAACTGATTCTATGTTCTACAATTCTATTAGCACTGCATATTCCCCAGGTGAAGTTACATCTCCTGCAGTTGTACAGCCCTCAGCACTCTTTCTCTCAGTAACCAGAAACACTAAAATGGAAACAACCATAGCCAAACTCAGCAAGCACAGGGGGAGATCAATAAGCAGAGCTATGGTGACAATGATGAGAAAATACTTACTTTGCTAACAGTACTCTATATTTTGAAAAATCAATAGCACACAAGAAACAGGCTACGGTAAGTGCATAAAAGCTGAATAACCTGATGGGCGATTTTCCCCAATGCAAAATTATTCAATTGAATATTTATAGTATGTTTAGACAGAAACTTGAAAAATATGCAAATAAAAATACAGGTTTTTGGAAGACAGAATCAACACAGAACAAAGCCTTTGTCTGCTATGGTTTCTGTGGGCTCTTCATCCTGTACAATTCAGACCAAAAATTATTTTCATTTTTTTTACTTCTTTACATTTATCTAACTACATCTATCAGCTCTATCAACAGACAAAGAAGGACAATTAGCCTGTATCACCCTTTTCATTAGGGCCAGATCCAAAATCCATTAGTGACTGTAAAGAGCTTCCTATTGACTTCATGAGGCTTTGGATCAGTTTACAAGTGCGTGCCTAAAGCAAGATGAACATGCCATCTGTTGTTTTCTCTGATGGTCTGATCTGAATTCTCTACCTATTCCTTTAGAATTTCTTTTTCTTTTTTTTCTTCTTCTTATTTTTTTCTCTTCCATTTTCTTTTTCACTAGATATAATAGCATTCCTCTCCTTCATTACCTCTGTAACTTAAAAAATTATGGGATGTTGCCCTTCTCTACCTTCTCTTCATAATGTTTTCAGGTGACAGCTTGCTTTATTTTTGTTTGTTAGAGGATTTCATGCAATATGAGATCAAGCAAAGAGCATCACTTTTCCTCTCCTATGCATATCAGAGGGCACTGGTTAGCATAAAATCATTTACAACAGTACTGAATTTGATCAGTTTTCAGATTTAGTAGAAGTCCTACTAAATGCTGTTCTGAAAAAAACACTTCTGCTTCAATAGGCTTTTTTTTTTTTTTTTTTTTTTTTTTTTTTTTTTTTTTTTTTTTTTTCCCCGAGGAAACCTTACTTCTAAGTGCTTTTCTGTTTAAGTGATATATTACAAAGATAAAAGGAATGTCAGGGTAAACAGGGGAAAAAAAAAAAAACAACAACAAACCACAACAGAAAAGGCAAGGAATTTTACATACTCTTGTCCATGCTTTGTGAGAATAGAAAATAATAATTAAAAAGAATGGTCCCTCTACACGTTTAGGTTTGCATACTACTTTAAATTATGCACTAAGTTAACATTTACATTCTCCATATTTCTGGAACAATGAACTGTTTTCTCAAGCAATTTACTTCTGCAACAAGAAATAATTTAGGAATCACTTACTTTATATCTCAGTCTCGCCCGTGTCTAATGCCTTCAAACTTGTTTCCCAGCAGCAGAACAAGGAATTCCGACTCTACCTCACAGCACAGAGATGTTCAATCAAACACATCAGGAAAACTTATAAATCAGCTCCGGTTTTCTGCAGTAACCTCTTCAAATTGTTGTTGATATCAGTCTTGCCACCAATGAAATAAATGACAAATGTCTGGTGACTGGGTTTCCCAAAGTATAAACGCTAGAGATGCCAAATGTTGCGTGATGGGGATATGCTGCCCTATCTTACAGCTGAAGAGAAGTCACATATACATTCCTTGCTGCAATTTTGTTTTGAAGCATACACTGTTTTCTGTGATGCAAAC
This sequence comes from Centrocercus urophasianus, assembly GCF_019232065.1. Taxonomy (NCBI): domain Eukaryota; kingdom Metazoa; phylum Chordata; class Aves; order Galliformes; family Phasianidae; genus Centrocercus; species Centrocercus urophasianus. The sequence continues at coordinate 1,035,496 of NW_024884141.1, read as the reverse complement.
ACTGTGACCTTCAAATCCCTTAAAAGCTTTGCAATGCACTTTTAAAAGGCCTTGCTGTTATAAGAGGGGGGTGGATCATTTGTTCTGATCAATGCAATTGTTTCCAACAACTCGGATAATTTCCTCAAAGTGCTCTAGAGTCTGCCAAAACCTCTGAAAATGAATCTGAACACAGTTTCCCATATGTGTTTGGGTTACAAATATCAAAAACAAAGACTTAAAGCCATATGTAAAAATTTCTGGCAAGAGTTGTTCAGCTACAACTGCATTGTAGCAATGATGCAAATTTAAAAAAGAAAACAAAATAATTTTCCTTACTCTACAGTCCAGGAGTAAGTAAATCAAGTATCATTAGCAGCTTGTGGCACGGCAGTGTTAGCAAATCTTTAGAGTACTAAAGCTCAGCACTTCAACAAGACGTGGTTTTCTATGTACCCACTGAATGACCATGAAGAATAGAATGGCATGGCACAGCATGAAATGGAATGGAATGGAATGGAATGGAATGGAATGGAATGGAATGGAATTGAATAGAGTTGGAAGAGACCGTCAGAGGTCATGTAGTCCAACTACCAGATCAGTTCAGAACTAGCCAAATGCTAAAGAACATTACTGAGGGCATTGTCCAAATGCCTCTTGAACACTGACAAGAATGGTATATCAGCCAGCTCACTAGGGAACCTCTTCTAGTGTTTGACCCCTATTAGGGTCAAGAAATTGTAATAAGATTGTAAAGAATTTCTCTCAATATCACTTTGAGCCTCACCTTGTGCTGCTTTGTGCTGTTCCAGCATCATGATGCAGAGTCTAGCATCCTGATCTGCACTTCACTTCCTCAGGGAGTTGTGGGGACCAATGAGGTTGCCTCAGACTCCTCTTTTCTCCTGCTGAGGACCAGACAGCCCCAGGTCTGTTCTTGCCTATAAAATGTAGTCTCTACACTTTAGGTTGGATTTCTTTTTTTAAATTAAAAAATGTGCTAGTAGTATCTTAAAACAGTGCCCAGCCTCCCTGAGAATGATTCACATCCTCAGGCTACAGAAACAACTTCTCTCTATTCCACTGCCTTCCTGGCCCTGATAACTATGAATTCTTGACTCATCTGTAGCTTTTCTTTCTTCTTACTGCTTTGAAAGGAAGGCTCAAGAACTTCTGTGTTGTAAGAAACGAAAACTACCTGGGGAAAAAACTGTTGTCTTAGTAAATGGAAATTTTATTCCTAGCTACCCAGGTTAAAATCTTAACCACTTTGCCTCTATCTGAATGGTGGGATATGAACAGAAAGACAGCTACTGTATGTTTTTAGTTTCCTCCTTATTAAATGAGAAGGTTCAGATTGCCTCAGGGAAATCAAGCTTCTTAAGTGATTCAAACCCAGAGATAGCAAGCTTACGAATCTCCTATGGCAACAGGTGGAAGACAAGTGGTAATCTATGAGAAGCAGCACTTCCAGGAAAGCACAAAAGTGAAATTAGGGCATCAGTGATATTCCGAAATACGTATGGACCCTCTGGTACAAATAACTGTAGCTTACTGTTTTCAGAGTTGGAAGCATCACAAAATCATAAAATTGTTTGAGTTGAAAGGTCCCCTTAAATGCCATCTAGCCCAACTCCCCTGCAATGAACAGGGACACCTACAGGTCCATCAGGGGCTCAGAGCCCCATCCAGCCTGACCTTGGGCATCTCCAGGGACAGGGCATCCACCACCTCTGTGAAACCTGTGCCAGTGCCTCACCATCCTTACTGTAAAAAACTTCTTCCTTATATCTAATCTACATCTCCCCTGTTTTAATTTGAAACTCTTTCCCCTTGCCTTATCACAAGAGACCCTCTAAAGAGTCTGTCTCCTTTCTTACAGCCCCTCTTCATCTGTGTGGCTATTTGAGCCTTTTACATGTTTTTATGAATTTGAGTCACCATCATCACCTTTAAAAAAGGTGGCAGCTCCCTTACTCATGAATGTGGAGAGGGTGGACACGTTATTGTATAATCTGGACAAAAGACTCCTTTGCTGGGGCACATGTTAAATGCTCTGCCCACCTAAAATAACATTCTCTAAGGTAGAACTTCCAGACTTTTGTATCCAGCTATGACCCTTACCACTGTGCTGCATTCAAAGAAGTAACAGCTGTTTACGGCTCTGACAGTTACTTAGAAGCAAGCAAATGCAGCTTAAACAGATGCTTCAGAGTTCTTTTTTCCAAATTGAGAAAACAGCACACACCAGTTCTGAGAATCATTTACCAGGTGCTTTCAAGGATGCATAACTTTGCTATCTATGTATTCTTAAAATGATATATATTTACCAATTCCTACACTGTAACTTTTAAAAAGAAATGGCGTGTGTGTATGGAGGGGCGTCATTTGTTTGTTTGCAGCTGATGGAAAGAGGGAAAAAAAGCAATTATCACCATATTTTTAAGGCCTCTGTAATCTAGGACATCAAGAAGAGGCTGGAAAAAAAAAAAACAAAAAAACACTCAAAACAAGTATAAAAACACCACCACCACCACAAAACCATATCTCCACTCCCCAGAACAAGGAATAATATAGAAATGTGTTGCTTTTGCTTTTTGATGGCTTTTTCCAAGGTATTTCTGTTTACACATTGTCCCTACAATTGAAATTTTGACAGAAATTTTACCAACGTTTACAATTGTGGTTGCAATTGCAAATTAAGAATTAAAAATATTGATTTGTCCTACAGTTTTTGAAGAACACCTTTTTCCCAAGCTGCAGTCTAATATTAGTCTAAAATTCACCTGCAAATATCCCAATCAATGTGGGGCTTTTTTTCATCAAACCATAGAATCACAGAATCACAAGGTTGGAAAGAACCTACAAGATCATCTGGTCTAGCCATCCTCCTGTTACCATTGCCATGACAAGCACTAAACAATATCTTGTAGCTCCTCATCCAGATGCCTCTTGAACACTGCCAGGGACGGCGACTGCACCACCTCCCTGGGCAGCCATTCCAGTGCCTGACCACTTTCTGACAGAAAACGTTCTTCCTTATGTCTAATCTAAATCTCCTCTGGTACAACTTGTGGCCATTTCCTTGGGTCCTGTTTGTTGCCTCGGACAAGAGGCCAAACCCCTCGTCATCACAGCCTCCCTTCAGGAAGTTGTAGAGTGCAATGAGGTCTCCTCTGAGCCTCTTTTTTTGCACCATCTCCAAGCTTCTATCAGCTTCTCATGTCTTTTCCGCTGTACACCTACCTGGCCACTATGGCTTTTTATGCTTCTTTGGACATAGTACACGTTGAATGCATTGCTTTGCAAAGAACCTCAGGCTAACACTGAATCTACAGTGTACACTGGAATATATTGACTCTATTTAGCATCGTACTAGAATCCTGTCAGTGCACTGTTGCATAAGTTTCTGTTGAGAAATAGTTAATGTGCTTGGACTCCCTTTAGAGCAGTTGGCCTCCAGGATTCAGCTTGGTTGCTGTGCTGTGCTTCATTACTCACTTTGACTTGTGCATTTTTCATACATACATTCTGTTTTCCAGTGAACCATAAAAAAGGGTTTGCACAAATCACTCTTCCTAAGGAGCTCCTGTATCTATAAATCACATTTGCTAGTTATCCATGGTATCGAGAGAGTAGATTTACCTAAGAAACTACAGTACAAGCAAAATGCTTGTTAAGTGTAGCAGAATAATAGAGCAGAAATGAAAATCTGACAATTTCCAAAGCATACATTTGTGTCCCATAACAGCTGTTACTGCTTTTATTTCCACTTCAGGTAGGCTGCTTTTGTCTAGCATTTATTCTTATTTTAAAATGATGTTTATTTGAAGTGTGTATTTTTTCTTGGCAACTGTCTTCAATAAGCATGTATATTTCACAAATACATTACTTTTTCCTCTTGTCAAGGTTTTTTATATCCTTCCTCCTCCACTGTATTACAGGCAAAAAAGAACAAGCTTAAGACTATTTATCCTGTAGGTTTCAAAACATCACTTTGGCCATATTGAATTCATTCTCCATTTATGGAAGAGTGATTTCCAATGAAGACACTCTGATTTACCATCTGGTAAACACGAAGACTTTGTGGGATTGAACTCTGCTGACCCCGATCACCATTAAAATGATAACATTTAACAACAGTTGTTATAATGTAGTGACCTGAAGTACCCTTATCCTCAGAACAAGGTGACAAAAATATTTCATTTACAAATACAGTTTTGAAAAATGTCACCTTTTTAATTACGTCCAAGTAGGTAATCAATGCCTCAAAGTTAATCTAAAAGAAAGAACACAACCGGATCTTTTACCTTGAGCTCCTACCTAATATAGGCTGTAGGACCTACTTAAATTGTCTCCGGAGAGAAGCACCACAATTTCTCTTCTTTATGCAGTGACCCCATAAAGGGGACAAAAGCCATTGTGGGTCTTGCCTTTTCCCCCCCTTACTATAAAACCTGAACACGTGCCTATCTCCTCATATTCTCAGAGAACTTGTTTATCAAACCAAAACCATATGACTTTTTATCTTTAATGTCTTCTGCATTTCATAAACTAAAGGAAGTCTGGCAGTTGAAGTATGCTATGTTGTTTCTGAGCATTCAGTCTGTCTTGCTGATCTCTCCACAATATGCTACGTACATACTCAGCTATGTATCACATATATAAACTAATGTGGTTGAACATGACCTTACCACCAAGATCCTGCTGTCTCTCTTATGCTTCCAAAAATATCTGCTTTTGCCCTTTATCATATTGGTTTGCATTTGACAATTTGAAACTTTTTTTTTTTTTTCTTTTTTCAGTTAATCTCCTTTATTTTCCTTCCACCCTTTTGCCTTTCCTAAAATTTTCATACAGTCATACTCATTTTTCATTGCTAATTAATATTAACATTTTTATCCCCAGTGTCAACTTGTCTGAATTCAACATAAAAACATCAGTGTTTGTTCTCTCCTTCCAGGTAAAATGAAGAAAACTATCCCACAGGATATTTCCCATGCAAGTGCATTTTGTCAGCAAGCCATAGCTTACCTTATCCCTCTAGGAAGATAAATTTAGGAGGCCTCCTTTGTCTATCACTACGAGGATATTTTCAATTATCCTCAAGGTCTATCTTAATCTCACTTCAAATACCAGTATTGTTTTCAAGTAATAAAAGTTGATTAGGATATTCCAAACATTTTAAACACTGGGTCCCAGACTCTGTTCTACTCCACATCCCAGAAGTTATTCCACAGTCCTCAAGTATAGAATCACAAAATCACAGAGTCACAGAATGGCTTGGGTTGAAAAGGAACTCAAGGAGCACCTAGTTCCAATCCCCTGCTTTGGGTATGATTGCCAATCTCTAAACTGGACAGTAGATCAGGATGCCCAGGACCCCATCCAGTGTGGCCTTGAGTGCCTCAAGGGATGGGGCATCCACAGCTTTTCTGGGCAGCAGTGCCAGTTCTTCACCACCCTCTCAATGAAAAATGTCCCCCAGACATCTAATCTAAATTTCCCTTTTACAACAGTGGTCTGAAAATTTGTGTTCAACTTCTGACAGACCAAGGAGGCCCAGGACATTCTGCAGATTCATTGCAATGAATCCAACCAGTGACGGTTGATTTCATACACAGGCTGTGCCCCCTTTCTTGATGTATGACTTTAGAATTGGCCTTTTTAAGAACACTCGGGTTTCACCTAACGCAGCCTGACACTCTTTTCTCTCTGACCTACACAGACAGCAGGATGACTCACATCGTCCCATTTGCCCTTTTTAAGGACTGCCACAGCATTAGCTCTCTTTCAATTCTCTGAAATTTCTTCAGCACTCAAAGGCATTCTGAAAACTCAGCATGACAGATGCAGACACTGATCAACCAGCTCCTCTAGAAATCAGATTAAAAAATCAAGGCCCTCGCTCCATCTCATAATTAAAGATAGTTTTGAGCTTTATTCGTATAGAATTGCATTAGACTCTAAGTCCTTGCTACATTTCGATTTATCTGATTTCTTTCCACCCATTTAAACTAGCAATGAAGTTTCAGGAAGATCGTGGTTTTCCTCAGCCCTTTTTGACAGATATTTATCTGCTGCTGGGAGAGATGAGTAATGACATTGCTGGGGGTGAAAAATCAGGGAAGACATTGATTTTTAATGGCTTTTGTTACTTCAAAATTTATAGCTTTAAGCTGTTACAATTCCTTTCCACTGTAGGTCTATACATGCACACACATCCTTATGACTCAACTCATTTCTCCCTCAGCCACATTATAATGAATACACCTAGGAATGTCATATGCCATATCTAAACTTTCTCTCATAAATGCACTTCTCACACTGCTTGAATTACAACAGATCTCTAGATTTCCTATGAGAGACCTTAATACGACATCTCCAAGCATGGTTTTTAAAATGTTAGTTCCATAGATAAAACATTTCTATTTATTTAAAAATCAGAATACATTTTCAATGTTCAGTGTTTTAATCTTCTTTTCTTATATGTTTACTCACAAAACACATACAAATACCTCACAGAGCAATGCAGCTCTATTTCTGCCTTGGAAATACAATAAAGATATCTATTTGTCAAGTATTTAAATTTACTTCAGAACTGCATTTGCCAATATTTTGTATAAGCTATCTTACATAACATTTCTCATTTCTAAATGAGCACTGAATATTGATGTAGATAATGCATACATTTCAGCATTTTAAAACATTCAACTGACATTTTGAAGGGGTAGAATTCCAATCTTATTTCACACTTCTCTTTAACTTCTGTAAATTTTGCATTGAGATCATTAATATTGATGTAATTTGGTACTTCTCACTGTACACTCTTCAAAGCATATGTCAGTTAACAGGTTATTAGACTGCATCATAGTAGATGTTTGTTTTCTTGATGGTTTTGAAGCTGATCTGCTTTTCTGTGTTTCTTTTCCTCACCATGAGATGCAATAAAAACGATTGATACATTATCTTCATTATCACAGTTAAGATAAATGTTTGCATTTTGAAGCATTGTTTCCCATTGGTAAAAATGAGAGTGTCGAGTTCCATTTTAGCACGTTTTTTTCCTCCCATATAGTTCAATTCCCATGAATGGCAAGCTACAAACTAAACTTTCACAGTCTGTGTATGCTAATGGAGCCACACTTCTGCTTGCAGATGAAGTGTGAGAAGTGTACACTGTGCTCTGAGTGCAAACAGTTAAACTCTGCAAAATTAAAAACCACTCCTAAGAATAAATTATTCATCAATTTCAGTCAGAATTCATCTATCACATTAAGCTGCATAAGGTGACTTTCAAGCCATGCTTGAAACTCACCAGGCTAGGTCAAATTCTTAGGGTAGGGTGGTATCTTGCAATCTAAAACATGCATGAGCAGCATACAATTTCTTTTCAACTATTTTAGCATACTTGAAGTTACCTTCATCACTTGACTTTTAGTTGCAATCTTAAATAGGGACAGAATTTAAGAGGAAATGTTTATAGCATATCTTTCTAAGAGCTTCCAAATGCTATACAGTGGGTTGTTGCTCCTGCAAAATTATTTTGCAAAAAGTATACCAGATCAAATTATGATCATCTTGTTGACAAAGAGCTTTACTTCTCTACACAAGAGTTAAAGAAAAGAGCTGGATGACTGTTATAAGATGAAGTGAAATGATCTCCTTGCTGCTTCAAATATAACTGCGTAAGAATAGAAAATTATGGGAATGCTGCATACAAATAGGAAATTAGACATACTTATTGTGATATGGTATTACTATGGTATGATGCATAGCAATCATAGGAATTCAGTCTGGGTGAATCAATGAATTATTTCCTCCCTTTTTTCCACTCTTTTTTTTCTCTCTCTGTCTTTGCAATGCCATACCCTAACAAAGTGTAATAGTGATTCCTCAAGGTTGACCGGCCCTAATTTATGTATTACAATTGATTCTAAATTAATAACAAAAATGAAAGGCAATTTTCTGGAATGAAAAATGTTTCTTTTTCTAAAGAGACAAATCCAGCACATCAAAGACGGCTTTTAAAAAGTCCTGCCATGAAAATGATCATCTTTGCTGCAAGATGATTACTATCATCTCCAGAATGATTCATTTTCTAGCAGTGAATTGAAGTTCCTCTTTCTCATTTATTTAAATCTACATATTACTTGCTGATGCCAATTGCAAAAGTAAGTGATAACCGAGTTGAAACACTGTTTTGAAGGCCTTCAGTTTGTCAGATTTATTCCTGCCATACTTTTCCAATGTTTCCTAAAAGGTTCCTACCTGCATTTTCAGCAGTCACCATCTCAGACACCTCACTCCCTCACTGTGTGTACGTGCTCTCAAGTCAGTGTTCCAGCAGGTTTTATTCAGAAATGGTCAGTGTATTTTGAACTACATTGCATACACTCCCATTTTCAGCTCTGCTCATTAGTGACTGCAGCTGACTGATTTAGAATCACAGGATACCCTGAGTTGGGAGGGACTCACAAGGATCACTGAGATTAAATATCTTGGCTCCACACAGGACCACCCAAAACCAAATCCAATGTCTGGGAGCATTGCCCTGATGTTTTTTGAACTTAGGCAGCTTGGGGCCGTGCCCACTGCCCTGGGCAGATTGCTCCAAGCACACTGCCCTTTGGGGCAGAGTCTTTCCCTCACCTCCAGCTGCTCCTCACTTGATGCTGCTCCATGTTGAAGTATCACAGAATAGAACACTTTGGGTATGCTTGGGTGACACACATAGACTGCTTTCTAACAGAATTTTAAAGCCAATTAAGAAAAGCAGAACTGTGCAGAATAAAATACTTGTTTGTTTGCACTTTCTGAAAATTGGGGTGTAGTCAAAGCTTTCAGAACACCCCTAAATCTGAGTTAAACTCTAAAACCAAGAAGGGATTTATTACTGAAAAATTATTTCTAGACAAAATCATTGCCTACTGAAATCTGCAATGCTAAGCATGGGAGAAAGGTCTACTTTCCTGCATCAGCCAAGGGGACTGGGACTGATAGCACCAACCAGACTGATTGCCCGGTTTCTCCTGCTTCATTAGACCAGCTTTATCTAATGCACACTTAACTATTCCTTTCAGAATTGGAAGTATTTTGTAAGATTAACTCTGTAAAATTGAACTAATTCTGTCAACTAGCTCCTGTAAAAACAATAAAAAATGATCCTCTGTGCTGTCTGTACCTGCAGAAGGAGTTTCACTCTGCTTATACTAACTTTCTACCTTGAACTGGGACACAATGCTTCTGGGATGACTTCTGCTCTCCTTAGACTGCCAGAGCAGACTGGGGTAGATGCACATCATCCAAACACTAAACAGGAGTAAAATAAAGCCAACCTTGGTCTTGATTTGCTAAAGATAATGCAGTAAATAAGCTGAAAGACCACATCCTTGAGAGCTACAAGAAAGTAAATGGAGTTTTCATGTAAAGCCGTAAATAATGATTAAAAATACCCAGCTGGATTATGTGTGGCATTCTGGTGAAAGCAAGCAAGTTAGGAAGTGAGAGAAAGGTAATAAAAGAATAATAGTACCTGAAAAATAAAATGTCAATATAACAATAATTTAACAGAAACAGCAGCAGACCGCTGCCTCAAGGCAGCTCTGACTTGCATGAAATCACTTTTCACATAATAGATAACTCAAGGTCTCTGTGATCTTGATAAAGTTAAAGGGATAACTTTCAAGTAGAGATAAGCATGAATAATTTTTTTCCTTGTACTCACACAGGTGGCTTCAGAACTTTTGAATAAACGCTGCTTACCTTACCAACTTTTCCTCCTTCTTAATATGGAATATACATTATTACCAATACCTGGCATTTTTTGTTTTCCATGGCTTTTTAAATACTTCTCTCTTTTTGACAATACTTTCTGCTGCTGTGTTAGTGGCTCTCTTCTATGCATACTTTCTACTGACACACACTCTCTGAACAAATTCCCCATAATCTTTAAATGAGGGAGTTTAACTTTTTTTAGCTTATGATTCCATATATCGAGGAAAGAAATTTCCTATACTCCCATAGGAAGAAAGGCTCAATAGGTTGAGTGACACATTACATAAGAAAAAAATCTTCAAACAATCTCAAATTTTATTTTTCTGTTTGAGCACAAAGCTCCAAATGGTACTGAAAATGCCAAAATACCACAATAATGCTTTCATAACAAAATATTCAGTAATTTGAAACATTTTGCACAGCTGGAAAACTATGATAAATGTTCCTACCTTAATTCAAACTATAAATATCCCTCCCAGGTTTAAACTGGACTTGCAAACCTATTGAACCACATAGTGAGCCTCTCACCTAAAAAAATCCCCACAGACCATTATACCAATTACTAAAACCAGTGAATACATGGATCTTAAAGAATAAATATATGAATTCATAAAAGCCTAATTCATAGTAATGCAATTTTTTTTTTTTTTTTTTTTTTTTTTTGCCTTGGAATGCACAGACCATCAAATGTAATTCCAAACTCCATACTCTTTCTATCTGAAATATAAAGCTATTACACATGCATGGGAGGGGATATCCTTCACTGAGATAATGCCCTCAGAGGAGTTTAAATGGCATGGTGCTTCAACACAGTGATAAATCCAAAGGAATATGCTAATCTCATTTAACATAGCTAGCATCCATGCCATATTTTTCAGACATTTAGATTTAAAAGCAAGATTCTAAGGAAGAAAGATGAAAATACGAAGCAATTTTTAGGCACCTTAAGGGAGGTAAATGCATAGCATCATTTCAGCCTTTTTTCCTAATCACAGCATGGCCATAAACTGTAGCAGTTGAAATACTTTCCCAAGTCTCTTACAGCCTTCTCCCCTCCTTCATCTTCCCTTTTAGGTCTCACAAGTTTTTTTTTTTCTGTTGAATAGTGGGGATGAGAAGTGCTCCCACTCTCCAGCTGGGAGAGGGTGCACTCTTAACACAGATGTAGCAGTGAAGAAATATAGGGCAAATCTTCCCTGTAAACAGAGGATGAATGGAAAGCCACTTTTTTTTTTTCATTCTTTTTTTTTTAAATAACTTCCTTTGGACAACTCAAATTCTTCTGGCAGTGCATATCTGAAGCAATTCAGATCATCCGTATCTGAAGAGGATAGGTTATTTCTCCTAGCCCTGTCAGTGCCTCTGGGAAAACTGGGACAGTTCACCTATTCCATTTCATCACATTCCCAACCTGTAGCAATGTAATCATATGTTAACAGCACTAACTGTACACAAATGTTGTTCAGCTAAGAGAAATATAAGACTAAAGGCTGCTATTTCACTTCTCTACCCAATAGTCATCACTAAGACAAGAAAGGGGAAAATAGTTTCAAAATAAATGAATGAATAATTAGACTGGATATAAGGAAAAAGGTTTTTTTGAGTAAGAGTGATGGGTCTCTTCCAACCCAAATGATTCTTTGATTTGATTCTAAGATTCTAACAAGGTGGGGTTATTTAGTTTCCAGATACTGACTGTGCAGAATGACTGCTAACACCAGCAGGCAGCAATTGCTGTTCCTCAAAATTCACAGGCTTCTCTGTCCCTTCTTTTCTGCTTTCCTATGCAGACCCCTTGTGCCTCAGGTCCCCATATATATGACATCCACTGCTACAGCCCAGGAATAATTTTGGCATAATTACTCCCTGGTAGAATAAGAACAAAGAACAAAGTTTTCCAGTGATTAGTTTTATTTTAAGTGCCAAATTAGGGCTGCTTTGAGCTGTCAGAAAGTAACACACTGTCACTGAGTAATGTTACAAAAGAATTAGGCTGTTCCAAGGAATTTTAATTTAGGTCACTGAACTAAAGCAACCAAATTCTGCAGCTGCCTTGGAAAATATTGACCTGGTACTTCTGTGTCACTCTGGTGGTACTGTACACCAAGTTCCTTTAGCTCCTTTCATCAGCTTGCTCCTGTACAGCCTCAGGTCAAATGAAATCTAGTAAAGGTGCAAGAGACAAAAAGAGAACACAGACCTTGCTTAAACTATTGCATCCTACAGCCAGGGAGCTTGTGCTTTCCAATGCAGACAGGTGTCTGAGGGTGAACAACAGCCACTGGCACAACAATCAATCATGTAACTGTAGAATCATTAAAGTTGGTAAAGACCTCTACAATGAATTTGTTCAACTGTCAGCCCATCCCCACCATGCCCACTAACCATGTCCCTCAGAGCCACATCCCCACAGTTCCTGAATTCCTGCAGGAATGCTGATTCCACCACCTCTGTGGGCAGCCTGTTCATAATCTTTTGTTTCTCAGACCTAAGATGGAATTGGAATTAGAAAACATAAAAGAACTTCCCACACAGCGTGTGCACTAAACATATATTTTCAAACATATTTCTTAATTTATTTTATTTTTTTTTTCATTTTATGGAACATTTGTTTTAGAGAGGAGGAAACTATTTCTGTGTTTGCTGATACAGCTTCATAGGTGCATGCTCTTCTCGAAGAAGCAAAAATTCCTGAGAGAGAGTTTGATTGCATTAAATACTATTAGATCACTGCTCTACTATAACTCCGATATAAACTAGACAATAAGAAAAAAATTACTTTTGAATTACAATTTATTTGATTCTCAGTGCTGCAAAAAATAGCTAACATTTATTCTGAGCAAGGAAAGAGGAAGGTGTTAGCAAAGAAAAAAATGTAATTAGGGCACTCAGTCAGAAAGCTCTTAACATGTTAAGATAACATCTACAGTTCCGCAGAAATAAGGATTAAGAGAGCAACACTTTTTGAAAGAGCTCTGCAGGCACCTGAGGGACACACATTTTGAAAGATTTACTTTCTCCTGTTGGAAGTTGTCAGACCGATATTGATTCATGCTCTCTAAGATCTCAAATCAAATGGTTATTTGATGTACACTTTTAAACTTCGCAAACATCTTTTCCTAGGGACCAGTTCTTGACACTTCCTTCCACTCTGTTGTTTTTGAACTAAATAAAGGAGGCCTTTCCTGGCACTACATTGTCTTATAATCTCCTTCTTGAGAGGTCAAAGCATGATGCTGCAGGTACAATCAATGTCTAAAAACTTAAAAAGAAGGAGAAAGCAGATACACTACTGAGTAATAGTGAAAACTTGATTTCCTAAACATATAGTGATCTCAGTCAAAACAAGACAAAGAGATATGAAAATAAGACATGGAGTCAAATTAAATCCTTGCATCGTTTAAGACAATCCAGTTCTCACTTCCCTTTAGTATTAAGTGAAATGTACCTCTTTATGCTTTGCCAGTTACATTTTTACAAAGGAAATGACTGATGAAAACAGCACAGTTAATAGCACAGTATGAATTTTGTGTTAGGCTAAGTAGGGGCCAATCAAATAAAAAACTAGATCTGAAACTGATTTTCAAAACACTCTACCCCAAAACAGCTTATATATTCTAATTTGTATGTAGATACAGAATAAAAATAAATGCTGAAACATCAAATAATTATGTGAAAATAGCTTTAGTAATCACAAATGCTTACTTTTTCCTTTAGCATCTAAAGATAGATGATCAAAAAGTATTGAGATCTGAACTCAGACATTGACCTTGACATGAAAACCACACAAATCTACAAGCAACTCACTGTCTTTCTTACTCTTACTAGAGTAGAATGGAATGGAATGGTTCAGATTGAAGTCCAACTTCCAACTGCCTGACCTGTTCAAGGCTAACCAAAAGTTAAAATGCATTATTAAGGGCATTATCCAAATGTGTCTTGAATGCTGATAGGCTTGGGGCATCAACTACCTCACTAGAAAGCCTCCAGTGTCTGACAACCCTAAATGTTTCCTAATGTTCAATCTGAACCTTGGCTTGTACAGCTCTGTGCCATTCCCTTGTGCTTTGTCATCAGAGAAGAGGCCAGCATCTCCCCCTGTTTTCCCTCCTCAGGAAGTTGTAGGGAGCACTGAGGTGATCTCTTAGCTTCCTCATCTCCAGACTCAAGTGTCCCAGGTGTTCTCAACCTCTCCTCTCACCCTCCCACTCCTGCTCTTTTACCAGTTTTATTGACCCCCAATGGATTCTCTTAAGTACTGGGTGCTTTTATGTTGTGGAGCCAAGAACTGCATTCAGTATTCAAGGTGAGGCCACATCACTGCCAAATACAGTGGGAGAATCACTTCTTCACTCTTCTTTGAGCTAGCTATCGATATTGGCTGATATTCTATTAACTTCTAAGAAAACCCTCTTTTCAGCCTGTGCCTCAGAGCACAGAGCTCTATCCAGGAGTCAATCAATTAAAACTGTCCTCTTGCTCAGAGAAGTTAGCTGGCTTGTCACAGATTCTATTCAGTTATCCCTTACCCTGACACTGATTTATTTACAAGTGCAAATCAGTCTCTTGATTGACCTGGATACATTTTTCAAGTCCTAAAATAATGAAAACTAACATCACCACATGAATACAAGTCATTTTATGTAGAATTTCCTTTTTACAGTGACTTTAATATTCAGTACAAAGTAATGTCTTATTGCAAGGTATCTTTTCTAAGTGTGCACTTGGGCATTGTAACCCACTACAAACTACCAAGTCTTCATCTACACCTGGATCTGCATTTTATGCCCACAAGTTGGCAGAGAAACTCACACATTCTCTGAAGTAATTGAAGGAAATAAAATCTTTTTTTTTTTTTTCTTAAAGAAAATTTGTTAGAATTCTTTTAACTGTGTATTTGTTTTACCTAAGTAGACCTCTATGAGAGCTCTAAATGAACACATATTTTAAAATGACCCTCATGGGTTCAGGGATCAGTGAGAATACCTGACGACTGGTTGATACAGCGGAAGACTAAAAGGATAAAAGCACTCCAGTGATGGGCTGGCAGAGGTACAGTTACAGTTACAGCTTCTGCAACTCCTGGGACAGCACTGACCACAACTGCAGGTTCAATCTGCCCCAGCTTCATCCTCTTTTTGAGCTCTCAATAAAGCCTTTTAAGCTCAAAACCCCAAGTCTTTTAAACTGTAAGCTAGGACACAACATTTTAAATAGAAACAACTGAACAACAAGATATCAAAGAGAGCAAAAATAAAACAAGCTTTCTACAAAGACCCACTGCTTTCATGAAGTAATCCCTTGGTAACCCAGCTGGATCTCAGGCAGCTTGATGATGCCCAGCAAGGTTGCAATGACTTCTTCCCTGGCCCCTAAGCAATTTTTGAGTATTTCTCAGACCCCTCTGCTCCTCCCCAGCTCCATATGGGACACATTCTGCCAATATGAACACAATTGTTCCATGTTACCCCAAGAGATGGAGCCATCCTGGAGAGAGAATCACATCTAAGCCACTAACTCTTTTCAGGAATACATCCCACAGATTCCTATGATATGTGGATATCACTGCCCTGCCTTACAAAAGTCACAACACATCATAAATCAATTTATCTTTAACACTGCAAAATACTTTCAATTATGTTGATTATTTCAAAATGTGGATAAAAGTGAAGAAAGTGTCTGATGACTTTTGGGATGCAGAGTTCTTTAACTCAGATAACTGGACTAAAATGGAAGGTTTATTACCAACTTTTTTATACAGGCAAACTACATTTTTATTTCTCAACAGCATAGAATCATAGAATCATAGAATCACCAAGGTTGGAAAAGACCTAAAAGATCACCCAGTCCAACCGTTCACCTATTCCCAATAGCTCCTACTAAACCATGTCCCTCAACACAACATCCAGCAGTAACTTTAATACATTTTGCAGCTTTGCTATTAAATACAGAGAGATGATTTTCCATCTAATTTATAAAAGAATTTTTCTGGAAGAAAATGGGTAATCAACATGGAGAATGCCTTTCTTTTGAAAGCGCTGTTCGTCTAACGTCAGTGACAGCTACTTAAAGGCAATCACTTGTGTTTTATACCTCATACAAAAAGCAGCAGACACAGTACCCTGCCTTTGAGACAAAACACTGATACATGTGACAGAACATTTCAAGCAGGAATAATCAGAAAGCACAGATTCAGCTGCATCCAGAAAACAACTGAAATGTCCTCCATTAAAATCTGCAGTTTTGTTTTCTATTGCTTATCAGTATTTAACTGATATATGAGATCATACGATGAATAACAAATTACCTGCATAAGAAAGGTACAGCAGGGGCAAATCACATTGGTTTGTCAGAATTTACAGTGATAACTAACATATTTATTAATAATAAAGCAGTTTTCAAAGTATCACCCAGGAGGCATGTGTTCTGCTCAGTGACCTTTGGAAACTCTAGCCCAATGAATAACTAGTGATGCATGAATGACTTCAGAGACAGTAGATAAAAAGTGCCCATAACGTTATACGTTGTCTGTTATGAGGATGGCTGTAGCAAAGAGATATATTGCTCTTTTGTAATTTGCCTGAGTGAGCAAATCAATGAGAATATAATCCTCAATCCCTATAAATCGAATAGTTATGAAATTCATTATCTTGGACAATTAAAAATATAACACGCAGAAAAAGTGCAATGAATTGCATAATTCAAGCGTCTAATTTAATGGTAGTTTGCTACCTTAGAGGCATTTGCTCATATGGCAGCAGTCACATCTTGATAACTGACCTTGTATTCAAACATTTTACACAGAAGGAATCCTGTGTTTGCTTCAAGATTATAAATCTTCCTATTACCAGCATGTTGGTAGAATACCGAAGGCATTCAGCAATGACAATTTTGCATCCATTAGCAATCCCTGTAAGTACTATGATACATGACAAAGCTTAGACTGTCTTGCTCACACAATATGCTGCTCATCTGGTCCTGGTTTTGTGACAAAGAAAGTTCATAGTGTAAAGGAAACAGTCATGTAACAAAAGACAAGGAAAAAACACCAATTCTAGGAAGATATGATGCAATGCGACATTTAAATGTATTCATTTTGTGCTACATTTAAAAAACGCTATGAACAAAGCCTTTGCTGTATGCTCTGTTTATACCTCACACAATTCAGGCTTGCATAAAGATATTCTTCATGTGCAGACATGGTCTACAGATTTTATGTAGTAATTGGAACTTGAAAAACACTTTTGCAATTTTTATCTTAGAAAGTAAGACATCGTGTCTTCTATTAGCATGAAAGGAAATTGAGGAGATTAAAAGAGAGAGGCTTCTACAATTCCAGGTCACAAACTAAAAGGGAGTTTCCATACCACGTAGTCTCTTCCCAATGGTCTAAAACCTAACTGAGAATCCAGAAAAGCATTCTGGATACTGCTCTGCAAGCTACACCTGAAAACAGGAGAGGCTTATCCTGTTGTATCATTCACATTTTCATACTTTAGACTTGAACATCTTTATTCAAAATGTAAATGATTGTATTCTTAAACACTTGATTTAATTAACAACTGTTATTTTTATTATAGATTACTTTTTTCTTGTAAAAGAAGAATAAGTTATGCTTACCCTTTCCAATGTAATCTCTTCAAACTCATATTCAATTTCTGTTCCGTTGACCTAAAGAAAATAAAATCAGAAAATTGCTTAAATACACAAAGAAGTTAGTTAATTTGGAAGGGATACTGTACAGATATTCCAGCACAATCAGTATACTGAAGCATACTTTTCAACATAGAAGTTAAAGTATCTGAATTATATACTACTTGGCTCCCCTCTGCTTTGAATGGCAGTGTAATCAAGCCTAAAAACTTGAAAACAGTACAAGTTACTATGTAAAGCACTATGATAGTGGATAACTAAGGCATTTACATAATATGAGTAATATCTGATACAGTATATTCGTGGACTTTGTGCAAATGATTAAATATTTTCTGAGGTAATAGTTCTATGTAAAAAACAGAAGACTTCTTAAAATTTTTCTCACAAATTGAAGAAAGATTAATTATTCATTGCCCTCTGATCTCCAATTTACTTTGCAATACAAAATCAGAGAGGAAATTCATAGCACTTATGTAAAAATCACTAACTGATACACATGCTGAAATACATCTTATTTACTATATTAACCCAGGGCAAGAACATGACAGAGTACCTTTGCACCAGACAGTAGAAGAGCAAAAAGACAAAGAATGTTAATGCAATTCTTATGCTGTGTTTCAGTGTCAAAATAAATTAAACTCCAAAACTTGGAGCACCAAAATGGATTGTGATGGACAAGAAATCTATCAACTGAAGACATGACACTGATCTAAGCAGCACTCTGAAATCTTGTTCCCATCTGACACGGATTTTTCCTGTCCCTCTAGGCAACACACTTAACATGCCTTTCCTAGTTTCCTAATCTCTTAAATGGGCAGAATGCTGCATTTGAGGAAGCTACAAAGTTGGCTAGATTATAAGTAAAGTGCATGGTACTGGAAGGACTTCTGTGCTTAAGATCTCAAAGGAATTTCAAAGTTAGCTACAGCTATTTTTTGATTTTGCAAGAAAATACCCATGAGCCAAAAAGTACAAGATACTGTTCACTAATCATACTGTTTTATAGCTTTTATGATAGGATATTTCCTGGAAAATAGTTCTGCTCTATTGTTTTACTTAATTTTTGCTTAGTGAAAAAAAAAAAAAAAAAAAATAGGAACAAAAATTAGATGAAATTTTAGGATTGTCCCTTGAAGGAACAATTTTGTTATTTTTCAGAACAAGAATATTCAGCACTGCTCCCCACTCCCAACTGCTAATAATTTAATTACAACTTTCTAGAGGCAATCAACAAAAAATACTAAATACAATCATTCTTTATCTAGTTATAACTTTTCAAATGTAATCAGGTATTTTTGTTGTATTACAACTATGTACATGTAGCTTCCAAACAAAAGCTTCCCATAAAAACCAGCAAAACTATTTAATTTATCTGTAGTTCAAGAATTGATAACTATGGAATCAGTAATAGAAATACAATCCTCAGAATTCGTGTTCAAAAAGAAACAAGGAGAAAGGCCCAAACAAAAAATCCATGCTTAGTGATGAAACACAAACTTGGCATCAATGAATAAAGTAGAAAACATTTGTATTTTTTAAATGATTACAATCTGCTAATCACGTTACATAAAAAACAGAGATGAGCCAACATTTTCCTACAGGATATTTTCCTGATTTATGTGATAAATTTACTACTTTCTTCATAGAGTCTTTTATTGATATAGGAAACTAACTAGGTATGAACAGCCATCCCAATTTTTGTCCTTTCTTGTCTGATGATAATGAAATCAAAGCTATCTACATGTCTCTGTTTTCATGAACTTCTCTTTTATCTTAGGCTGGTGGATAGCTCTGATCTATGTCTTCAATTCCTCAGTCTTATTCTATAAAGCTGTCTTTGCTTCACTGCTTATAATCACTCTTCCTTTGCATTAAAAACTCATTAGCGCAGCAAAATGGGAAAAAGAGGGACATGAGAAGTGAGCAACCTCTGTGTAAAGATGAAAGGAGAAAACACAAGCTGAATACTCAACTGGCATTTGCACACAAACAATATCTTGATTACGATCATATAAGGATTTCCTTTTATCATCCAAAGTCCCAATTTTAAAAAGGTTCAGCTCAAATCTCCATGAATCACAGCAGAGATCTTCCACCATGTTCCATAGCAGCAGGAATGATATGGATTAAAAGACTGATCTTGATCCAACTCCTTTTGTTATTGAAGCTTATCTGTAGTTCACTGTCCTTACTTGCTGGTTGCTCAGAAGACCAACACAGTTATTTCATAAAAGTTCAAATAAGATACTGCAAGCACACGATGCAGGTGAAATGATGATACATGCAATGCCATTTGTTAGTAGCATCACTTTGTTTCATATTTAGACTCTCTGGCTGCACCCACACTGCTAAATTAGAGTAAGTTTTCAGCCAAGCCTCAGTGCTTAAGGCTGTTTCTGTCTGGAGCCTGTTGGAAACAGATAGCCCAGGAGCAAGACAACAGTTAAGCAGGAGAATCATGGCTCCATTGCTGAAACTGGCTTGTTGGTACTCTTATTTAGCAGCATACAGGCATATCCTCTCCTTTTGTCTATTAAAACTTGACAGCTCTGGCCTGAAAAGGCTCCTGAAAAAGCTGCCTAGACCATCAACTTCCATTTCTTGCAACTAGCGGAAACCTGCTCCTGGAGGTGTTCAAGAAACATTTAGATGTTGTACCAAGGGACATGGTTTAGTGGGAAATGTTGGTAGTAGGTGGACAGTTGGACTAGGTGATCTTAGAGGTCTTTTCTAACCTTAATAATTCTCTGATTGTTCGTGGTCATCTCTTCTTTTCCTCTGCAGCCAAAGAAACCACAAGTATTTGCAAGCTGCTTTGTAATCATTATTTCCCCTTCTTTCAGAACATCAAGGTTGACAATAGATATCCTTAATCTTGACTGAATTTTGCTATCTATAATGCTGAAATACGAAGTAGTCATCTGGCTCTCTTTATACTCATTGGAGAGGAACAGATACTTCTAGCTTTTAAGTCATTTCATACTACATTATGTGCCTCAGATAGGTTATTTGAACTGTGACCCTGAAGTTTCCTTTCACCGAGTGCAGAGTCTAAAACTGAAGCATGAAGTTTGGTGAGCTCTTGCCTTACATAAATTTTCTTTGAAATTCTCCTAACTCTAGATTGATAAAAAGTCCTACATAAGAGATACAATATTTCTTCTACAATTATTACATTTGTGTAAGACCTGAAGTCTGGTTTAGGAGATTTTCCAGTTACTGTTAGAGGTTTATCTGCTCATGTAATTGGAAGCATATATAGAGCTTGATATCCAGCACCTTCCCCCATAAGTGAAAAAAGTCAGGATGTCATCTTGGAACATGACTTCCCTCCCGACTTCCCTCTCTGATTTGGCAAACTGGGGATCTCTCTACGGAAAATCAGTGCTCAACAGCACCTGTGACAGTAAGATGCCCAAAGGAGGGCAACAACTTGTCTCAGAGGATTGGCAGAAACTGATAAGGAGAGCACAAGTTATATGCATGGGAGGATGCAATCAATCACACTTCTGAAAGGCACAGAATCTGGAGTCAAAATATCTCATGCAGGAACACCCAAAAGATGCTGTTGGCCCAGACAAAATAGACAACATGAATGAAACCTTTAGGTAACTTTTGAGGGCTTTTAATGTCCTATTTTTCAGCAACAGCATCACCAACACGTGCTTCTGATGAGAGAAGAATTATCAGCCTCCTGTCCTTAAATACATTCAGGATCTAGAATGTGATGAGTTTTCAGCCACTTTAGAACAAGTTACCATTACTAAGTCAATTCCAATGTTCAAAATAACTGCTTGCAAAAGCAAGGCAACAGTTGCTTTACATTTACAGCTGCACTGTTATGTTTGAGGATTCTTCCCAGCTTTTGGTATGAACATTTATTTAAGAAAGAGATGTAATGTGTAGTAACTATCCAGATACCAGCATGCAAAAGACTTTTCCTGGTGAAACTCTAATCAATTCTAGAGACCACAGCAAATTATATACCTTCCTAAGATATACAGATGACAGTTTATGATGAGAAATAAGGAACAGGTAAAAAAGATGCTCCCAACAAACAATTTTTTCAGAAAAATTGAAATAAAGCCCTGCATACAGAACACCAAACTTAGTTTCTCGCCAACCTGGATTTGTTTGTTCTTAAATAATTTTACTCTGACTTTCCAGGAAGTTCGTCTCATGTAATGAGGTTTAAGAATGTCAAGCAGAGGAAGGGGTCCCTTATGAAAATCAACTCTGTAACTTTAAAACAAATCCCCAAATCCATGAGAATCTATACTGTTTATCATTTTCACATACTCTTTGGTTTTTAAGACTGTTGCATGTATTATTTTTTCCTGATTCTTTATTTATGTCTCTGCAATTACTTGATGACAGTGTCACTGAAATGCAGGAATAAAACTCATCAATCCTAATGACAGGTTAGAAAGCCGACAGTACTTTACTGCAGCACTGGGTGCATGCACTGAATTAATATGGAGTTCTGGTGAGGGGTCTGGTGGTCATCAGGTGGTGTTATCCAGGCAAAAGTCATTCATTACATAAGCCAGATCTTTTCAAGAAGAGACTGCATTAAATAAAAATTACAGTATCTGCAGACTAGTATTACAAACAAAACCCATTTTAATTATATTTCGTTGGACATTGCTTTTTAGCTGTCTTCAGGAAAAAAAAGACTGCTGCTTCCACTTTAATTATCATATTCATAGGAAGATAACTACTCTGTTACTGATTTTCACTCACCATATAATTTTGATTCTTTTGCTTGAACAGTTTCATCAGCCAACCCTCCATACAGAATGCACATTGCCAATATCTGATTTGCAAGTATCCTAGGACACATCTGTCCTTTAAAAAGTTCCACTTCGTGGCACAATTAAGATTCTATGTTTTACATTTAGGAAACACCCAGGCTATTTTGGTATTTTAACACGTACAAGATTTAAACAGCCCTGCATTATTTCTTTTATATCAGCAAGATGAAAGAGTAATCTTCATTTAGTTCTTGGTCATCTCCAGATGTAAGTTATTTTTTCAGTAGTTGACAAAGCTCCCTCACTGTTCTCAAGAAACCTGCTGTTCTTTTGATATTGTTCTCCAAGTGCATTTAATTTTCTTTCTCACTTCATATAAACATACTGGAAAGAGTATCCTCTGTTCCATGATTTCAAATATGATTATTTCATCTTTTTGATCTGTCCTAAAAAGACTGCCAGAATTCTTTTCATGCCACTTTCATTTATCTGAGTGAGTGCATTTTATGTGCTTTTTATAAAAGATAGCCTACATCTATTTTTAATCACAGTGCATAATAAGCCCACTTCCTTCTTTTCCTCCTTATTTCTTCCAGGAAATAGGGCAATATGTTAAGCTCATTGAACAGAAATGTAACAAAACATAAAACTTTTTTATCATCACACAACTATTCTGGCGTGAAGAATCATGAATGAAAGACTTCATGGTTTTGTAATAACTTTATCAGGAAAAGATCATACAGTATATGTGCAATAAATATATGGCTTCTTCCAGGGGTTTGTAGGCATATCTACAGAGCACTTGGCCACCACTCGTTCAACTTTTAGGGAAGACACCACCCTCAGCCTTTAGGGAAGACAGCACTCTTAGAGCAGAGCTCCAAGAAGAAAAATCCAGCTTTTAGTCAACACCAGTAAAGATTCACAGCACAGTCACAACCTTCTTATACCTTGCTCTAAAGCTGATTTTTTTTTTTTTGCTTATTCTTTTCCTCTTCAGTGTCTCATACCCTTGTTCAGGTCTTAATTTTTATTTTACTTTCTTCTTTACTGTTTGTGTATCATACTCATTCTTTCCTAGTCCTTCTTCCTTCCTCACTGTTACCCTTGGTTTTCTTGTTTTAACTCTCTTGCAGAAAACAGCCATTCATTGATTAACCATTATCATTTTTCTCTATTTGATTCACAGAATCACAGAACCACAGAATCACAGAATCACAGAATTGCAGGGGTTGGAAGGGACCTCCAGAGATCATCGAGTCCAACCCCCCTGCCAAAGCAGGTTCCCTACACCAGGTCACACAGGTAGGCATCCAGGCAGTTCTTGAACATCTCCAGAGAAGGAGACTCCACCACCTCCCTGGGCAGCCTGTTCCACTGCTCCGTCACCTCACTGTAAAAAAGTTCTTGCGCACATTTGTGCAGAACTTCCTATGCTGCAGTTTCCAGCCGTTTCCCCTTGTCCTGTCTCCACTCACCACTGAAAAGAGTCCAGCCTCGCCATTCTGCCCCCCACACCTTAGATACTTATAGACCTGGATCAGGTCCCCTCTCAGTCTTCTTTTCTCAAGGCTAAACAGACCCAGTTCACTCAGCCTTTCTTCATAGGAGAGATGCTCCAGGCCCTTCACCATCTTTGTGGCCCTCCGCTGGACTCTTTCCAAGAGATCCCTGTCTTTTTTTGTACTGGGGAGCCCAGAACTGGACGCAGTACTCCAGATGAGGCCTTACCAGGGCAGAGGGGGAGGATCACCTCCCTCGACCTGCTGGCCACACTCTTTTTAATGCATCCCAGTAAGCCATTGGCCCTCTTGGCCACAAGGGCACACTGCTGGCTCATGGCCAACCTGTCGTCCACCAGGACACCCAGGTCCCTCTCCGCAGAGCTCCCCTCCTGCAGGTCATCCCCCAACCTGTACTGGTGCATGCAATTATTCCTCCCCAGATGCAAGACTCTACACTTGCTTTTGTTAAACCTCATCCAGTTTTTTTCTGCCCAGCTCTCCAGCCTGTCCAGGTCTTGCTGAATGGCAACACAGCCTTCAGGCGTGTCAGCCAATCCTCCCAACTTTGTATCATCAGCAAACTTGTTGAGGGTGGCCACTATCCCCTCATCAAGGTCACTGATGAAGATGTTGAACAAGACCAGACCCAGCACAGACTCCTGGGGGACACCACTGGTTACAGGCCTCCAGCCAGACTCTGCACTGCCAACGACGATCCTCTGCACTCTGCCAGTCCACCAGTTCTCAGCTCACCTCACTGTCCACTCATCTATCCCAAAACCCTAATTTCATCTTACTTTTTGTTCAGAACAAAATTATGTTTTCTATACGTTCTGCACATGGCCATCACCTAACACTTGCGCAGCTTCTCTTGCTTGCAAATTCTGCCTCCACTGCCATCTCTGTATTTTTTACTTCTTTTTACTTTCTTACTACATCCAAATCTTTTTGTTCCTTCACAGACAGATGCATGCATGTACATGCATGAACATATTTTCTTCAACGAAAGCATCGTTTATGATTAGCTTTCCTCCTTAACTTTTCCATCTATAATTTTAATACAGTCTTCCCTTCTAACTCTTAATCCTTGATTTACTGTGTTAATATGCTTCACCTGCTAATCTTTAATTTCAAAACGTGGCCCAAGCAAAGGACTCTCTTTCAGTTTTCCCTTTTTGTCTTGCAGTTCTCACTTCCCACAATCCTTTCCCCTGTTCAACATCAATGTAGAGTTTTATAACCACATATACCTCAAAAGAGATGTATCTATACATTTTTAAGTGCAAGCACTCAGCATACCCAGTGCTGACCCATCACAGAACTCCCAGTTTCATACATAATCCATGAAGCAGATTAAAGCAGAGGTCATAATTCCAAAAGGGGAATATAGTAGATGGAAGTGAAAAAATGCCTGTGTATTAATTCTGTTTAGGCTAGCTATTCCAAATTATTCCAAATCAGAATCAGCAAAACAAGAATTATGCAAATGACAGCTTTTACACATACAAACTTCTCTCTTTAACTAGGAGAAATTCTTTCATATTAGGTACCCAACTTATGTTTAGCTGTCACCTAAGGTCTTGTTGGTTTATTTGTTTGGTTTTTACAGACAAGAGGGAGAGGACTCAACAGAGAGTGATTTATGTTACACAGTTCATTATTCTCACAGACTTGCCATTTGAGGAACCTGTGTGTGCTTAACTGATTATATAGGGCTATTTCAGACTTTCAGAATTTGTATAGTAAAAAAATATTTCCTAAAATTCCTTACCCATGAATCTTGATTTATACTATACATCAATGTAAGAATTTGAAGCAGTGCTTTCCAGAGAAGTAGATACAGTCATTTCTTCCACAAAATTACATCCTTTCTTCTGCAGCTCAGGTCATTTCCTATACAGCTTGAGAAGTTTGCAGTCAGTCTGCTTTTCATTTTCTTCTGTGCTTCTGACATTGCTGACATGCTAACATCTGACTAATCATAACCTTTCAGTTTGTCAGGATCCTATATCTCTAGTCCTTCACAGTTTTAGAGGAAAATTCATCAAACTTTTCAACTGACTGAACAGGACGTATATTTCTGGAAGTGATTTTCTTGTATAATATTTCATTCCATGTGTAAGATACATAAAAATGGAAAACCGCTATTGCTTGATTGATATTATTTCACCAAATGAGACTATGAAGTAGTTGTAACTTGCGACGTACATTTTCCTAATGTTCAGTACTGTAATTTGTGTAATTTTATTTCAAATGGTGGTAACTATGGTGAATAAGTGAATAAAAGGCAGAGATTAATAAATAAACTGTGAGTTGTTTGATTCATTTAAACACTCAAGAAAAAAAATTTCACCTGGTCTTAGAAAGATATCAATAACATTTTAACTGGCAAAATTCGAGGCAAGAGATATATGGAAACCATTTGTTGCACTTATTGATATCCATGGTGTTCTGTATGGTAATCAGATGCTGAAATATGTAATATATATACAGCCACTCCCATTTTCTACATAAATACATGTATAAACAACATCAAACCAACATCATATAATCTCATGCGTTTTATTAATTGATCGTATACTCTGGCTCATACTGTTGTGCCTAAAACAGTCCCCCAACAGCTTTACTTACTTTTAAGCCCTCTTAAGGGTTAATACTCCCTTCCCTGTACTCTCTCATTGCTGCTGAGCAAATCACAATCAATGAATTTTCTTCATTTCTTTTCTCCTTGTTTATTAACTCTGGAATAAGTACTGAAGGCTTTACTATACTCTCAGTAACTGGTGCATTCCCACTGGTGTTGTTGGGCCTGTACCAGTGTAACTGATCTCACACTGATTCATCTGTGAACGTAATTACACCTTCAGGAGGGTGGAGACTTGAAATGAAAAGGTAATCAATGTATTTCAACCAATAACAACATTATATAAGAAGGACAATACAGATAAATAATACCTCTGCACATTTATTAACAAACATTTATGAATTCCACAGAACAGCATTTTAGTTGCTTCACAAGAAGTTTTCTAACAGTGGAACGATGCACTGTTTCTACTAAAATCCTGGAATACTCTTTAGGGTGTGTATGGGCAGGAAGCCACAGTCTCTTTGTGCTCTAGAACGAAAAGCATAGCAGAACAGCTCCCTCATGCTCAATTAATTCTGCTGCAGAAAAAAAGAAAAAGACAACCTGAACAGCTGAACCAAATTCAAAGCAGTTTTCTGCTGCTTCTCACAAGCTCAGAGAAAGAAAATTGGTGCAACTTCTTGTTCACAGGGATTAACCAAGCACACATTAGAAGCAGCTAATACAGCACAACCTATCACCATCTGACTGAAGACCAACTTGTCCTATTAATGAAATCAGTCTTATTAACTCCCAAGAACAGCTCCTGGAGTTTAGTCTCTAGCTTGAAAAAAAAGATGGACGACTTTCAAAGATAATTTACGTGGACAAAGGGCTCCATAAATTAGAACATATTTGTGTCTGTCTACATGAAAATCAAATGCCTGGAGAACAAAATAGAAGCAATTTTCTGATTTGTTTTACACAAAATCCCTTCAAAGTAATATCCATTTTCTGTGAAAGAAATAAAATCGTATTGAAAGCACCAGCTGCAAATTATGTTTGTCCTCCTTCAGGGGAATAACAAGAGGTCATATGAACAGTTGGAGACTTTTACAGTTTATAGAGTAAGAAAGCACACTATTAATACAACAGCAATCTCCTTCTACTAAAGAGAAAGATTATGGTGAAATCAAGGTGATTAATCAAACTTGTACTCTACTCTGCACACTATTTGAAAAATTACTCTAGCTCAATAATTTCAAGACAAACACACTATGTTGTCCTCAATTTTCAACCACCTTGCAAAGTTCAAGTCCTGATTTTGAACCTTACACAAGGTTATTATTATTATTATTATTTTTAATGACTACAATATCACCCAATTAAACTTGGCATAGAATGAAACCACAACACTTGCCAAAATCCAGTAAAGTGGTTTTCTGCCTAGCTAATGTAAAGCACTCTGTATTCAGTACAAATAATATAAGACTAAAAAGAATTGAGTTATAAGTTACAGTCACCTTCATGAAGAACAATTTACAAGCACATATCACTAGACAGCTGATCTAGTATGTTAATGTAAGAGGAAAAAAAAGAACCAAACCACAAAAAACAATTGCATTCAGTTGTCATTTCTCATTACTATTGATTTCCACAGTGTGGACATTTATCTCATGAATGTGTCTCTGTTTTCTATGACCCTCAAACTAAGTCAACCTTCTACAGAAAATTATGGAAGTCAGAAATTTTATGATCATGAAAACAAGTATTATCAGTGGTATATTTGGGTTTGCAGCAATATTCAGAGTGCTAGGTCATATAAACACTGATTAAAAACATAATTTACCATCGAGGCTGATTCACCCATTCACTGCATCAAAAGTGGCATTTTTTTTATTATGTAAAATGTGAATTAGATATGAGTCACACTCCAAAACAGTCTACACACTGCACAACAGTACAGACCTTGCTTCAGAATGTTTCCCAAAACTGCAGGAGTGTTAGTTTTACAGCACAGATCAGCTGATCCCTGGCTACAAATTTCAGTTGTTAATTTATCATTTTTGTGAAAATGATATGGTGTTCACTCAGATTTAGCTAGATCACACGCAAGGCATTTCAAAATTCTTATTAAAAATCAACACAAATAATGTCAAAGACTTAATATAGAAACTGCAGTGATAATGTTCAGAGCAATACATACAAGAATATAAGGGAAGGTACCTCTACCTAACCAATATTACTGCAAATATTACAGTGTATACTGCCAAGATAACAACAAACTTGCTTTGGCTGAACTTCAAGAGGTACTTTGCAAAGTAGAACATCAATCAATGCCAGATAAAAGCAATAAATATCCTTGAAATTAGAAATAAGTTTCCTTGTACAAATAAGTTGTGTATGTACCTTTGGATTGAAGTGTCACAGAAATGAAGCCCTTCCATTTCCAATAAAATAAGAAAGCAGTAGTTCTCAATATTGAGCTGTTTCTTCTTTGCTTCTTAGGTTATCCAGGTTCAAAGGAATACTTCTACGCCTGACGCCAGCCCTGAAAATTTCTCCTATCTCATGCCTAAAGTCTTGGGGAATGGGAAAACTCTTCCTTCTTTTGTAAAATTAAAACTATTCAGATAATGACATCAACACTGAGGGTTTTTTTTCATTTTTGAAAACAGCTTTCATTTAAGACCTACACTATTCTGTAGAGTGAAATCTATCTATAAACATCATTGTCTGAAACCACAAACATTAAGTCTATAAATACTTATTCGTATGTTCTCTTTGAGTTACATTTCCCAATTCAGCTCAGAATTGTGATACCACAACTTACTACTTCAGAATTAAATTAACACCACACAAGAAAAGAGCCTTATGTACTTCAAGAGCTTGTGCTTCATGGCTTAAGACCATGAACTATAAAAGACCATGTACTATAAAAGCATATTTGCAAGTGGTTGTGTTAACCACTGGATCCATGCAAATCCGCAGACCCAACCAGTTTTAATGGACTAGTGGACTTCTACAAAGTACAGTAGTGTTAACTATGGGTCCACAGTATAACACATAAAAAAGGACGCAAGGGTAGAAGCTAATTCAAGGCTAAGGAGAGCAAGACAAAAACAAACTCCAAAAACATTTAACTGTTAGAGCAAGGCAATTCCAGGCTGGCTCAAATCTCCAAGTGGTTTTAACAGGCCTGGTAGACATGCTGTGCTCTAAAATCTTGAGCACATATTGGTCTCCTGCACAAATTTTCTTGGATGAATTAAAAATGAAGTATATCTGGGCATAGAGGAGAGGTACTTATAGACACACAAGCGTATATGACTTTTCTCAGAAAAGAAGGACTGATTAGAGCCGTGCCTTGCTGGCTTCCCTACAGTGGAGGCTACAAGGATGAGAAGAGCTGCCCAATGGGAACAGGCTCACAGAGAGTCATGAAACCTGGCCTTGCTTTGGGGGTTATTTCAAACTAATTTCAGTGTGGTCTAAAGGACCCACTGTCTGTTAGTGATCAGGGGGTATTCAGAAACCCATCTTCCAGCTTATTATTATTATTTTTGGTCAGAAAGTCTAATTCATGAATTGTACCAATTGCTCTCTTTTAGAGTTCAGTAATACTAATTTCCTGTTAATGGCAAAGTTTGAATCAAACGTTTACAGAAAAAGTCTTTTGATTGAATCTCAAGGTGAAGGTTACACACAATTGAAAATAGAAAGTATTAGACTCCTGCAGAGTGAAAATGTGAAGGGGTAATTAGATATATGACAAGGGGATGCTTTTACTCCGTGGATTGACAGGATGCTAATATTCATACAGACAGCGACAATGAAGGTTTTCTTCTGATTTTTCACATGATGTGATCTATAGTATTATTCAAATATTCAAAGTAGTGCTTATTTCTGAGGAAGATAAAATAAACCTCCTAAAATTTGAAGTCTTTTAATGATTTGCATTTACCCTTAGTTAAAAGCTGATGTTAAAAGTCAATAATCTCTAATGACACTTAAATATTCAAAATTTCCTCCAAAATTTACAAAGAATTTATAAAATTTATATATTAATTTCACTCCTCTCTCATCTGAAGGAGTGAAAACAGGTATATTTTTACTCCATAATCACTTTGGCCCTTTTGTAAAGATGTTCCATTCTAAAACAATGTATTTTTCAAGAAAAGCTTTGAAATGTTCTGGGTTTGAAATACAATGGGTATGAAACAGAAGCAAAATAAATCAGATGGATAAGATGAATAATCTTATGAATAAGATCCATTCATACTTTTACTTTGGCTTTTGGAGTGCAATAACATGTTTTTCTATTACCTATCATTAAATAGCACAATCCTTCTATTTATGCATGTTTCAGGAGGAACTGTATTTTTAACTCTATAGTCTTGTGTTATGTAACACATCTTCACTAATGATCTGAAAAAAATTTAGAAACATGAATTAAGCCAATCTTGTCAATACTGCTACTCTAAACAAAAAATCTCTTATCCCACTACAGAAATGATGACATGCATAACACAGCAGTGACTACCAGGCCAAACAACATTGCTGTACTATAATTCAAGGGCAAAATCAGAGAAGCCAAACCACTACATATTTTAAAAGCTGGCACAGAGCTCTACCTCATTTAGCTTCTTCACTGTAATCCACATTTACTGACAGACTGAAAGATGAGTATAAACAGCAAACAAGCAAAACTGTTGTTTAACAATCTGGAAAACATAAGAGACCTTTGAGACAATAAGATGTACAATCTAACTTCCAAAATTACTGCCAAACTAATTAGGAGGAAGAAACAAATTTATTCAGATGCTCAGTAAATGTATATATAAATAAATGAGTAAATGTATATATAAATATATAAATATATAAATCCTTATATACATACTTTCGTATAGTTAATACATTTTAAAACACTAATTAATAAAAAAGTCCCAATTCCAAGAGCTTCCTACCTTTGTAAAAATCCAGATTTTGGCCTTTCTGACAACAATTTCCTTTGTCTCCTCTAGCACCTCTCTCTTACCAGTCAAAGTTAAACAGCACAATTCATATTCATTATGAATGCCAAATGTCTTAAGCTCATGCCCTCCCTCCTTCATCTTACTTCTTTAGGTCCATGCTGTGCCTATTTTTTAATATCCAATGAAAACCTTAAATTTTTTAAATCTAAAAATTTTTAATTTTTCCTTTTTTTTTTTTTTTTTTTTTTTTTTTCCCACTCAGAATAGGAAGATTTTATTTTTCCCTGCAGCCTTCATTTAAACCTTTAGGCACCTTCTTTCATGTGCTAAATTCAGGTGCACTGGCTGAGCTATTTGGCAGAAAAGTTGAAACCTTCCACTAACCTCCCCATTTTGGCATCCTCACGGCCTCCACAGTTCCTAGTACAGGAGCAACCAAAGGATACTGAGCTCTGGGTGTCCCTATGCACAGATCCATCAAAGCAGCTGTGCCCATGGCCTTAATCAGCATTCATAAAATAACGCAAGGAGTTTATTATAGATCACAAAAACCTAAACAGAGGAGTCTGAAAATCACTTCTTCAGGAAATTAACTCAGTATAGTCAGCACAGTTAGTAAAGCAAATCAAATAATTAAATAATAATAATAAATAATAATTTGGAAGAATAAAGGGAGAACAACGAAATGCAAGGAACTCACTGGGACCAGAAGGAGAATAAAGTGCATACATCTTAGATCTTATATTCAACAGTATCCTGGCTTGCATCGAAAGTGAGGGTGGTGGTCAGCGGGGAGAGGGGAGGGGATTGTCTGCCCTCTGTACTTTGTACTCATGAGGCCCCATCTGGAGGACTGTGTCCAGGACTGGCACCCCCAGCACAAGAAGGATGCAGAGCTGCTGGAGTGGGTTCAGAGGAGGCACACAATGATCAGAGGGCTGGAGCACCTCTTCTATAAAAAAAACCTTGAAAGATGTGTGGGCTTATTCATCCCGGAGAAGAGAAGGCTGCAGGAACACCTCATTGTGGCTTTTCAGTATATGAGGAGAATTTATAAATAGGAGGAAAATCAATTTTTGACATGAGTGGATAGTGTTAGGGCAAGGAAGAATGGTTTTAAAATAAAATGGGAGATTCAGGGGAGATGTTTAGATGATAGGGGGAAATCTTGGAGAGGTGCTGGCACAGGCTGCCCAGAGAAGCTCTGTATGGCCCATCCCTGGAAATGATTTAGATTATTTTGGATGAGGCCCTGGGCAGCCTGATCTAGTGCCTGGTAACCCTGCCCTCGGCTGGTAATCCTGCCCATAGCAAGGGTTGTAAACTAGGTAATCTTGATCTTCTATGATCTTTGAGGTTCCTTCCAACTCAAGCCATTTTGTGATTATGTGATTCTAAAATCTTTGTGACAAGTAGAGGGAGGAAGGAACCAACGAAAGTATCTCAGAATTTAAGATTACATGAAGTTAAGGTGAAAGAAAAATCAAATTCCATCATTAAAAAAAAAAAAAAAAAAAAAAAAAAAAAGGCTCACATCAACTCCTGACAACGATGCAGAAAAGCCAGTACTTTTCACTTAACTCTGCATTTTGGAAAGCAATAAATAAAGAAATAAATAAAGCTTATTCTGTGCAACAGAGAAATTGAGATGATTCATAGAGTATTAAATCAATGCTTCTCATTATACAATAGGACCTAAAATTTACAGCCAGCGAATAAAGAACAAACTCCCACAAATGTTTAATTGTGCTTAAAATGCCACGGTATAATTCGCTTTGTACCACTGAAGCTTCCTATCAAATTTATTCCTATGCTCACCAAGCCAAAGTTTTCAAGTTACTGAACCTAGAAATAAAATGAATTAACTGTTTCTTCTGTTCTAAATCATAAAGAATAACATACAATATATCACAATAAGGCCTTTTCTTTCATCTTGTTCAAGAAAAGTATACAGAAGGAAGACAATCCCTAATAGGATGATTTTTTCAGCTATTGAGTTGAAAGGTTTTAATGTCAACAGAATCAAAGGCTTAATTACATGAAGACATTGATGAGACAAATCACACCATTTACCAGTTACATACCAACAGTAAAACTGAAATTTATTTTTGGTGGACCACTGGACATATTACATTTGAAAACGCATTGTGAATACTGAGCATTTCTGTTACTCCCTTCTCTCTCTGAGAACACCCAGGAATTCTTGGAGAATATCAGCGTGTTCACTGAAATGGAAATGGACTGGATGTGCATAGCAGAAAAGGAAATGAAAATAGCTTGTTGAGCTGCATTGAGCTACATTGGCCTCAGCAGGCAGGCTTCACCTTGGCATTTATTATTGGCTAGTTCCTCTATAGTAGCTCTGTTGTGTTCCATTTCTAAGGGACATAACTCTTCCCATACAAGAAGAAGGTTACAAACTCAGAATTGTCTATTTTTACAAGCACCTTGTTTTTATTTATCTAAATCACATCATGCATAGACTGAAACAACCCACAGGCACTTTTCAGTCTACTGTCAATATTTCTCTTGGGCGCGTCTTGTCATTTTATTGGACTTCTGTGTATGTATGTGTTTGGGTTTGTTTGGTTTTTGGTTTTTTGTTTTTGTTTTTAAAGTAAAAGGGACACTAGTATAAAAGCGACATAAAACTGCATAAGTATTGATAAGCTCCCTTGAGGGAATAAATCATATTGATTGAACATCTTGTCACTAATGTAATTGCATCTGTATTTAGGAATTCTAACACTGTAACTGTGGACTGTTCTGGGCACAGCTCCAGCACTGCAAATGAGAACTGAGGCTCACAATGTCCCTCTCGATGGACCATAGAGAACAGCAAGTGTAAAGTGTCTCATTAAAATTGAAGAAAAGACAGACCTATTGGAAATGAGACCACAACAGATGGTTTTGACGTTAGGAAGGAAAACTGAAACTTGGAAGCTGTTTAAGAAAGTGGAATGTAAACAAACAAAGAAATTTTATTTCACTGTTCCACTCTTCCCAATGGTTGAAATATCCAACAAGGGATTTGGTTCTCTGGTTTCACAGCAGTGTCATTCTTTGTCTGTGTCCTGCACAATAATTTCTAAGTTTTATAAATTGTCAGAAACAAAAAAGCTGGCAAGGACACCTCCTATTAAACTTCCTCATCAGTAGCCTTATACAAGACAGAACTCAGTGAAATAATCAGTGGGGTGAATAATTAGGTTTATGCACTGGAAATGTAAGAAACAGATATGGATATTTGACAGCTGAGAGACATTAATTAGGAGCTTTAGAATGATCACTAAAATATACAAGAAGATCATACATTGCCTGGCTAGCTTCATACTACTTGCTTTTCTTGTATCAAGCCTGGTATTCTCTTATTACATACCCATTTTATTATGTATCTGTATGTAATTAACCTTCAACTGTAGTTGCTTTTAAAGTCAAAAATGAAAGTGTTATCAAATAATTGTAAAAAAAAAAAATACATATATTGGTTTTTTTTTTACTTCAGTAAAAGCACGCATTTATTTTAGGGTAAAATTACTTTGTTTTTCATTTCTTTCTTTCTTTCCTTCTTTCTTTATTTCTTTCTTCCTTTCTTTCTTTTTTTTTTTCTCTAGAAGCCATTAAAATGAAAAGATATTAATAAGAAAACATGAAGTCATCTAGCTTGTGTTGTTATTTGTCATGTACAGCTATCAACTGCAAAGGAAATACAGATAAATGGGAAGAGCAGTTTGCACCTTTTTAATATTGTACTGTGAATCCAGAATCTTAATATGGATATATGCTGCTCTACAAAGTAAATAGTCATGATTTTATTTTATTAGCAAGGAGGAAAAAATGAAATCACCTTTCTTTCTGCAAAGGAAGGTTGGTTATAGTAAGTTACAGTTGATGCGTTGGAGTTTGAATTACAAATTATGTGTACGTAATTTTCTGACTGCCATTATTATTACTGATTTCTTCTTGTAGAAACAAATTAGCAGTGTACCTGTAAAAGACAATTAATTGTAGGATTTGTTTATAATTTCTATCCAATACTAAGCAAAATTTATGCGGGAAAATCATTTTAAAAATCTACACACTATAGAAAATTAATACTTACATAAGGGATTGTGTCCAAGGTGTCTGTGTTGACAATTATAGGGGCAGGGCTTGCCTGAAAGGAAACAAAAAAGAGAAAAAATGTAAACCCTGAAAATTCTTAATATTGAAATGCCCACAATGACATATTAAATTAAAAGCATAACAGCTTATCTTCCCATTGATCTCACATCACATAACAGCACATAACTTTGGGTACCATTCAGTCAGTTAAGGATGAAATAAATAGATTCTCAACCTACAAATCACAGATCATTCTGTTCTCAAGTTCAATAGGCTTTGGATCACAACCCAAATGTACAGTAAACAGCCATTCACTTTACGTAGGAAGCATGATGCATTCAACTTATGATTTAAGCAAACTTAGAGGTGAGGCTTTCCATTACCCTTACCTCACAAGCCCACTTTTTGTGATCAAGCAAAACCACAATAATCATTTAATTTTGCACAGTATAACATTCAAACTATTACTGATTTGTATCATATAACTGTATATATTTTATAGTTATTATATATATTATTATATATATTATATATATGCACATATATAACGAGATTTTTTAATCAAAGCTATATATCCTGCACAGCTCATGTGCACTCAGCTAATGCTGAGTCTTACAAGTTCTGTGGGTCTGTAAAGCTTTCCAACCTGATCTTCAGCTCATTGATGCAATCCATATCCATGCTACTTTACATACACCTGAAATGCCTCAATCTCTACCCCTTCCCTTACTGTAGTTTGGTGGTGGTGATGCAAGACCAAGCTCTGATCTGACCCAGCTGCGTAACCCTTGCTCAGATACTGTGGATCAGAGAGCTGTAAGTAAATTAGTTTGTATTAATAAGTATTTATGTATCTACTTTGTATGTTAGTTGATGAATGACTGCTTGTACTTCAAAATTGTACAGACAAAAAATCTCTTTCTGCATATCAGGGATGAGTACAGCACTACTGAAAACAGTGATCATATTTCTACTGTCAAATATTCACTGCAGGAATTTAAGCAACATAACCCCAATTAAGAATGTATCATTAATTAGTGCAGTAATTCAAATGCTTTGAGAGTATCACAGGTTCTTTCCAATTTTTGATGCAGTTATTGTAACATAACTCTTTTCAAAGAAAGTGTACATTATTGCTCAACAGCTATTGATGATTAATTAATGTCATTATTTCTATACAACTGGGTAACTCATGAACAAAAACTGAAAATGAAATAGATACAGTCTGTATATATCATGCCATGTATCAGTTATCATCACAATATGCAGTTCAGTATCATATAATCATGGAATCCTGGAATGGTTTGGGTTGGAAGGGACCTTTAAGATCATGTAGTTCCAATCCCCTGCTATAGGCAGGGACACCTCCCTCTAGGTTGCTCAGAGCCCCATCCAGCCTGGCCTTGAATGCTTCCATGGACGGGGCGTCCTTCCATATAAATGCTTAGTAACTGAACAAATGCTTTATACACAAACACATTTATTCTCATTGTGCCCCATAACACTGGACACTGTGAAATAAATAAAAGCTGAAGGTCATTTGGTTACACTATTTTTATCTTTAGGCATATGTAAAGATTTATAACACTAATATCACTGAATGTTAAACATTTTCACCTTATTTTTTTTTAATTTCACCTTATATGATTATTAAGCTCAATATACTTAAAGAATGATACCTTTCCAAAATGAGAAAAAGATTATTTTTAATAATATTCTACTATCTTTACCAAAACTTTTCTTTCACTGATTTGATCTTCTTCTAATATACAGACAAAAGCTCTAGTAACATACACAAACGAAGTTTGCAACCTTCACAATGAAAGCACCTATCCACTGCTTTAAAAAACAATCCATACTGAAAGAGAAAACATCTTTCAGAAATCACTTTCCAAAAATTCCCGTACTGTAATTGATTGCTTCTAGCCTAGTTTAGGAACAAAGCCTTATATCTGTATCAGATTATCCTAAAGTCAAAATTAAAAAATTTCTGAATCAGAAACTAGCAGTTGTAGGAACATTCTTAAAAAGAATATTTAGAGCACTTAGAATTTAATTTGGAAATTCATTTACTGCTTTATTCTCTCTCACAAGCCCAAGCAGAACCTGAGCATTTTTCACAATGCTCAGCTTCTTTTCAACACTTTTATAGCCTTGCAAGGTCCCTGTTTCAATGCTAAAATACTCTGAGTTTTTTGTCACGCTCACACACACATTTATATACGTATTCAGAATTTCACCTAATGCATATTGTGTATGTAGCATCTCATCCCACCCTTCTTTGCATCTCCAAGAGGAGTCTGGCTTCATCTCTCTAGCCATCCCTTAAATGGTTGAGGACAGCAGCTGGGCAGCCCGGTCTGGTGGTTGGAGATGCTATCCATAGGAGGGGGGTTAAAACTACATGATCTTTCAGATCCTTTCCAACCCAGGCCATTCTATGATCCTATGATTCCATGATATCTTTTTTCCAAAAAATCATCTCTGGTATGAACAAATTAAGCTTTCCCACAGTTTTCCTGTACAAGATCTATGAACCATTCCCAGCCACTGTCCTGCTCCACCACCTTGGTCATCCTCCATCCAGAACTTTTTAGCATGCTGAGGAATCACAAAATCAAAGAACGGCATGGGTTGGAAGGGACCTTAAATATCATCTAGTTTCTAACCCACTGCCACAGGCTGGTTACCACCCACAAGTTCAGGCTGCCCAGAGCCTCATCCAATCTGGCCTTAAGCACTTCCAGGAATGGGACGTCCACAGCTTCCCTGGACAGCAGTGCCAGGGCCTCATCATGCTCTGAATCAAGAATTTCCTCCAAGTTATCAATGAAGAAGTCAGCATTTGTAGCATCAACTCAGTAGGCTCATCACAAGTAAATGATCAGCAACTGAACTTTGACTTGCTAACAACTAGCCATCTTGTGGTCTGGCCAATGTCTCATTTGTCCTCTAACACCATCAATGTCTTTCTCACTTGGCTACAAGACTGAGAACTTGTGCTGAAAGCCCTGCTTACATCAAGGCAGATGACAACCACTGATTATCCCTCATTCACAGAACTAGTCATCTCATCTCTGAAAGCTAGCAAGGAACAAT
Source organism: Centrocercus urophasianus (assembly GCF_019232065.1). NCBI lineage: Eukaryota > Metazoa > Chordata > Aves > Galliformes > Phasianidae > Centrocercus > Centrocercus urophasianus. The sequence goes on along the minus strand of NW_024884141.1, from coordinate 997,083 downwards.
TTAGTCTTCAAAAATTGATCTACATTTTTCTAATCACATCTCTCTGTCCATTGTAAGCCTTGGCAAGATTTTCCAGTGACATCCACCAAGATTTTCCCCTTAGTCTCCTACCTAACCCTGACCATGAAACCACTTCTTTGAACACAATGATCCTCCCCTGCCCCATCATCTCTCCTACTTACACTTCCTACAGAGCCTGTAAATAATAGGCTTTCAAGCAAGAATGTCATTCAAAGTTTATTTTAACACAAAGTTTATTGTATTCTTCACTGACTGGAAACTCATAAAACTTCAGGTATCAAATAGGCAATTTTCTATTTCTGAGATATTCATCCTGATCAGAAAGATGGGCATGAGAAAATTCACAGAGCAATATTTTCAGATGGATATAGCAACTACAGCCATTCATGCACAGCTAATATAGAATCATAGAATATCCTGAGTTGGTGAGTTGAAAGGTACCCAAAAGGATCACTGAGTCCCACACTAGGCTCCACACAGGACCACTCAAAACCCAAACCCAATGTCTGAGAGTGTCATCAAAATGCTCCTTGAACTCCAGCAGCTCAGGGCTGTGTCCACTGCCCTGGGCAGTCTGTTCCATGCCCAATGTCCTGTGCTGAAGAATCTTTCCTTAGTCCCCCCAGTCCTCCCCTGATAGAGATCCATGCCATTCCCTCAGGCAATAAGGTAATACAACACACTTTCCTTTGGTTTGTCTAAGATATGGTAATTTGAAGATCACTGACCTGAGCTGCAACATTGTATTTAATAGAAGTGAAGGAATCAAAGCTGATTTCGTTAGTTTTTTTGCTGTTTGTAGATCACAGTGTGAGTAAAGTAGGAGGCTTTAATCGGGCAAAGGTGAGAAGACTTTGAAATCACTGGAGGGAACCTTAAATATACCGCTAGCCCTGGAGTACAAAACAAGATCAAAACAGTCCTGTAATCCTAGCAAATCTATTCAATGGATAGGTCAAGAAACATTCAGTAGCTGTCTGTTTGGAGGATCTTATTTTCTGGCATCATGTAGCTTTATCTACTCCGACTTAAAAATGTATCATATGTACCACTGCACCAAATTCTAAAAAAAAAAAAAAAAAAAAAAAAAAAAAAAAAAGCAAATATCATTTCAGTTAAGCAGAACACAGAGAAAACCAACATAGCAGTCCTTCAGCTCATCAAGAATACTTCCAACTGTGCATAAATTAACAAATGCATGCAAAAAAGATTCTAGAATCTCTGCATACTGTGATCTTTCACACTCTATATAACCATACATAAATAAAATATCTGCCTAAGTTTGAGACTTAGTGAGAAGAAATGGCATCCTAGAAGACAAGGATAACAATGTTATTCCTACATTTGCCCCTTGACCTGCAGTCTTCAGCAAGACATCTAATTGCTCTTCTGCTAACTTCTCCTGGCTATAAAGTAACTAGCAGAACTGGCTCAGTTTCATCAAAATTTTAAAAGAAGTGGTTGACAGTGGTTAATAGTGCAGATCCCAATGAAAGCTATGCTGAGGCACATGGAAGAGAGGGAGATGATAACTGCCAGCATGGCTTCAATAAGGGCAAGTCCTTCCTGACCAATCTTGCTGCTTTTTGTAATGGTATAACTTGATCAGTGGACAGGGGAATAGCCCCTGATGTCATCTATCTGGACTCCAGTAAGGCCTTTGACATGGTCCCCCATAAAATCCTTCTCTCCAATTTGGAAAGATATGGATTTGATGGGTGGACTGTTTGATGGATGAGGATTCGGTTGCAATATCGTATCCAGTGGCTCAATCGTTACCTAATGGCTCAACATCGTCTGGATGGATGACTGGTGTTCCTCAGGGGTCAGTATTGGAAGTGGTACTCTTTAACATCTTCATCAATGACATGTAAAGCAGGATTGAGTACACCCTCAGCAGTTTGCTGGTGACAACACCAAGATAAGTGGTGTGGACGACACACCCAAGGGATGGGATGACATTCAGAGAGACCAACACAGGCATGAGCATTGGGTCCAGGTGAATCTCATGAGCTTCAACAAAGCCAACAAAGTCCTGCACTTGTGTTGTGGCAACCCTCACTTACCAGTACAAACTGGGGTATGTAAGAATAGAGCATAGCCTTACCAGAAAATTCTTGCATGGCTTTTAAGACACTACTCAACTCAAACAAAACTGATTCTACTCTATGACAAGAACTAAATCTATTTCTCTGCAGGCAGTTTTAAAAGTTTAAATGTCTAATTGCCTAACTTGCGGAATGAATTCAAACACTAATAATTAATTCATGAAGAGATAATCCTCTCTTAAGATGGGTAACTTGCAGAGAGCTCCCAGATTTTTCCAATCAGATTTTAAAACCATAGTGAATACACTCACAGTTCCTCAGTTGCAAAATGAATCCAGACCAACTTCCATAAAAAGGAATTTTACTGACTGTAGTGGATGTTTTCCCTGTTCCTCATGCACTTTTCTTTCTGCTCTAATCCTTACTGATAGGTAAGTATTATACTATGCTGACAGTGTACTATGCAGTCTGTCAGCCTTATATCTTGCGCTCACTGCACAGACCTTTTTCTTGCCCTTGACTAGAAGCAGTGCTTTCAGCTGAGCCATCTCTGTGCTTTGAAGAGAAGGCATCATGCTGACAGCTGCAGTGACAGATTGGCATAGCTGGGACAAAACTTGAATAGCTTTGAGGAAAAAATGAAGGATTTTTTTTTCTTTTTAAGACTTGAGCACAACAGACTTTGCTTCCACAAATATAGATGAGATTGTTCTGCTTGCAGTGAGTCAGACAGTCTAGTTGCTTTTCCACCAAACAAGCAACTTAAAAGACAGATAGAGTGGAAGCACTTGAAATGGCTAAAGAGGACAAAAAGATACAGAGTCCAGTTTGTGAACATTACTCTGCTACCAACTCTCTGCAAGTATATGAACACGACTCATGCCTCAGATGAGATGAACTTTTCCTCTGCTACGAGTGATAGCATTATCCTGACTGACTGGTTTTACTTACAGCACTCACAGTTTTATGGACTTATGGCCTGACATTGCATGTCATTCTCTTTGGACTACTCACAACTCCTTGTTTTAACAGCTGGTACTATGCAAAACTGTATTCAGCACAATACATGAAACTACCTGCATAGGTATACAGCAACTAAGGCATTTTATAAACAATGAATACTGTATATTATTTCTTAACCAGAAAACATTAAAACAAACATGCGATCAATCTCACAGTATTCACTTCTACTTATTTCTAGCTGTGTTTTTGAGCCAGAATTCTCAATTGTTTTCCTACCAAAGAATAATAATTATTCATAATGTTATATTTAAGTAAACTCAAAGACATGGTGAAATTCTGAGTGGTAGAACAATGTATGTATTACCATTAAAAAAAAAAAAATGGAGTTGATGTTGATATCTTTTTCACAGACCTGACTTGGCAGACAGCTTTAAAGACTCATTTTTCCAGGTCACCAGCTCCAAATTCTAAAACAACCTCCAGAATATTCAGCTGCAATTCCATTTTTCTTCGTAATGTTAACATTTTGTGTTTTAATAATACAAAGTGGAGCATCTGCTGTATTTTTACATGAACAGAGCATGCTGCATCTCTCTGAACTGTTTCAGACTGTTTGTCTTCTGAGGTTAATGCTGGATCAGTTTAAATTCTGTTCCTGTGATTCTGTGAGTCTGTAAATTCGTTTTATGCTTTTATAAGTTTCCTTCCACAACTGTTAGAAATAGTTACATGAACACTCGATGTGAGGAAATATTAAATGATAATTTAGATGTCAAAACAGTAATTCTCTGGCATGCTATGAAGCGTCAAGATCACAGAACACACAGAACCTTTGTCATATTTACAACCGAATTACAGACTGTAAGAGTAAGAAGGAGAGAAAGTCATTTGCTTTTTGTTAGGGAGAAAATATGAAAGATAAGGTTCTCTTTGAACATCTAAAGAGTGACTTTTCAGTCAACAATCCTACCTCTACTTAGGGACATAAAACAGAAGTCAAAAGCAGCTTTGCTTGCAGGCTACAGCTGTCAAGAATAGAAGAAAAATTCCTCAAGAATTCCTTGAGGACTTTCCCAACATATAAAATGTAACCTCATACAAAGCCTTTTAAAGGTAAATAGTTCAACTTAAACAAGGTGGCATTATTTTGGGGCCTGGGGTTTTGTGTTGATTTTTACTTAATCTTTAGGAGTAATTTTAAAATCCTATTTAAAACTGCATTAACTGTGAGATTATTTAAATAAATAAAAAATAATTTGGACCTAAGGGAAAACTAGCTTTGTGAAGATCCACAGGTTGTCAGAGGAGTGACAAGAAAGCACCTACTTTACAGCTGTTGAAGTTTCACCTGTCCCAACACTGTGTCAGCAGTTTGAATTAGCAGTGATTAACATAGCAGTAACTTTTTGCCCAATATCTGATCCACTGAAGGACATAGAAATGTCAATGCAAAAAGCTCTACAGAGAATGACTGATAATTATGATACCTCTGAATTTCCAGTGAAGACATCATTCAGCTAAATGTTATTACCCATTAAATTTTGAGGTGATAACCTTCCTATCACTAGATAGAGTGGATCCATCTGTCTCAGTCTAGGATGCCAAATGCTGTAATAAGACTCACACAGAGGTCCCATTATCACATATCTACTGAGTCACAAAAGAAATTGATGAAACCTCTCTTACAGCACTGTTCTAGCTTTGAACAGAAATTTAGGCCTACATTCTGAATTTGGAAATAATGCTTCAGAATGTGTTCACAGCTTTTGGAAAGAAAGTGGACCATAAGCACTGATTTGTTACCTAGATCTTTGTTCTATTCTCTGATCTGATCTCTTCTGTACTTCAGTGCATATCCCAAACCCTATATAAAAGCATATCACTTCAGAAAAGAAAAGATCTAACCAGTGCAAGCAATGACATTTTCTGGTATGTTCTTAAATCTGGACTTGGAAAGTTTTGAATCAAGAGCAAAAATAGAAATCCATCACATAGGGTCTTTTCATTAGTGTACTGGCATCAAAACTCTGACATTTGATATGTATTTCTTTCAGATTCTGTATCATTCATGACCATTTTAAAAGAAAATGAACCATCTGAAAACATTAATCTGCTTCGGGAGTCAACATTTAAGCCAGTATGCGTCTACTCAATATTAGTTTTGGTTTCCTTCTGGCAATATTTCTAGAGTCAGCTGGTTCACTGAAGTAAAGTAACTTACATTCAGGTTTTCAGATCCAGGAGGAGGGATATTTATTGTGTGCTGTTTCATTCTTCCCTTTCTTTTCCTTTCCCTTTTCCTTTCTTTTCTTGTGCTTGTTGCATATTTATTCATATTTAATATTACTGTGATGTACAGATTTGTGATATAAATCATTTAGCATTTAAATAGAGAAATATTCTCTTCAAACTGACTTCTACCTTATTTTCAAGCATTTTAGCTACATATCCAGAAATTAAAAAAAAAAAAAAAAAAAAAAAAGTAACACTAAATGCTTATGACATCAACAGACTTATTAATAATGGCAGACTTATTAATAAGGAAGACTTACATTTTCTTGAGTTTTCACACATTTTCTCAAACATTAACAATTTAACTTTTCTACAGATTGTTTAAGCATTAACTGCATTAAACAAAGGTTGGTAATTTTTTTTAATACTATAGTGCAAACTTCAAGAAGACCTGCATAAGGAGAAGAAAAGGAAAATAATTGCAAAAAGTTGCACAATTCTTTTAACTGAAAAGAATATTACTTTACTGCATTACATAGAATCATAGAATCAGAAGGTTGGAAACGACCTACAAGATCATCTAGTCCAACCATCTCCTCATCACCACTGCCACCACTAGCACTAAACATACATAAGAATCGGCTACTTCATACTGATGTAAAGATATTTTTTTGCTGCAATGGGATTTTAACACTCAGCAGGAACTAATTCTAATGTGTGTATATACCAGAAAACTACACACACACAAAACATGCACACACACGTGTGCAAATGTACCTATTATGAAAAAAAAACCATTCAGTTTTAAGGCATCTTGTGTGATGAAGATGCCTGCTACAAGTGCATGACACAGCCTTGATGTGATCAAAGATTTTATTTCTTCCAGACAGAGGAAAACAAAAGCAAAACAGATATTCCTTTTTTCTGTTCTAAACCAAAGGCCACATCACCCACATCATTTTTGTGTACTTCTGAAATCACGGTAGACCAAGTTCACAAAGCAGTTATTTTATGCCTTGTTTTGCTACCTTTTTACAGACTGAAGGTTGAGTGTAACATACATCTGTTGCTGCAGGGAGATCTTTACAACTGTTGTCAAACCAGAAATAAATGACTAAAAATTTAAATGCAAATGAAGATTATTAAAAAAAAAGAAAAAAAAGAAAAAAAAAAAGAAAACTAAAATTAAAATACAGACATTAACAGAATTCAGTATCTGTTCAAGAAGTTTATCAGACCACAAAGAAAATTCCAAAGAATAATTAACCTCCTTCCAGGAACTGATTAGTGGCACTGAGGACTACAACTAAGGTGAACAGTGAGAAGATGCCAAAGAACAGTCACATCTGCTTGGACAGAGCAGAAGGGACGATGGCCTACAGCCAAAAGTGTACATAGAAGGGACATAGTAAGAAACACATAGAGGAAAGATTGTTCAGAATTACAGAAAAGTTCCCAAGTCAATCAGGAAAAGGAGCAAAGCCACCATTGATACTACTTCAGCACTGAAGTTTCCACAAAAAGGTCTGGGCATTATCATCCATAGCGTGTATAGTCTTAATTTTTTTATCCCGGTTAAGTATGTACATGAGGAAAACAAGACTGCCACATGCTTCCATTTACTTAATGCATATTTAGCAATGAGTAGGAAAAACTTGGTGTTAAACTTGATTTTAAATACCTGCAACAAACTCAAAGTCAAACTGGGTTGTGCTGGATAGAGCAGGGTTTATTTTTTATGTCAGTAGAAGTAAACTTCTAAACTAATGTCCTCTGGAAAAGCTTTCATTGCTGTCTCAGAGTGTACCTTCATGTCGTAGAATCACAAGGTGACAAATAAAATTTTAAAAAATTATTCATATATATAGCTTATCAACAGCTTGCTTCCAACTCTGAACCTGGGCAGGAACAAGGAGACACCAAGAGGAGATAATGAGGCCTGGTCTCCTGCACTGCCATTGTGTCACTGAAAGATCTGAGTGTAACCAGCAGCAGTGATGTGGGGAGAAGTGTCTGGAGTGAATTTGAGCCTGGGGAAGGAGAGGACAGACGCTTTCCCTAAGCATCAGGTATTTCAACTGTTTGCCTACTGTATTTCTTAATATCCATCTAAAAATTAAAATGTGATGTTAACTGTCAATAAAGTTAATTTAAGCAACTCAAATTTGCTTTGCTTACAACACCCTCATTCTGAAATCTCACTATAGATGAGGTATTTGTTCAGAATCTTTATTCATCCAATTTTCTGATAAATACACAAATCATGTCTTGGAGGTGAGAGAGGAACAACAGAAGAAAGGAAAAGAATTGAAGTCTCAATTATAAAAGAAAATGCTGGCTTTCCAACTCAGAAAACAGAAGAGAAAGTGGAAGGAAGAGAGGCGGAGGTCGGCCACTTCTCCCCGGTTACTCGTAATAGGATGAGAGGGAATGGTCTTAAGTTGCGCCAGGGGAGGTTAAGGCTGGATACTAGGAAAAACTTCTTCTCTAATAGTGTTGAGGCAATGGAATGGGCTGCGCAGGGAGGTGGTGGAGTCACCATCTATGAAGGTGTTCAGGAACCATGGAGATATGGCACTGAGGAACATGGTTAGTGGGCCTGGTGGGAAAGGGGTGATGAACTGAATGGTTTTAGTGGTCACTTCCAACCTAAATGATTCTATGAATACACAGACACAAGGAAAGTCAAAGTATTATGTACAAAAAGACATATAAAATAGCAACTAATTATTTTTCATAGATGAGCTTTCCATGGGAAAGGAAAGCTACATCTTCTGCTAACAAGACAATATTGCCGTCCAACTCTTAATTCTTAGGAATAGCATTTAGCAAAAATTTCAAAGCACAAAATGAACAGAACATGGCACCATTGGTTTGCAGAGTAATGGAACTAAGTAAAGAAGGTGAAATTGAGATGAGTACTAACAGTGCCATAAAAAGAACTCTATTATACATCATTGCTTAAAAAAAGAAAGCACCAGGGTCCATTATAACTTCAAGAATTACAAGCATGACTGTAGGGTACTGTAAGATCAACTGTCTTTCAAAGTGATTATACAGGACTATAAAAATACTCCTTCTGAAATCCAAATTATAAATCCCTCCAAAATTGAACTCAATTCTAGTTAAGAAATAATCAAGGGATGAGCATGTGCAACTAAATTTGCAAGGCTAGCAAGCCAGACTTAAGAATGATTCTATGATTCTAAGATGCTGAAACAAACAAAAGAAATATTTGAAGTTATGAATGATGATGATAAACACTTCAAATCAACAAAAATTTCCTGTTCTCCCACAGTTTTATTGTTGTTGTTTTTTTTTTTGTTTGTTTTTGTTTTTTTTTTTTAATGGGAATATTTTTCAATTCTTAGCCAAAGACTAGCAAGTAGATTTTACACACCTACACAACTACGTGGCAATTTCATCAAACAACTGTTTAATTTCTCTGAGGAGAAACAGAAGCCTTTAAACTCCTTGTATAAACTTAGACTAAGCACTAAAACACATACTGTAGGCAGTACTTGCAGTTTGGCATATGGACATAATGCCCTATAATGTCTTTCCCCATCCTTACATTTTAACATTCTATCACTTCTAAATAGTGTTGTTTTGGCAATCATTGAATACAGAAGGACAGTGGGTAAAAAAAGGATTGTCTTAAACTGAATAAAAATGAATTGGGGCAATCATAACAGTGACTTACGTAGAAGCAACAACATGGCATCTTAATGATGAGGTGGTCACAAAAATTAGCACAAAGCTATGAAAATATGATCATTCCTTAATTATAGGAATGATTTGAAGATATATGCTCTTTGTGAAACACAAAGATGCTATTATTCTTGCAAACTAACTACAGTGACCACAACAGGACTAGGAGAGTTTTGTGCTCTCTGGATTTACCGTGTGAACACGTAACTCAGAGACACTTATCCACACAACAAAACAACCTTCCTGGTACACAGAAGCAACGTTGACCTCTTGCTGTCATCGTATCGAACGATGAATGTAACAATCACAGAGACATAAAACCTAAAAGCTGTCATAACCAATCTACCAAGATTGAGAAGATGGGCTTGTAAATCAATTAGAGGAATTTCAAATGTCACAACAACATTTTAAGCATTTACATGATCCCACTACCAAACGCTGGAATATTAAACTTTAAAAGGCAGTTTTGTTCTATAATAAAATAATAACAATAACGATAATAATGATTATAATGTATAGTATAAAATAATATAGCCTGTGAGTGTTGTACTCTAATGTAATGGAGATTTGGTTTGTTTGCTTGTTTGTTTTAATAACTGGAAAAGCTCCACGACACGACTTTCAGAACAAGCTTTGATTACTGTTAGGAATGAAGAAGAAAACATGTCCTAACAAAGAAAGCAACTGAAGTTAAGCACTATATATCAAGTGATAGGAGAGAACACCAGGAAGAGAATTAAGCATGCATTTAGAAACACAAAAGGAACTGTCTGCTTAAGGCAAGATGGATGTAGAGCACAGGCATCTAAATGCAAGAAAGCAGTCTGCAAAACAATCAGCTTTAGGAACACAGATTTCCTTTGTGTCTGTAGAAGAGTGCTTCAGTATCAGCTGCAAAAAAACAACACCTATCTCAAACAACTGACATTCAGACACGAAGTAGCCCTCTACTTACAAACACTTCAGACAGATAATGCTTCCTCCTATCTTTATTTTTAGATACCCATTCCACCCTCTGAGTTAAATAGAACAATTTTAACATATCTCTCCCTCCTCCCCCTCCCCCCAACCCTCCACCCCCCAGTAAATCATGATGCCTGGCGGAAATATCACCTTCTCCACTCTCAGCCTGTTGTAAATCCTGACTTTCGCCATAGGACGTCTGGGGAAAATTAACACCTACTCTGATTGTCCTTTCCAGAAGCTAACCAACTTTGCAGGAAGGTGCACCAATTCTGAGTGCTAACATATAAAATCCCAGCTGCAGTCTTGACCCTGATACTAAATAAATGTTTGATTGGGAGGACAAGAAATGGGAACATTGTGTACTTCAAAGGAACGGGAGAAAAATTACATAGAAAGTATTACAGCAAGAAGAACACAGTATCTGCAGGAGGCACCAGATTTTGGTGTTTTTTAGGGCAGACATAACAAGGGGAAATCGAGATAGTCCAAGTTAAAGTCAGCCCACCCTTTACATGCCACTATATGATCTGTGACAAATTTTGAAATGTCTTCTTCAATTATAACGGAGGGTCTCTGCTCACACACAGAAATCCAAGCATTTTTGATACCAGCCCATCAGGTAGCAAAGGAACTGAGACAATATAATTAGTAGCTATGTAATTCCTCAGATTGCTGATAATATACTTCAGCTTTCAGATACACATCTCTTCTAGACGATATAAATGTATATTTATATAGACATATCCATAAACTGCATGTTTCCCATGAAAAGAAAATACACAGAAGAAATCAAGACGTACTTTTCTTTCCTCTACAGCACACCCTATCTGGCTCACCTAACCCAGTCACAAAAAGCATCACCCTGCATCTGCCACTGCCTACAGGAAAATAAATAGCTCTAGTGCATATGACAACAGTATTAAGTAAAATATGATTAAAACTATCAACACATTTATGTAAACAAAGAAGAGATCAGTCAACTTAGTTGATTTGTTTTGTACACAGTAAACACTAGCATGTTAGAATATGTTATTCAGTGGTAAGCAGTAATACGTACTTATAATTTTTTAATGCATTTGATTAATATTCCTTTTTTTAAAACCTTTACTTCAATTTTATACTTTCCCAGAAATGAGAATATATATATTTAATATTATCTCTTTCTCCAAGCAAACCTTAAAATAATAAAATAGAAATGTCAGCACCATCTTTTAACTCCACATACACAGAACCATGCATTTTCTTCCCAGAAATTGCCAGCATTTATTAAAGGCTGTTCTTTCCCACTCACACATGCAACAGTAGGAAACATAATCACCCAGAAGACCTGAGGTCACAGATCCGAGTTTATCCAGCTCAACAGAGAGGTTCAGTGTAGCCATTTCCCTCTGCTGAAAGAAGCCTAACACTCAGAATTTCAATTTAAAAACATGTCTTACTTCAGAGGTACGTTACAGTTTTTCTTACCGGGACAAAAGAATGAAATGAATCTTGTTCACGGTTCTCAATAGCTGAAATTGTTTTCAACCAGAAGAGATAGCTTGAAATGTCAGACATTTCAGAATGCTCCATAATGAAAGCTGCAATGTTAGGGGTACTGAGGTGAGCCAGACTTGCAAAAGGAAGACCTTGGATGTGTTACATAAAGGTCTTAATTAGATCTCTGATACAAATTGCTATCCTAAGAATAAAAAGTTAATCAGAAAGCCTCCGTGAAAAGATAGGAGGGCAAGATTAGAGCTGAGACAGATGTTTCACTTCAGGATAATTGAACAACTGCCTAGCTGGGCACTGTTCTGCTATTCTGAAGTGAAATCACAAACATGAAAATTAAAATATTCCGTTTCTATAACTTAGGACTAAACAATTCACTACTTTTTTTTTTTTTTTTTTTTTTTTTTTTTCCTCAGAAGATAAGCAAAACAAAATAAACAAACAGAAGCCCTCAAGAGATCTGCATATATTTTATATTTATTTCTAGCTGCAACAAGTACCTAATTCTCAGCGTCCTTTAAAATCCCAGCCCAAATATCTATCATGTGAAGAAGAACAATTTGGAGAATAAAAACAGAGCTGGTGAGAAAAATAAAATGTTGCAAGGATTTTTGGTATCAAAACTTAGGAATCAAGCTACAAAGATTCATTTAATGTGACTAAATCCAAGAAAACTACCCTGTCAGAGAGAGGATAATGAGGGGTATTCCTTGCATCTCCCAAAGGATGCCATTCTGACCTCAACTGCCAAAGAAATGCTGTTTAACTGAACTGTCTCTTCAACCCATTCAGGTGTATTTTCCCTCTACTTATGGGTAGCAATATCACACTGCAGAAATAATAGAACTTCCACTCATAAGTGAAAAGACATTTATTTTAGTTATGGTACAATCTACAGCCCACAGAAATCTGAAAGATTTCCATAAAGTCAGGATTTTTGAGACACCATCTTTTGGGGAGGAGGATACAGCTCATGCGTGGGCCTTCTGCTCACACAAATACTGGCATTACACAGAACTTCTGGAACTAGATGTCACCCTTAACTAAAGAAGCTTTCACACAAATCTGAGATGCTAGGAAGTCAAAACATGATAAAAATACCAGATATAAAAGATGAAATACCAGAACAAACCACAGTTATATTCCTTACCTTCTCAAACATGGATTTCCAAAATGAAGTAGGAAGTATTTGTTGAGAGAGGTGAGAGATACTGAGACCTACATGATTCTAGGGACAAGGGTACGAAACAAGTGGCTTTAAATAGCATGTATTTAACTATGTTGTACTCTTTTCATCAGTTAGTAACATCTCATTTTAGGACCCAAATACTGATACCCGAAGTTCACTGGAAAACAATATTAGAAGGGTCTGAATTAATTGAAAAATCAAGTCAAGTGTAGCAAAACAACTGACTAAAAAAAAAAAAAAAGGAGAAACATGAAAAATTCTAAAAATTTTCATGATTTAGTTCAAAATATTTTATTCCTAACACTACGAAACACCTCACGCTGTAGCCTAAGTGCATTTTTGACTAACAGTTTCTTTAAAAGTTTGATGCAAATTTTGCCAAAGAAAACAAAAATTTGAACATCCTGAGGTAAAAGCTTTCTTTTATTTCCAAGCAAATGGACTTCTGAAAAGAAAGGTTTGCAGAGTGGAAGCGAAGGAAGGGAGATGGAGAGCTTATTTTCCTTTCCATCAGATAATACTCTGATTAATAGGAAAATTCAGTAGTGACCATCATCGTACTTAACATAATGGCTTGAATCAACCGTCAGTTTGACCCAGAACAGCTGTTTTTATCTTCTCACAGCATGATCAGCACCATCTGCTTCACCAAAAAGTGAAAGATTTAAAGCAGGAGCATAAATAATTAGCCAATTCTTCATCAACTCGAATAGCTAATGATTACTCCCTTATGTTTTAGGACGTAAAATGAATCTCTTATTGTGAAAAATGTTACAGCTGCATAAGGCTACTGTTTTCAGTTGTACAATAGGTACCCACAGCAAGGATTTGGATGCTAGGGGTTACTAAGCCTCTGTGAGAGGAGACCTGGGTCTGCTGGGCATTTAATACAGGGCAGAAAACGTTGAGGAGGGAGTGAGAGAACAGGGCCAGAACAGGAAATACTGCATGGCAATGAGCACTTACCCAACAGAGACTGCAGGCCATGTTCATTGCCAATAAATTAAACTGGAGCCTGCAAGTTGACACTGTTTTTCTTGTAACAGTTATTGGTGAGCAGCTTCCTTATTTGTCTTTTGACCTGAGTGCTTTCTCACTCCTGTTTGTCCTACTTTATCCCCTGTTCTGAGATGTAAGAGTGAGGATGGACACGTGGATGCCTGGCTGCCAGCTGGGGCCATCCCATCCCAACTTGATTTATACAATACCTTCAGTCAAGGCACATTTCTGGAGACTTTCCATCATATTTAAAAACAGATTTTATATAATACATAGAACTTTTCCATATCTCTATAAGTCCACTAGGGACATGCAATAATACCTCAAGTCAAAACAATAATGAGAAAACATGAACAAAGAAGTCATAATGAATAAAGATCAAAGTTTCATAAATGTTGATTCAACTACATCAAATAAATTTTGATGTAGCTTATGTTTTATAGGAAAAATGTCATTCCAGATTTTTTTATGCCAAATATATGTAGCTCCTTTTAAAATGTGTATTTATTTATATGAAAACAAGTACTGCTATCAATCAAGTAAATTTTAAATAATTCAACCAGTAAGACTGCATTTTATAATTTGGTATAACAGATCAGCTGGGAATATCTCACTATGTCTCCAGCAGAGAATTTTAGAAATTACTTAACTGTACATCACCCTTTTACATCTATCCAGCTGGATTGCTGCCTTCCTATGAAACATTGAAATATTTAATATTTTAAATAAATTTTAATAGATAATAGCTGCCATAAAGCTTTGTTGGAGCTTTTCCAATGCGTTGTTTAAAAACCTCTAAAACATTAACAGCAAATGACTGAGATAACTTAGCGGTTCATCCTGTAAGTATTTTTTATTAGAAGAATAAGAAGAATATAGCCATGCAATTCTACATGCAGATCTTTATATTTATGGCTGTGGAAATGCGTGCACTGTTAAATATGAAGGGCTTTCATAGTTGCTAGTGTATTTTCAGTCAAAAGGGAGTAAGAACGGAATCATATTTCTAAGTTCCAGTCCAAAACTTTTATACCACGACTGCTTAACTTTCGTGTTCAAAAATCAGAGGCAGTACTACTGCTTTAAAATAATTTCAGAAAAACTGAAATTCTACTTCACTAATATTTCCCACTGTCACTGTTCTAGCTAGAAATCAGTTGCAGAGCAACCAAAACTCGCTTTTGTGGCCTTTGAACTCATTTGGTGGACTGAATCTGAATACAAGCTGCCTACAAAAATATCATTTTCTATTCTCCTGTTGCCAGCTGTCCTATCAGGATACACAGGCTCATTGATGCAAGGAGTCATTGAGAATCCCAGCAAAGGAACTGGGCTTGATGCTGCATTTCCATTCTGCTGACACACAGCAAAAATGTATAAAGGTTCAGATCCCAAAAAAAGATGGGATAGCCACAAATAGCCAAAGCCCAGCATAAAACAGCTGAAAATTTAATAGTGCTTCAACAAATAGTGTGCTGTGGCCTGCTCTACAGAATAACAACTGCTCTAAGACAAAAGAGTTGAAAATGCAAAGCTCTCACCTGTTTTATGCACAATCCACAAAAAGTTTGCTAATCTCCCTGCCTTCCTCTTCCTGAAGCAAATGAACAGTGACCTGACTTCCAAACATCTTGGAGAACAAAAGAATTACATAGCTGTTTATTCTAAGGTGCTTTAAGAAATGTCAGACATCAGGCAGTAATGACGTCTGGAGAAAACATTAACAGGATTAATTTTACTTTGATCCCCTTTCCTAGCCCTTGTTATTTGATTAAAAAACAAAGTCCTCTATCTTTGTGGTTTTATTATTGCTATTATTATGAAAAACAAAACAAAAAAAAGCAAAAGCCACAAAAAAAAAAAAAAAAAAAAAAAAAAAACTCCTTTACCCCTCATTCATCTGCCACTAAATGTTTCTGACATGACATTCTGTTTCCTTTCACATTTTCATTTTTTCTTATTTTCCTTTTTTATTTGCTGAACCCTAATGTACAAGGTAACACGATGCAATAGAAACTGGCAGAAAGTACATTAAAGTTATTATCACCTGAGGACAAATCCTGACAAGTGAACCACAAGAAAAAAAAAAAAAAAGACTCACATCTGGAAATAAGACAAAGAGCATATAGGTAAACCCAGTAATACTACCAACATTCTGGCAGCCGTTCAAAAATGTGAAAATACAGATGAGGTGATTTAGAAGTAATGGGATTCTTGGAAAAGAAGAGAGAAAAGGGCAAAGGTCTGAAGAAAGAGAACAGTTCCTTAATTTTCCCAATACCCAAAAATGTTTTGAAAGGGCACTACATAAAATGAGCCAAAGGCAACTGTTCAGTGAGAGACAACAAGGGAAGAAGATACAAGGACCCAAGAATGATGAATCTGTAAAGCTTTTTAATTATTGACCACTCAGCAGAACATTTCTGCAACCCTGCATTTTCTTCCACTACAAAGAACTGATTCATTCTTTTCTGTATTGTCAGTATGATTAACGTAATGTTGCATTTCTTGGTACACAGACTAGTTTAGCTGATAGACAGAAACCAGTGCTTTAAACCAAAACAGCTAGGAGTGATAACCTCAATTTTCAGCAGAAATTATTTCAAGAGTAATGTACCTGCTTAAAGTTTGTGCTGACTCCATGGACTTAAGTGCATCTCAGTATAAACAGAAGATCCACTGAGAATACCACCATGACAACTCAAAGAAATAAAGGACTAAAAAAGACAGGCTTTTTGCAGTTATGCTCACAGAAGTGATCAGATTGCTATCAATTTCATATTTGCAAAGGCTAAGTAAATAATAACTGACCCAGAGGCAATAGCAACATATCGTGATTCAGCTCACTACATACAGTACACCTACATGTGGTGCGTTACAGAAAAAGTATGCTATAATCAAGTTGAATTGCAACAAACTGGTCCCCTCATTATATTTCTGCAGGATTTCATTTCCATAAAGTCACTGATTATTTAAATTATAGAATCACAGAATGGATTAGGAGGGTTGGAAGGGACCTCAAGGGTCACCAAGCTCCAACTCCCCTGCCACATACAGGGCCACCAACCTCCACATTTAACACCAGACCAGGCTGCCCAGGGCCCCATCCAACCTGGCCTTGAACACCTCCAGGAACGGGGCATCCACAACATCTCTGTGCAGCTGTTCCAACACCTCACCACTCTCTCTGTAAAGAACTTCCCCCTGACGTCCTACCTAAATCTTCCCTCCTTCAACTTCAAACCATTTCCCCTCATCCTGCAGTTATCTACCCTTTCAAAGAGTTGACTCCCCTCTTGTTTGTAGGCTCCCTTTAGGTACTGAAAGGCTGCAATGAGGTCACCCCCCAGCCTTCTTTTCTCCAGGCTGAACAAGCCCAACTCCCTCAGCCTGTCTTTGTAGGGGAGGTGATCCAGCCCTCTGATCATCTTTGTGGATCTGCTCTGGACCCTCTCTAACTAAATAATAGTGTTATGGCCATAGCAACTTCTACGTGTTTTCAGAGTGGTGGAAGATCCTACTGGACAGGATATGTCCTGAATGTATGATGTGGCATCCCCATATCCTATCAAATGTACCTCTCCCCAAATTTGGCCTGGCTACATCTCAAGCCAATTACTACTGGTTATTGACTTGCAGCCAAGTTCTATCCATAACAAATGCACTGATACTGCTATTCTACTCTGAACAAATGATGCTGAAACACAGTTTTGGAAAAATTAAATTAATGAGCACTGAGTATGTCAATAACTGAATGAATATCATTACCATAAAAGTTTTAATACTTTGATGGTTGGACTAGATGATCTTGGTAGTCTCTTTCAACCTTAATGATTTCATGATTCTATGATTCATGTATTTCATACACAAATACATGCACATTATTAGGATAGCCAGAAAAAAAATTATTAATAAGTTAAAGCAGAACCTGGATTTCAGTCACACAGTTTATGAATTCAGATACCATACTTGCTTCTAAGTCTCAAACCAGTAGCAGTGTGTTAAGTTCTGGTAAGTCAAGCAGGTGTCTAACAAAGAAAGCTGATGGTGATCACCCACCAGTTTTTGCACAGCTGCATGAAATCTTATCATTTATCTATAAATGTATAAAACATGAATGTGTAAAGGGTATATTATTTTTTATATAAAATAAATGCATACACTCACTGTTTTTCAATTATTAGACAGAGAATTAAAAAAAAGAAAAATCATAGTAAAAAAGTGAGATATTTTCCTGATAAATGTAGGATTACCATCTTTGAAATAGAAAATAGCTGCATACATGGAAGTATATTTCAGTACTACAAAGTGTAAGTTTTAATAATTATTTATTTGTACTATTATTATTATCATTATTATTTTGTGGAATTATGTCTCTAACATTGCAAGAAAAAGTTTATAAGTAAACTGAAATAAAACAGTAGGAATGCCTTTTCTAGAGGTATGGGCCACCGGCCTCTACCCTTCTGCTTGAGCAAGCTGGCATTTGAGAGAGAGCATTGAGAATGCAGTACTGTACATGGATGCCTCTGCCCCAGAGAGGAAGTGAGAAGTCAACTGAGATTTTTTAAATATTGCCTTCTTATTTAATAAGTCATATCAATTTTTGGTACTTTTTTTGCCAAAGCATGGCTTGCCTGTACCAGTGCGTCTGCATGATTGCACAGTGAAATTCAACTGACTGCCAGCATGTGACTTCTTCCATATTTGTGACTGCAAGATGAGTAGATTTTGAGGGAACCCAGTTATGTCTTCACAGGGGACAGAATAGAAAGAGGAACAGGTTTCCCCAACATTTTCCATTTCTTAAGCGAAACATGATTTTTTTTGAGTTCCTGGAGGTAGTAAAGAGCTCGATACACGTTTCTGCACTTAGCAAAAGGAGTGCTACTGTGTTACCAAAACCAAAATGCACATATGAAATTGCACTTGAAGTGTTGCCACTGTTGAAAGCTGCAGCTGTATGCTATCTTTTGGGACAACTTGTCTCCCATCCCTTGTCACATGCTTCTGCTCTCAGCCTTGAGCCAGCGCTGACCGCCATGCAAGGGACAACAAGCTGGGCCCTGAAATAGGTCTCTTCGAAAAACAC
>NW_024884141.1:975001-977976 GCF_019232065.1 Centrocercus urophasianus | reverse complement strand
TCCAGAGAAGCTGTGGTGTCTCAACCCTGAGGAAGCACTCAAAGCCAAGTTGGATGGGCCCTGGGTGGGGGGCAACCAGGCCAGAGCAGGGGCTAGGAACTGGCTGATCTTTAAGGTCTTGTCCAACCCAAGCTATTCTATGATCTTATGATTCTATGAAATAGCAAAGGTTCTTGTAAGGATGAACACAACAGTACTAATACAGTACTGAGGAAGCATTTCTCAGAACTCAAAAGAAAAACAACTGCAAACAAGGAACCTTAGAAGCCTCTATTTAACTTCTTTCCTATCTAACTGCAACAGAGTTGCTCTCAATGGCAATTACTGGAAACCTATGGCACTGTTCCATCCTGCTCTCATTGAAATGCATAATGAAAATCATTTGTCTTATATTCTGTTTGACCAATTATACGAGCAATTTTAGCTGCTGAAGTAACCTGTTTCTCCCTGAAAAAATACTTAATCAGAAAGGTAAAATGTGATATTAAAAGTCCAATATAGCAAAAACCAAACCAGATGTAGTTTTGCTAAATTGGATTTTGCACTACATTCAGAACTGGCTCCTGTGACTTAAAAGAAAGCTTATACCAGAAATGGAATTCGCAAAAAGGATTATTATGTTTGTTTTTCTGATGTTCATTTTAGATATCATAAAACATGCATTTTGAATATGTAAAATCTTTTTTTATTATTATTATTATCCCTGTATTTTTAACTCTCAAAACAATGGAAGGTAATAGCAGGATAAGGGCAAAGTGGTTTGAAGTTGAAGGAGGGAAGATTTAGGTTGGATATCGGGGGAAGTTCTTTACTGTCAGATTGGTGAGGAGCTGAAACAGCTGCACAGAGAGGCTGTGGATGCCCTGTTCCTGGAGGTGTTCAAGGCCAGATTGGATGGGGCCCTGGGCAGCCTGGTCTAGTATTAAGTGTGGAGGTTGGTGGCTCTGTGTGTGGCAGGGGGGTTGGAGCTTGATGATTCCTGAGGGCTCTTCCAACCCAATCCATTCTATGATCCTGTGGTTTTAAAATTAGGTGAATATTGAGCTGATTCATCTAAATCCAATAATTTATTAAAAGAAAAAAAACACAGATTATACACATATACATATATAATATATACACATATATACATATATAAGTGATATAATTTATAATTTATGAACTCTATTGTATTAATCTGTGGCTTATTTCAAAGCAAACGCAGTTCTTAAATGTAAAGTAATTTGAGCCATAATTCTTCCACTTCTCTTTTTTTTTTTTCCAATTACATTTTTATTATCTTTCTTCCAAAAATCTTATTATCTCTCATCCAAAAGACACATACAGACACATACATACCCTGAGCTACATTGGAAAACTGTAAATCCCATCATTACTACAGCCAGGAACACCCTTTAGATTTGTCCAGTTTGTTTGTTTGTCTTAGGGAATTCTGAGATTTTCACAGTTGTTTCAGATACTCCAAAAGAGCCACTTCCAAAACAGAAATCAATTTTCAGTTTGTATCCTTAAGTCATACCCGAATAGCTGAGAAAAATTCCATCTCAATTCTAGCCATTGCTCAGCAAACAGCCATAAAAGGTTGTTCATCATCTTTCACTTATTTTGACTAGGTGACAGACATCTTTTTGAGTTGCTATAAAAGATTTGCATCTTTGAACATCTAATTGAAATGTAGTAGAAGATTAGACAGAAAGCACATCTAGGATTACCAATTCTTACTCCTATCATCTTAGGCAAGCTGCAACGCAAACCTTTTATTCCATCATTCATCCATCAGTACTATGGACATGCCACAAAACAGTTAAAGCAACCTACAACCACAGAAGTCGTTCACTGGAAGACATTGGAAGACTGAAATTCACTACCATGTCATGCACCAATGCAGTGCAGGTTAAGTAAGGAGCTGGGTTATAAGTTCTTTTGGTAGTAAGGAGTTTGTTATGTGAAAAAGCAAGGATATTCCTAGGAAAGGATCTGGACTGCAAAGCTTAGGAAGTGTTAAAATGGGAAAAAAGAAAAGAAAAAAAAGTTTTGAATCTCTTTGGCCTCAGCTACTCTGGTTCTAGCAGTCCGATCTTTTGTTCTCAGCCATGAGAGAATACACAAGCCAAGTGGTAGAGAGATTTAGCAACATCAGGAGGACTGCCACAGAACTTGTGTAGTTGAGGCCAATAACCAACAACCAACATCAACAAACAGCCTCTTCCTCCGCTCCAATTCTTACAATTCTCCTCCCATGCCCCCTTTCACTTCACTGAGAATCCCAGAAGCAAAATTATGTCTCAAGGAGAAAAAAAGTTTTTGGCTTCTTTAGGCATATAGAAGTTTTAAAGGATGGGATTAATTAAATGCAAATCTAAATATGGTGCCACAAATCATGCAAATTAAGCAATAACATATTTATGGTTGAGCAGTCAGCAGGAGCCAAAATATGTGTAGATGAATTATAAATCATTATAGTCATTGGTTAATATACTACATAGCATATATTTTCCCACTGCAGTGGGAAACATACAGAACATCTTGCGTACAAATACTTTCATGACCTGTGTAATCATGCTTCTTCCTCAGCTGTTATTTTCTGCTTCAAGAAGTTATGTGCCATCAAGAATATTAACTCTGATGAAAGACTTGATACATAAATAGGAGACAGAAATTTTACAAGAAAATAAAACTACAACTGCTTTCCTTTTAAACTCAAAGACTTCTGTAAAGTAGCACTAAATTATTCATCCAAGCAGAGGTGGCTGAATGCCTTCTGGAGACAGAATGGAAAATCTGGGATGAAAGGCACATCTTCAGGTTCCTGACTGGACCAGTAACATTCCCTACATTGCTGAGGGAATTGCTAACTTCAGTGCTGGGGACTCAAAAGCCACCACCACTTATCTTTGAAGTCCATTTTCTGCCAAACATAATCCAAATGCTATGAAATCAGTATTAACAGCATTTTCCTGGTTTTTTGTTATTAT
>NW_024884141.1:926016-974901 GCF_019232065.1 Centrocercus urophasianus | reverse complement strand
CTATTTTTTTTTAATAATATTTTTATTTTCTCCTCTTACAACACCCCCCCTCTTTATTTTATAAATAAATATATATTTTTTTTTTTTTCAGAATAAGTAGTTTAAATAAGAATGCAAAGGAATGTTGTTTTCTAAAGCAACTATCCTGGGAGTGTTAGATGTGACTGCCACCCAGCATGCCATCGCAGAATGCCTAGACTTCTCCATGTCCTCTTTCAGACAATAGGATTGCAGAGAGGAATAGTTATAACAATATTACTCATCTTCGAAAAGAACATGCTAATAGCTTCTGTATTTCTGCTTTGAAATACTGTTAGCAATCTGTGCAGCTGTTACTTAAAAGATGCACAAATTAGTTTACTTCTGGAAATGCAGCACAATAATCTGTCCAAGGCAAGATGCTGAATTAAGATTCATTTTCATGAAACTCATGAGCTGTTGCCTAAATACCCTGGTAAGTACCAGTCTGAAAATTGGACGTTAACTTCTTTCTGCATCAAAAGTTGCAAGGCCACCCTCTGTTTTATCCTTGACAGTGTCAGTGCTAAGTTAAAACTTGTCTTATGACACCTAGCTCTTTCAACAGCCCTGAAGACTGAAACCCCCTCATCCCTAAACAGCATTATTTGGTTCTCCTTTAATTGCCATTTTACTGGCACTCAAATAGCTGAGCACATAGCTGAGATTGAAAAGATCTGCCTGAGGTGTCTAAAATAGTTTTCCATATCTCCACAGCCAGGGCTACCTCGACAGAAGACAGGAGGAGGTGGACTCACTGTCACTGGAAGCATTAAAGAAAAGGGTAGATATGGTTCTACGGGACATGGCTAGTCGGCTTGGTGGGGTTGGGACTAGATGATCTTAGAGGTCTTTTCCAACCTCAATGATTCCATGATTCTGTAAGAATAGCAAATCATATGCAGAAGGTTGGGAACCTGAAAGGAAGAATCTACGCTTTCAGAAAAGCATCCAGTGACAAATTATTTCTTTTTCATTTAGCAAAGCCAGTATGTCTTGGAAAAGACCTTCTGCCTCAAAGCTATCTCTTACCTCCTCATGCAAAGTGCTCTCAAAGGATACACTACAATTTCAGCAACAGTGCCAAAGGCCCTCCACTCTCTGCTCATAGTACAGAATTTGACTGCTCATTGCTTTTTTAGTCATGACACATCTATGAAGTACAGTTTAACTAAGAAGACTCCAGTACTTGCAAGAAAATAGCTCTGTGATGCTACTTCTTTTAAAAGACATTGAGAGAATTGCTGGAAAAAATAGCCAACCGAAGCAGCTGATAAAAGCTGATTCTGACAGTATACTATTTGAAAACTCTGTGAAAATTTATGATTCTGTGCAAGCTTTCAAAATAAAATATATGTATAAACTTTTGCAGATAACAAAACAGTACCTAAGATGAGACGTTTTTCCTTGAAACTATTTCAAAACAGAAGGGCATTTAATAGCAAATACAGTGAGCTGAATTAAAGTGGAGCTCAATATTATCATTCGAGCTGGGAAACGGTCAGAAGCACGAATACACTTCTGCTTCTTCTCCATGTCCTTTTAGCAGAATAGTGGTGATTTCTAGGAACCTGGAAGCTTGCAACTACATTCTTATGGCTGAGTTGCTAAGAGGAGACCTCCTTTATGTAGACTGCTTGGAAGTAAAACTATAACAGGGGAGATTTAGAGTGAATATAAAGAAATTATTTTACAATACAGGTGGTGAGGAACTGGAACAGGTCACCCAGAGAGGTGGTGGTTTTGTGACCCTTCCCTGGAGACATTCCAGGTCAGGCCAGATGGGACTCTGAGCACCTGATGGAGCTGTAGGTGTCCTTGTTCAGTGCAGGGGAGTTGGACCAGATGGCCTTTGCAGGTCCCTTCCAACTCAAAAAATTCTATGATTTTATGAAGTAACCCTGGAGTTATTAAGACAAGCACAGCAGCTCAACTTCAGTAATTTTCTCTAAACTCTCCCTCCATGCCTACTTACTCAGCTACTGCACAAGGATGAGCTGCTCCGTGCTCACCGTCCGCTGCTGATGTTACCACATATCTCTAACCTGAGTGATCAGGTATGTGCCAGCAGCCTTTGTGTGTCAGCCAGGAAAGTACATCCAATGGTACAAACAACACCCAGCCTTGGAAAGACTCGTGGAAAACTGCAGCTCACCACCCCTACTCACCTCCTCCTGCAAGAGTCACTCAGATCTCTTACAGGTGATGTAACCCTGGGGCCTCAGATACAAAATCACTGAAGAACTCACACAAATTATCATTCCATGGTGCTAACAGCAACAGAGAGACAGCACACAGCAGAGAGGCAAGAAGTATTTCCAGGCAATGGGATGTAAAAAAGTTGACTATTAACTTATCTTTGTTTTCTTTTTTTTTTTTTAATTTCATTTTTAAAACAGGAAACAGAATTGTAAGTGAGTTTGTCAAAAAGGGATTGGAAGTAAAAACCAAATTAGATCTTGAAATCAAATTTCCACTTGAATTTGAATTCAATCCGCTTTCAGAAGTAAGCTTTGCTGTTGTTTGTAATTCAAAATAAATTTCTGTTTGGATATATGGAGAGCAGTAAAGCAGAATCTCTAAGTTAGCTGAAAAATTAATAATGTGGGAATGCCATTCGTTGCTCTGACACAGTGAAGAAGGATGAGCTGGGAAAGAAAACAGAGATACATTCGCAGTGATAACAGATTTTCAGGATCGGAATGACAAAGTGTAGGTTAATAAAACTGTGTGATACAAACTGTAGGAATTAAGGACTGAATTTGGTACTGCTAATCAAGAAGCAGATTCTCCGAGGTGCTACATGTCTGCTTTATGCTTGAGGACAATTATTTTTCCCAACATTTTCAAGCAGAAGGCAAGTCTGCTTGGAACTTCACAGAAAGAAGCCTCTACCTTAGAAGTTGTTACTAGCTTATTTACTATCACGGCTACACATAAGACACAAATTCCAATTTAAAAGTTCTTTTTTTTTTTTTTCTTTTTTTTCTCCAAGTAAGCAAGTATCTCTGTTTCACTATTGCTGCTCCTTTTTGCAAAGAAGACAACAGTTCTTCTGATCAACAGAGCCCTCAAAAACACATAACTGATTTTAACTTGTATCCCCGAAGTAAGGGTCATGATTGGGGTCAGCTCAGAGATGCTTTTTCTCCTCTATTATGCTCTCCTGTATTGCATCTACATATTATTTTGTATTCATTTTCTGTCAACAGAACATCACTGTTTTTAGACCATAAGATAAAACACAGCTACGCTATCTGACAATCCTTTGCCTCATAGCTTCTCTGTTCAGTGAAAATATATTAAAACCATTTCCATCAAAGAATTGATTTAGTCTGGAAAGAGGGTGCACAGGCTAAAGCTTGTTGAACTCCTGTCTATGCAAAGTAAGACAGTAAGTAAGAACATTTTTCAAAAACCTACTGGTACATTAAATTCTGCTTTTTTTTTATTTCAGTGTCAAGCCATGAAAAAGTATTTAACATTAGCATAATGTAAACTTTTTGAATGAGGTTATACGTCTGTTGCTTTTTAAGTCAGAAATGAAAACATATCCCTCAGTGAAGGAAATATTAATGTTTTTTAATATTAAGCATCAAATGAGTGTCACTGTGATTTCAGTTTCACAGTGTTGGGTTGCGTGGAGTGTAATCATCCTCAGCCTAATTGCTTACAGGCACCTGTGTGCATCCTGGTTGCTTTCCATTTTAAAACACATTCCCCTGTCATTAAACAACAACAACAAAACATATGTATTTGCAAAGGCTAAAGAACTACTTCAGATATATGAAAGATTGAAAAAAAAAAAAAAAAAAAAAAATAGGTCATGCTTTCTCCTAGTAATAAGTCTCCTTGCCAAAGTTCACTGTTAAAGCATCCCTATGTAACTTCACCTAAGACTGAAAACAAGCCGATTGCAGAAGGCAAAATTCAGCACAAGGGGAGAGGGATTAATACATCAGTTCTTCACAGGATGGAATTCAAAGGCTGCACAACCTGAAGACAGGAACCAAAACATTTTAACAAACTCTTCAAGAGGATCCTGCAATTTCCAAAGACGGCAGAACTCCACGATGCCAGCCCAAGCACCAAGCCCAGCCCGACACAGAGCAGCCCCCAGACCTCACCCCATCCCCGGAGCAGCCCATGGCAGCTGGAAGAGCTCAGCACCAGCTCACCTGCAACGGGGTGGCCCAGCCGCCCTCTGAGCACCACTCCCCCGCGCTGCACCGCTGCTTGCCCGGGGATTTCCGAGGGCTCCTCCGCACGGCGTCCCGCAGAGCGACAAACTTACTCCTGCTCCTGCTCGTAGCCCCGCAGGGATACTCCTGGGGGCTGCCAGAGCGTCCCGGCTGGTGCTGACGTTGATGCCAGCCGCAGGCACAGCGAGCATCGCTGCCTGCGGGCTGCCCAACGCCGCCCGGCCCCGCTGCCCCCCTGCCGCCTCCGGGCTGCTCGGGCAGGTGCGCACGCATGGCTCAACCCGCGCTTCCTCCGGCCGCTTTGGGTAGAAAAGCCCCTCCGGCCAAACGCCGGTTCGTCTGCCCGCGCCTCCCCAGCGCCCCGGTAGCGGGAGGCGGCGGCGCTGCTCGGAGCGGAGCCGTTGCGTGGCTCCGTGTCAGCGCCGGGCTCCACTCGCGCAGCGCCCTGCCGGCATCCACGCTGCAGGCAGGAGCAGGCAGCGCAATGTGCGCCTGGGATGCGCCCGCGTCCCTTTCTGGATGATAAGCCACTGCGGGGAAAAAAAAAAAAAAAAAATCAAAAAAGGAAAAAAGAAAAAAAAGAACAAAAGCCAACCAACCAACCAACACAACCAACACTGCTTTCAATTTTCAGATTTGGTCTTTTTCTAGATGACCGTGACCCAACTTGCAGGCATCGTGCTGAAGCAGATGCGTATGTGCAAGCTTTGTAAGGCAAAGCGCTTCCTTGTGGAAATAGCATCAAGGCTAAGTACTGGAAAAGATCCCCTCCTTGCCACTGATCAAAACAGACACAGAGAGGGATTTTTTTCTGCATGCCTGGAGAGATCTTGTCAACAAAATTGCATCAGAATATGCAAATGACAAGTCCAGGAAGAATGTTATCTGCCCTAAATACTAAACCATAGCATAAGCTTCATTATGTACTAGTGTAAGTAGACATAATGAAAACAGAACAAGAAGCTGAGTTTAAAGACAAGGCCACTTAGGAAAGATCTATATAACAAATTAAGTGATCTTTAGCAGCTTGTAAATATATAAATGGAAATATATTATTTGTGCCTAAGATCTTCAAAGTTATGATAGCGTTATAAATTTCTCCTTTCCATTCTACATAAATTTTTCAGTGTTGTCAATTATCTTCTGCACAGGGTTTTCTGTAAACCCCTCATGGGGACACAAGCTATTTTCCTTAAGCTTTCCTGCAGCCTTTATTTCCCAGTATTTTCATTCTCCTCATAGAGTGACAGCAGTGTAAAATGTATGAAATCTTGGGTGACCCTTTCAAGCATGTAAAGATATTTGGGGAAATACTCCAGTTTCAAGTCACTCTTCTGCTCCTTAAGACTCAGTGTATGTCCACACTTTTTGAAGGGTTTCTACTACTTTCAACCTAGAATCATAGAATCACAAGGTTGAAAAGGACCTACAAGATCATCTAGTACAACTGTCCTCCCATTACCATTGCTACCAGAAGCACTAAACCACATCCTGTAGCTCCTCTTCCAGACTCCTCTTGAACACTGCCAGGGACGGTGACTGCACCACCTCCCTGGGCAGCCATTCCAGTGCTTGACCACTCTCTGAGAGAAAAAGTTCTTCCTTATGTCTAATCTAAACCTCCTCTGGTACAAATTGTGGCCATTTCCTCGGGTTCCATTTGTTGCTGAAGAAGAGGCCAAAATCCTCTTCACCACAGCCTCCCTTCAGGAAGTTGTAGAGTGCAGTGAGGTCTGCCCTGAGCCTCCTCTTCTGCAGACTAAACAATCCCAGCTCCCTCAGCTGCTCCTCATAAACTTGCGCTCCAGACCCCTCACCAGTTTCATTGTCCTTCTCTGGACACGTTCCAGGGCCTCAACTTGATCAAATTATTTTAATTCTCCTAAATTATTCACCTAAAATGCCTCAAAGCTCAGCCCTTCCTAAAATGGATAATGATACAACCTGGTGGTAATCCTTAATGACAAATTATAGCAATGCTCAAGCAGTGGACAAAATATTTTGACAACACTGCAGCTGTTGTCACATATGAAACTAAGATTAGTTTTAAGTGTATTTTCATCCCAGGTGCTGGTCCTACAATCATGTTATAATGCAAATTTTGTTAGGAACTTTGCTGAAAAGGCAAAAGCATGCACATGGCATTGTCCTCTCACATAACTAGAGCACAACTGCAAGCACTCTCAAAGCTCTGCATAAGTTAAGGTCATTTCATGTTTGAAAAATAAATGTTAATGCACTTCTGAACTGCAAGTGTAGATATAGAAGCCAGCACTCAAACATCTGAGCTAAGCAAGTCTATAATCATTGCTACATCTAAGGTAAATATAAAGGTAAGTGAGACTGAATCATGCAAACTCTCTCTGTATTTAAAGACTAAACACTAACAAGGCCGTGTTCAGATTACATTTTGATCAGGGCAGACCTCTATGAAGCTATGAAAATCAGCTTAAAAAAAAAAAAAAAAAAAAAAAAGCAATTTCTATATTCTTTGGGCCTTTCTTTTTGGACACACAGCACTCTGGTCTGTCCACTCCAGGACATTCTGTTGCTATCGAAGCTTTCTCAGACACCATTTCTGAGTAGTCAGAATATAAAAACCAGTTTAAACATTGCTTTTAAAGCTGTTTGGAGAAATCTAGCTGATTTGAGAAGCCAAAAATTGTTCACATATACATGTTTTTAAAAGGAAGGCCACTCAAAAAAAAAAAAAATGTAGTCATACATTGTGGGACTAAAGACACTCCTCTCAGTCCTACCCCATTTTTTAAAAGAGAAGATGACCCTTAGGTGACCTTCCTACACCCCAACCTGAACGATGCTGAACTGCAAAGGCATCCTCTTGATGGTAATGTTTATTCATACACTGCTTCTACACTGTATCTGAAATGGGCTCTTATCAGAATTTGAAAAAGTTGGGGGTTTTTTTCAAAAGAATTTAACACTGCTGAACTCGTCCTGAACCCAGCCTGCACATCTAAGCTATTTTACAGTTAAAAAATACCTCAATGATAATTGGAAAAGAAACCAACAACCTATTAATAAAAGATTTATCTATCCAAAAGGTCTGCTTTTTTTCCTGTTATGCTTTTAATATGCTTGTCATTGTCTGTGTGAGAAAAAAAAAACACTCAAATATGGGATCTATGTGTGCAGCTAATTCATAGACAGCAGGGTAAGATGGATTCAGAAGAGAATGCAATTTCATCCACTGTAATGGAACCACTGTATTGTCTGTAGGACAGAACACACTACTGGATCAACTGGGATTAACACATGGCTAAAATACACATGCTCAGCTATCACCCTAATTGGATAATAACCAGTGCACAAAGCAAAACTGAATATTGTGCAGTACACTGTGTGAACTGTGTTTGACCCAGTATTGTTATGGAAAAATCTCTCTAATTTTCTTTTTAAAATATTAACTAGGCATGACAAAATGGAGCAAGTAGATTTAGCTGATATTCTACCAGCACAAATAACTGTAACTGGATTACACTACTGCTGGACACACACCAAAAATAAACACCGAGAAGAGTTTGCTTCAGGCAAAAATGTGCATATGGGAAACAAAAAGTGCATATGGGAGAGAAAAATTATTAATAGAGTTCTGAAGGGAATCTAGGAGTATGGGAGAAGATGAGTTAGATGTAGTAACAGATTTTTCCTTCTGAACAAGAAAGCAGTGCTATGCAACCATAAAAAATGTAGAATGAAGGATGAGTAATAAACATGGAGTAGACCATATCTTATTTAGTGGTCTTAAAATTTCCACAAATAATTTGTAAGAAAGAAAAATACCAAGGAGAATGATTATAAATATGATAGCAAAGCTGTCAAATGCAATTTCTGTGCAAATACTTTTTTTTTTTTTTCTTTTGAAAAGCAGTAATACTTGCATAGAAATAATCATCCATAGAAATAATCATCCAGTGCTGATACGGGATGGTTGTGATTAGATAAAGAATAGTCCAGGAGCTATGTGATATGACACAATTCATTGCTGTCATGGAATCACAAAACTGCTCAGGTTGGAAGAGGCATTAAAGATCATCAAGTCCTGCTGCAACCTAACCATACTACGCTAACTCTAACAAACCTCCACTAAATCACAGAATGCCTAGGAATCTTGGGCAAATCTCTTGATTTCAGAGAATATCCCATATGTAACATGAAAAAAAACCCCAGCAACACACTTCATGCAATGAAGGCAGAAAACAAGGATTGGGGAAGGTGGAAGGACGTCTGAAACCAACTTCTGTTTCAGGCCTGCCTCCACCTTTCCCTCCTCCGTGTGTGCAATAAGAGAGAAGCACACAGAACTGTGACACCTTCAATAAAGAAGCAAAAAGGAAAAATATAGATGGTGGCCTATTTAAAAATTTAATTTTTAAGGAAATGTCATTGGAAGCCTGCCAACCGTTTCTAAGAGTAATATTTCATTTACTAAAAAAGCAGTGGGATCCCCATATCCTTTAAATTAAAAGATGAATCTCAAACTCTGCTGATCTAGCTGTGGGTGTCCCTTTTCATTGCAGGGGAGGTGGATGTGGTGACCTTTAAGGTCCCTTCCACCTCAAATGATTCTGTGATTCTATTATTCTATATGGCTTCCTGCACAACATCTCTACTTTTGTTATCAAGGGCACATTCTTTTCATTTTTACGAGAGGGCAGAAAAGCTTGAAGAGTTACAAACACAAGCATATCCATTCTCAGTGTTAGCTGCATGTCCTAAGGTTAACATGAGGACAACAATTTAGGAATCAAGATACAAAGAAGAAGAAAAATGACAAGGGTTTGGAAGGGAACTATATCAACAGAAAAACAACCCTCAGCGGGGAATATTAAGTCAAAATCAATCATGTCAAGGCTGGTGGAGAACAGATCAGTAGGTTTACCAATTTCACATACAAGTGAATCCAAGAATCATGAAATTGCAGTGGAAAGACTGAAATACAAGCACATTTCCATGTCACTAGGTAAATATCCCTTACAGGACCTGCCATTTTCAGGTAGAGATGTATAATAGATTGTGAAGTTCCCTCTGAAGAAATCATTATTTTAGTACTTTAGTTCACTATAAACTAGGTTCATATAAAGTCATTAGGTAAAGTAATTTAGATGGAAGTAGAAAAAAATCTGTTTTGAAAAGACAGATGAAATACAGAGGGCAGAAAGAACAGCAAGGGCTGTAGCAGAAGCCATTTTTACTATGTGGGAAGTAACTGTTGACACCTCTTTTTCATGTGCTCTTTAGGACAACAAGGGCTAGGTTCAAACTTTCCCAAGATACTTAAAAATAATTTTGAACCACCATCCACTGTCATGCAAAACAAAATGGCTTTGCTTGAATACCTTTTGTGAGTAGCAGTTTTGCGATGTGTGCTGATGCGTTCAGGAACTTTAACCTCTTTTACAACCCTTCAGTTTACAGTTTATTACAGCACTTCGTCAGTTTCTGTTAAGACTTGAACCTGTATTTCCAATTCTAGGCATTGCACTTCAGAACTAAAGGATCAGTGTCATACTCCAGCACAGTTTTATATAAAATTAAAAAAAGGACATAATGAAATGCCCATGGAAAATATTACTAAAAATTCATATCCCCAAGTTTTGTTACATGAAGAAATTCAGTACATTCATTCTTGTTTCTGTTAAGTTAGGAATAAAATTGCATGTTATTTACCGTGAGAGATTTTTGGTTTTGAAAGAGAAATTCAACAAAGATGGATCTCTGAGCAGATAGAGACCTAAGAAATAATAAATGTGTACCATGAAATAAATGTATACCGTGAATACCATGAGATGTTTGCAGAATAAATTAATAAGGTGTTTTATCACTGAGTCACATTGCATTAAGATACATATATGCATTGTGTATACTGCATAAACAAAGAGGACAATATAACCAAGTTAGGCTCTGCAAGGTAATATTCAAAATCTGACAATTCAGTTAGGAAATAAAGAATGAAAATTAGCCGACTTAGGCAATCATTCTCTAGGTGCAATGCCTATTACAGCATCCTATTTCTAAGAAACTGCTTAACATTAAAAAACTATTTTGAAAGAACTGGGCTCAAATTCATTTGCAGAGAGTTAGATGCTGTTTTTTTTCTATGAAGCTATTTTAAGTTACCATAGAATAATAGAAATTCCTGAGTTGGAAGGGACCCACAAGGATCATCGAGTCCAACCCCAGGCTCCATACAGGAGCATTCAAAATCCAAACACTGAGAGCGGTGTCCCAATGCTCCTTGGATTCTGTTAGCTCTGGGCCATGCCCACCACACTCTTGTGAAGAACCTTTTTCTAACACTCAGCCTGGCCCTCCCCTGATGCAGCTTCATTCTGGGTTCCCTTAAGTATGCATTACGAACCATAATATATAACATTTTTAAATAATTTGGAAGAGTTTTGGCACTGACAAATGGCTGTGGGCCAGCATTAACTTTTCACAGCAGATGAATGGAAAGTAAAGGGATGTAATCACATAGTGTAACCAAAAAGAACAGTTTTTTAGCACATACTGAGGATTCAAGTAACTAAGCAAATTTTTCAGCCTCAGGAAAGAAAAGACAAAAGAACTTGTTTTAATTACCTAACAACAACAACAAAAAAACAAATATGCTAACACATTTGTGTAGTGAAAATCTGTCTTGTTTAGTTGTTATGAACCAACCAATACCTGGCCACGCCTGAGATTTCATTTCAGTTGCAAACAATGTCTCAAAAGATTTACCAAGATGGAATATCCTAGCATGTTTTTGTAATGGAATTGCATAAATGTCCATGTGCTGAATTTTCATATGACCAGAAATGAATATGAATCGAGAGAAATACAGAAGCAAGATGAACCTTTCACAGAATGGCTGAAGCTGGAAGGGACTTCTGGAACACAACCCCTACTCCAGCAGGAACACCCAGATCAGGATGGATATCCAGGCAGCTTTTGGAGATCTCCAAGGAGATCTGTATCAATGTTTTGCCACCTGAAGAGTGAAGTAGTTTCTCTGTATTAGTGGATGTAGAGGCAGCTTGCTCTTCATCACTGCTTTAGAGCTCCATTCAGTTTTAAGGAGAGCAGACAAAATTAAAAGTGTCACTTGAGAGAATGATCCCCAGGATGCAACGTGTGAGGCACTATTTTTCTGAGCAATCAGTAGCTGTGTTGGTCACAGCAAGAGGAAACATGGCGAAACATCGTGTCCTTTAAATTGTGAAGATGATTTTTATTATAAAAGCATCCAGGAAAAGTAAACCCGCTAACAAAACAAAGGACTTCACTTGGAAGCACTCGCTAAGTTAGGAAAACAGTCTGGTTTCTGTAACAAGATCACACAGAAAGCAAATTAGTTCATGAAGGAAATAGAGATATCTTGTATATTATGGATATATTGCATATTGTCAAGTAGCAAATTACATTTAGATAATTAAAACTAGTCTGGTCTGTTTCTCCTCTTGTTAGAAATCACTGACATTTTGCTTTTCTATCCTGTGATAGTAAACAGGATCGGAAGGATCACAGCCAAAAGGAACATGCAGCCAGAAACTGAAGCTGTAACAACCCTTCAACTTCATAGAACTGCAATCTACACTCTTAATGGAGATGTCAGAAGAAATTAAAGAACAGTTCAGGAGTCTATTGAAAGGTAGGTAATTATATATATTGCAAGATTTTGGGGTTGTTTTGCATCATTTATTGAAATTGAATCCAACATTGCTCCAGCAAATTTGCTCCTAAGTCAAATATCTCCTGAATTAGTTTTAACTTCCATCTCATCATTATTTCTATTCTCTAATTTTATTCTAAACCATTATTTATTCCTCTTAGTAATTATAATTTCAAACAAAATGTTTATCATAGTTCCTATGGTGTACTATTTTTCCAGGTTTTTATCTAGTTTCTCCTAAGTCAGCTCTTCCATTCCTTTATGCATAGGAGCAACTTCATCCAGCATATGGAGGATTACACCTCTGCAACTTTATGTGAGGTGAGATCTTAAATTACAGATAGGTGACCAGAGTCACCAACAAACAAACCCGAACCACCACAGGAACAAAGGAATCGGCAAAGAACCCAAGAAACTGAGTGGCCCCTGAAAAACTGACAAAACATGTTTGTAAGACCAATTAATATACTTGGGGTGTTCTGCAAAACTGTTCTTGGTAAACTGTATTCATTACCTTAATATACTGGGCCATGTGTAAGAAATGCAGCATAACATCTAAATGCTGAAAAGAATTATGCATAGAAAAAAAGTCTCAAACAAATACATGCAATATTATAAGGTGCATTATTTCATAACAGAGTTGATTTGTTAAGCCAAAATCTAGACCAAGATTTCTGCTCTCTAAAAACACAATTCTATTCCAAAGGATCTCACATAAAAATATACGCAGAAAAAAAAACCTAACAACTTGCTGAACAATATTTGTTTACTTCAGAAACATGAGCAATGTTTCGAAATTAAATACTTGCTTTTTGAAGAGTCCAGAAAGCCTTCTGTTAATAACTGCCATTAAGTTAAATGGTAGTTATTTTTTGAACAAACTTTGAGGTGAGAAAGACCTCAAGGTGTCGCTAATCTGTACAGAGCGTAGGTCAGATAAGACACTTTCTGAAGCAGATTCTTAATTCATGTTTGTATAGTAAATTAGGAATCATTTTATGTATTCCATTTGCCTCACCAGGGATGTTTAAATGACAAATTTACAGGATGGTGTTAACCACAGAATCGCAGGGATTGCAAGGGAGCTCAAGTG
Source organism: Centrocercus urophasianus (assembly GCF_019232065.1). Lineage (NCBI taxonomy): Eukaryota > Metazoa > Chordata > Aves > Galliformes > Phasianidae > Centrocercus > Centrocercus urophasianus. The sequence goes on along the minus strand of NW_024884141.1, from coordinate 961,913 downwards.
ATCACCGAGTCCAACCCCCCTGCCAAAGCAGTTTCCTATAACAGGTCATAGGGAAGCTGTCCAGATGGATCTTGAATATCTCCATAGAAGGAGACTCCACCACCTGTTTGGGTAACCTGTTCCATCACCCTTACTGTAAAGAAGTTCTTCTGCATGTTACTATGGAACTTCTTATGTTCATGTTTTAGGCCGTTACCTCAATCAGTGTACTACCAATCTCAATGCATGCAATACTTAAATTTAATTGTATTTTTTACTTACATATTTGACTATGGAAGATGTTTCACTGCATGCCTTTTGGCTAGCCAGCTGAGTCAGTCGATTATTCTGCAAGCTCACAGTCAGGTTGTTTCTTCTAATGCTGCATTCACATCCAGTTTTGCTACCTGACCAGATTTCTTACACATTAAGCAATCAGAAATCTGGAATAGATCCTGTTTGTCTCCTACTGTTTACTGTAATTTTGCCAGACACATTTCTCTGAACTTTGAAAAAAGTTCTTGAGAATACAATTGCATGATATGGATATATTTTCCTTCTGCACACACAGTTATTCCTCCAAGGAATTCACACAGACTTCAGACGAAATATTCTTACTCCAATAACTTTGTTGAGTCTTACTTTGTGAGAATGCTTCATATATCTCCAGCCACTTTGGACAATGTAAAGGCAGGCTCCCTGGTCTATAATCGTCTGAACACTTATAAATCTATTTTAAGAAACTTGCATTTTTTCATCTTCCATTCCTATACTTCCAGAAGCATCTTATGTGTTAAGGAACTCGTTGTTTCAGTGTTTTTCTAATTTTAATTTTCAGTTCATGCCTGGACTGAAGCCACATGATCCCAGCAGTATGCAACTATTATAGTAATTAAATTCCTCCTTACTGATACTTATTTCCCTGATTTCTCATCTTTAAGGAATTAAAAAACAAACCTTTTTGACATTCTTGTAGAGTGAACAGGAATACAAACTACTAATTAGATGTTTAAAATTAATTTTATCTTTTTCAGTGACCTTTTTTTTAGTTTTTTCATCTATTCCCCCCTTCCAGATTTTTTTTTTTTTTGTTTTGGTGAAATTACTTGCTTCTGACATGCATAAAAGGGAAATAACTTTTATCCATTTAGAGTTTTAGAAGGCATTACGATAATTACCTATTTAAATTCTGTTTCTGTACTACAATTTCTTGCAAAATTAATTTATTGAAATAAAATTATTCCTCTTTAAAAAAAATATGCTAAATTGGCTTCTTGATTTGAATGAGTTTCATTGTTTCACTTTAAAATTTCTGTTATTGTTTTCTCCCACTGTGACAAGGATGTGAAGTTTAGCACAAAATCTCAATTAACGCACTATAACTTCTACACCATACCTATGTATGTTCTGTGTATTGGTCAGAACTATATAAAGAAATGTTATGCAATTTTTTTATTATTGAATGCAATATATTGAACCTACTGCCAAAATCTCATGATTATTCAATTAAAAAATAGTTTGAATACCACACAATGCTACAGAAAATGTTGTCCCATTTTGATACAGCAAAACTACCTGTCTTCAGTTCACTTTTATTAAGATGATAATCTTAGAAGTCTGATACAGTAACGTCTTCATTTATACTAAGGATTCCAGTTGATCCATTTAAATAATTTATATGTTAATTTTACTTGAATTTCATAAACAGAACAAAAACAAACAAACAAAAAAAACAACAAGAGCAACAACAACAAAAAAAAGGAAGCGAATATGGCCATCAATTACATATAGCTGAAAATTAATATTGCTTTAAAATTACGTTGAGTTAAGGAACTCGCTGTCACTAGATAAATCAAAAACCAAATTTGCAGTCTTGGCTAAAGCCAGGGTTATAGTTCATTCATAATTTATTTGAAATTACTATTCAGGACATGAATATAAATCAATAAATATTGACTGGAGTCCCAGGGAAAGTGAACAGTGCTATTGATAGAAAACTCGGGAAGAGTGGACTACAGTTCTGGATTTCTGCTTTCCTATCACCAAGCATTGAGCATTAGCCTTTATTAAAAGCAAATTTGAAACTAAGTTGTACTGTGAAAACTTCACAGAAACGTGAAAGTTCAAAAGTATATTTTTAACTACCTCACAGCAAAATATGATGATACTTTCATCCACCATTTCAATCAAACATAATTTTGTTCTCTTATGACTAATGACTGATTAGTGATCTGCTTTTATGCCAAAATAACTGTTTCTAAATATGTTCTTAAATAGATATAATGACTGGAAAAAATTACAACAGGAAAAAGGGAGCATACAGCAATAACTGTTCCAGATTTGTTTCAGCTCATGCATCTAGTGACTTGCTAAGGCAAAAAAAAGTTTAAGAAGAGATCAATTTAAAAAAAAAGTCTTTGTGAAGAAAAAGTAAATAATTACTCGAAATCCCTAATATTTAGTGCTTATCAAAAATATTTTGGAACCTCAGTAAATCTCAGCAGATAGAATTACTTGCAAAGATATACCACTAGCTCTGATTTGTTATAATCCTCTCTAGACACAGAGCTACTGGAGCGCAGCAGAATCTAAAATCATCAATGAATATGAAAGGTAACAAGAACAGCTTCCACAGGCACACCAGCAACAAAAGGAAGATGAAGGAAGACATGGGTATTTAGTGACAAAGATATAGCTGAGACAATCAATGATTATTTTTGCCTCTTCATTTATGGGCAAGGTCTGCTCTCAGGTTTCCCAAATCCCTTCAAGGGGAAGTGGAGTCTGGGGGTGACAGTGAAACCTTCAATACAGGAATATGGAACTAGACACCACTTAAGTGAACTGGACGGACACGGCTCCAGGGAACAAGAATGTATGCATCCAAATGTCCTTAGGAAGCCTGTCGATGTTGCAAGACCTTTCTCATCCTTGAAAGGCTATGGTACCTGGAGAAGTCTTGCAGTATGCCCAGATTGCCAAAGACATCACTGTGGAGGATGTGGTGGCAGGGGCAGGGTGCAGGATGAAGGGTGTGGGCAAAAAGAGGGAAGGATTTGGAGTGGTCCTGTGTGGAGCCAGGAGCTGGACTTGCGGGTTCCTTCCAACTCAGGATATTCTATGATTTTGTGACTGAAAAAGGCAAACATCAAGGCAAACATCATGGAGGGCTGGAGAAAGATTTAGGGATCTACAGGCCAGTCAGCCCATGGTGGTTATAGAACAAATTTTCAAAGATCACAGATGACACAAAAATGGGGGGAACAGCTGGTCCAGCGATAGGCATGGCTGCCATTCATAAGGATCTTGACAGAATGGAAAAACACGCTGACAGAAACTTCATGAAGTTTGACAAAGGCAATGTGACTCCTGTCACCCTGGGAAGAACAGCCAGCACCACAGAACGGGTTGGGATTGACTGAATGAAAGCAGCTTTGCAGAGAAAAAATGGGGTCCTGGTGGTGAGCTGAACAGGAGTCAGCAGCATGCCCTTGCAGCAATGAAGGCAGACCACAGTGACTGATATAAGTAGGGGCGTATATAAGGAGGTCAAGGAAAGCAATTCCTTGCTTCCACCGAGTATTATGAAAGCACATCTGAAGTACTGTGTCTGTTCTGGGCTAAGTGCTTAAAAGAGAGATGAACAAACTGAAGTGAGTTCAGCACAAGGTCAACAAGGTGGTCAGGCAGCCGGAGCACATGATGTACATGGACCGGATAAGAAAGACTCTGTTCAGCTAAGGAAACTGGCTAAGGGGAAAATCTAGCTGACCCCCTTAAATGGTGGCTGCAGAGAAGCCGGGGCCAGACTACCTGCAGAGCTGCAAAGCAAAAGGAAAGGACCAATGAGCAGAACCTGCAGCAAAGGAAATGTGATTAGATGTCAGGGGAAAAATTGCCATGCATATAATTAAGCACAGAAACAGGTTGCCCATTATATAAAAACTTCTCATTCTTATATAAGTGTTGCAAATGCTTCCTTCACTCAACAAATGTCTCATACTGTAGAGCACATCTTTCAATGCTTTCCTGGTCAGTCTTTGGTGCCTCTGCTTGAGACCCCCAGCTAGCAGGAAACACATTAGAATGTTATATTAATTTAAATTTAAGCCAATTATATTAGAGAAGTGGCATCATTTCATATTTCCAAAGTCAACTAGACGGCAAAACTTACAGGTCAGCCTCGTTTCTACCCCATTTTTACCTAAAAACTATTTAAAAAAAAAAAATACTGATTATAGATCATGGCCAGTAAAGACAAACTGTTTCTGGAAAAATGAATACTGCAGAACTGCCAATTAGCTGAGAGAATGTGAGAAAAATGAAGAAACAGCAAATTCTGAACTATATCAGCATTCTATTTATTTTCCAGTGGCATTCAGCATGGCAAAATAGGACTCTATTTTGTATTAAATGCCAATAACACATTTTCTGTTAGAAGAGAAATAATACTTTATTTCTTCATCATCTTTTGACAGTTGTTAATAGATCATCAATAGATTAGACTTTTAAAGCTTGTTAAAAACGTATCCCAAATAGAGTGAAAGGTGTCTGGTAGTTTAATTGCATATCTTTTGTCTTATACATGTAAATTGAAGTGGTTTTCAGGAGACAACTGTGAAAACTTATACCCACAAACAGGAATGTGGTGACAGTGGCTGTCAAGGCCCTTGAGATACTACCTGGGCCACTTGTACCATATCTTCCTACATTGCCCATAACAAATACAGCCCAGCCTACTGCTCTATCCCTCCCCCATCAAGGCCACGGGACAGGAATCCCAGCTCCATCACAGCTCTGACCTGCCAAGCAGCTGCAGGCTGATGTCCCAAACTCAGCCTAGCCCTGGCCCCAATTTTGGCAGCAAAATTCAAGAAAAACCTACATAAAGCCAAGCAAATCCTATTGAATATTTTCTGTCCTTCACTCACCTTCTTTATTTTGTTCTTCTAAAGCATTTGAGATTGACTTTTCTTTGGACAGAAGGCTTTTGTCAAAATCTGTAAGAAGTGTTTTGCCAATATACCTGTGTTTGCCATCCAAAAACAAATCTATCTGCCCAATTAAAATGGAGATTCATATTAAATCAATACTAGAATTTAGTAATTTGTTCTTACTGAATTGAGCAATCTTCTGTTACTTATTCAAAAAATCCAAGCAAAAGAAAAGCCATAAATTCAACTACTGGATATATGATCTCATTTTCCACAACAGCTTTTGAGACACTCACCCTAGACAATACTGCCATGGAATCTAAGAGTCTTGAACTTACACTAGACCGATTCATCAGATTTATTTAGACCTAAAATGAAGTCTTTGCACTCTTCAGAGTATCCAATCTCTAGATCCTACTTAATTTGTCAGGCAAAACTAGATGATCCTAGCCATCAGCAACAAGATTCAGTAGGGACTGAATTGTCTATGATTTTAAAACAAAATGTGGCATTGAAGAGAGCAGATATAGGGTACGACTATAAATGCAAATCCTCAAAAAACTGTATTCACAAATTGAAATGGAACGATCCTGGTCACTTCTAAAGTGAACCTGAACACACTTTGTATTTATCATCCTCTTTCCCATACACATAGACTCTAGAATCTAACTCTTATCCTAATTACATGGCTGCAGGACTGAAACTTGTTATTTCATACACAGGCTTTCTTTAAGCAACAAAACACAGATCAATAAACACTGCAGTATACATTTCAGTTTTGACAGAAATAAGGAAACAAAACAAAATCCCACTGATTACTATGTTGGTTCACCATCAGTAAATAATTCAAAGACAATTAAAGATACATTTTGTAGAAATATCATTAACTAAGAATTAAATGAAATATCCTCATCTCCAGTTGATCTATATTTTCTATACTTATGTCAGCAACACAAGGCAATGCGTGCAGATGCAGTTCAGAGAACTACCAAATAGGTGGGTAGAAAGCAGTGCTGAGAAGGAAAAGATCACTTCTCTCCACCTGCTGGCAACGTTCTGCCTCCTGAAGCCCAGCAGTCTGCTGGCCTTGAGACATGGATTGACTCCTGCACAGTCTACTTGGTCTTCCCTATAACCGGGTCCTTCTTTACAAAGCTGCTATCCAGCCTTTTCTCTGGTATGAGTATTCATTTACTAAGGGCAGGATCTGTGTGCCAGCATAGCTTAAAACAAACTATTATTTTATAAACGTCACTTGTAATACTTCACTCCCTTTGCTTTCACTGTCATAGATCTGGAAAACATTGAAACAATGAACATAGAAATGTGAAACACTGGAGAATAACATAAATGAGAGAATTTCGATAGTAAGGCCTTAATATCAGGTTTCAATCATCAAATAAAGAGGTGAGAAAGAGAACTTTAATTCAGAAGTGGCCTAGAGGATTCATCATAAAACAACTGGCTCATATTCTGTAATCAGATGAGTGAGTAGCACAGTTTGTGTTGGATTTTGACACTTTCATGGAACTGCCTTGTAAGAAAAGTGTTGCTCATCTCAGTGCAGCCAACACTGACAATGTGGCAATAATATTCAATTACATTTATTCTCATAAAAGTTGACAGTTTACCTGTAAGATGTAAACAGCATTCTTAAGGCAATATTTCATATCTGGTTTAGTCTCAATCCTGAAAAATAATTAACTTAATCTCATTTTTAAGTCGCCATGCTTGGTGGGACATAGAAGACTATGTAGCCAATTTAAAATAAACAACACTCATTCAATGAGGAAAGCTCCAATTTGCTCAGATTTAACTGTAAACCTATCTCAGAACAGCTGGATGATGGTGTAAACGGAACAAAGCTGATCTAGGCACTGAGCAAAGCACTGAACTGCACCTCAGCACATATGCAATGCACTATGTGCAACTAGTTGAGATGATGCAGGCAAATTAGAGGTCTGTCTCTCTCCCCATGCACAAATAAATAGCATATTTAAACAGCTACAAGCTGCACAGGATCTAGCCATAGTATTTCCATCTTCATTAGAGTCACATTTCTGCTTCTAGAGCCAGATAGCATCACATTCTAAATCATTCTGATTGTCGTAATTTCCACATTTTACAAGACTTCTTGCCATTCTGTAGTTATTGATGTTAACTGGAAAAGGAATAACCCTCAGTTTTTCCAGTAATGAGCCAGTGAGTTATCCCAGTATTATATCCCCAGACCCTGAGGGTGACTTTCAAAATAATGTTAGTTATCTCTAATGGAGATATGTAAACAGATGTTGTATTTGCCATCTGATTAAGCTTTTTAGAATGATAATTAAAGTCACTTATCCATATGGAACATCATATGTACCTACTGTTTAACTGGGCAAAGCATATTCATTGGTCTGAGGAAAATATATGATCTGTGATAGCTAAGAAGAGACCATAAAATCTGAATTTCTGTTTACTCCATTATTCTATGGAAATAAATTATGTACTGAATTAAGCTGTTTCCAAGATGTCTCATCCCATCTGCATCAGATAATCAAGAAAATCTTACAGTTAAGGTAACAAAATCATTCCCTCAACCCTTGGATCCTTTCTCTGTGCTTTTGTGTAATTCTGAGGAACCTATATAAAACAACATTATCGTATGGGGTCATCAAATATGCCTCATTTTCTTGCTATTTAATTTGAAAACATTGGGTCTAATTTGCAGTAGAATAATTAAAAACAAAACAACAACAAAAAAAAAAAAGAAAAAAAAAAAACAAAAACAAAAACAAAACAAAACAAAACATGCAGCTGAGGTCAGTATGAAGTATTTTACATGCTTTATGTGCTGACCAAACCCTAATTATCAGATGTGGGTAAATCAAGTGTCCAAGACTGGAGTGAAGGTGGGTTTGGGGGCTTGGTTCAGTTTACTTTCTGTGCTGTAGTTTGCTCTAAGTTTTTTAGAGTGACCATGCTGGTTCTCCCCTATTGATTCCCAGCAGATTTCTCTTACCTTTTCATTCCCCAAATCCATCTTCGCAAATGGTTTAATTTTAACAGCAATGCTCCACTTCTAAGCCACCCAGAAACAAAATATAGCTGTTGCTGTTTCCCAAAGATATTACCATCGTCTCAGCTTGGCTTATTATTCTGGGACAGAAACTGTGTTCTTTCAGTTCCAGTGCACAGACACATATAGGGATGGAGCAGTTGCTAAGGGGAAAGGCTGACTTCATCTTGAGGAAAATGATACCCATGTATTTTGCTTAGCACGAGGAGTAGAAATAACCTTCAGCATGTGCAAGAAAAAATATCTCTTTGAAGGCTTAATTATTATCTCTATCAAATACGAAGAGTCTGTCTGAAATCTGGCTTAAAACTGAGAGGCCCTTATTTGCATGTTCATAAAGAAGTCCCTTCAAGAAAGCCATGTTGCTCTTCTAGAAGCAATCAGACCAAAAAAAAAAAAAAAAAAAAGGATTCCCTAGTTACTTTTTCTTAAGATAATACCATGGACTTTTACTCTCTAATGTCAATTCATAAACAACTAAAACATTTTGTCAAAAACTGTGAAAACATGAACAAAGAATGATATCAGCCTGAGGCATAGAAAGAGAGCATGAAAATGGTAAAATTTGTCAGAATTATAGCTTGTAAAAAGATTGTATTGGTAGTATCGATCACTTCCATCAGCAATAGATCAATTCCAACAACAGTAGGTGTTATCAGTGCTACATACCGCATTCAAATACTGCAGCTGTCAAAACTGCAACAGAAAAAATGTAGTAACTTTTTCTAATTGAGGAAAATCTTCTTTTGTACCAAATGCCTAATTTACCCTATCCAGGCTTTATTCTTGACATACATCTATAAATGTTTCCAGTATGAAATATATAATTTACTTCCGTGTCAGCATCAGTAACACACACACAAAAAAATGTTGACCTTTGTCTAAATCCACTTGATTCAGATTCCTGCAGAGCATCAAGTGCAATTTTCTCCATCCTCCACGCGATGCACTGGTTTTGTTCTCCTCCATCTCCACCCTTTCCTCCATTACTCCCCAGAGCAGAAATTTCTACCTTAATTCCTCCAGTTTGATTATACTCCCTGAGGTATTGCACCTTTGTCAGGGCAAGTCCTGCTTTCACTGCAAACTGAGGGATGTAAGGATGGAGCACAAAAAAGCCTTGTGGGTAATGGTGGATGGCAACTAGACATGAACCGGCAATGCGCCCTTGCAGCCCGGAAAGCCAACTGTATCCTGGACTGCATCAAAAGAACGTGGAGTCCTCAGTACAGGAGAGACATGGAGCTGCTGGAGCACAGCCAGAGGAGGGCCACAGAGATGCTCCAAGGGATGGAACAGCTCTCCTACGAGAGCACTTGAACAGGCTGCCCTGAGAGGCTGTGGAGTCTCCTCTGGAGAAATGCAAAACCCATCTGGATGGCTACATGTGTGACCTTCTGTAGGGAACTTACTCTAACAGGAGGTTGGACTAGACAATTTCCAGAGGTTCCTTCCAACCCCTACAATTCTGCAATCTCTATCTATGAAGAGAAAAATAGTTAAGATGTCAGAGATGTTTTCAACGGTAAAAATAAATAATTCGTATATTTCCACTAAGATGCTCTCCACTCAACTTGCTGCTTTTCCTCTTCCTTTCCTTTTTTTTTCATTATCCTTCATAGTCACAGATGTATTTGTCCTTCTGCCTTCTTTCTATTTCACTAGGCTGATCTAGACTACAGACTACTAAAATGAATCTCAAATACTTTACAATTTTGTACAAATTCATTCCATATAGTTTTTGTGAGTTTTATAGCTTTTAGCCTTTCAGATCAGAAAGTTTGCCTTTCTGTTGCCTAGTAGCTGTGTGATTCCTTTTAAAATTTTAGTAGTGAAATTGAAAACACTGGAACAGAATATTTGTCCAAGTACTAAGTATCACACTGAAACATATGCTGAAAATAATCTGTTTCATTTCAATACAGAGATTAAACAGAAATCACATTTGCTCATAAAGGCCAAACCATGCTCTGGTTTTCCAAGATTAATATCTGAAAGCTCACCACCTTCTTGTTCAGCAATAATGAAGCAATATCTGATTAGAAACACATGCAAAAGCAATCTAACTGAAGGAATGAGTCACACAAAGGTGTCAAATCATCAGAAAGTGTTGAGTAATCTCAGTGCCAAATTCTTGCTGAAACCAAGATAGGTCCAACTGTGCTCTGTCTTGGGTAGCAGTTGCAGAATAGTTTGAGTGACTGGAAATGCACAGCGTGCTTGCTCTTCACATACAGAGGTATGGATTTTGAAAAGTGTTTGTGTAGATAATATATTTCTTTATCCTGTTCTTTCTTACATCTAACATAACATGATTCTGATAATCATCAGAAGTATGAATATATTTTAATCTTCAGTTTCCATTCAATATTTCATATATTTTCCAAACAATGTGACTATAAATATGCTTCAGAGTCAAGGAAGTATGAATTTTCCACACCCTGTCAGAGCTGTTTTCTCATTTGGCAATCTCCTTGTAAAGAGAAATTTGAAAGTAGGCAAATATTAGCAAGATAGTGGAAGTCTCTGTTTCAAGTCTGACAGGTTTCTTTGAGAAAGTTCGTTGAAGTATTAATTTCAAATTTCATCAAACACTCAAATAAGAGAGGATGAAGCTTCAGTAAACAGAAAGGTCAATGACTGCAAATGGATAAGCTTTACAGAGATCTAAAACTACCCCTTCTTGATGAGGTTTTAACATACTGTTAAATCTGAACAAGCATAGTTTAGTTATTTGATATTTTAAAACAAAGGAAATTGCCTTTAAGGTGTCCTGTAGGTGAAGAAAGTAAGACAAGTAAATATTGGTATGAAAATAAATCATTTCAAGTTGAAGACATTTTAAGAATCAATAGGCCTATAGCAAGTGCTGAAATTCTCAGTGTCTTCTCATAGTGCTCATTTTAATGTTTTTTTTTCATTACCTGTTAATTTCAACACTGAAGGGTAGATGACCTGGTCAAACTTGGTTTACATTGCTTGTCCAGGAGTTAATCTGCACAGGTGAAACCTAAAGTGAAATTGTGCAGGCAGGTATAATATTTTTAAGTGCTGTACGAAAGACACCAAAGCTCACTACTAAGTCCTTCATCTAACTGTGCAGCCTGTGACTTCAGCATTATTTTCCCTCATGTACTTGATGTGCACTGTTCTTATTCTTTTCAAGATGGAAAGATATTGACTTCAGATGTCCCATTTCTATCAAAGTTAAGAGAAATTATTTGTATTAGGTAAGATGGTCTTCCAGAACTGCAGTATGTGTGGCACTGAGAGACATGGTTTAGTGGTGGTGATGGGTTTATGGCTGGACTAAGATAATCTCAGAGGTCATTTCCAACCTAAACAATTCTATAATTCTATAATCACTGCTATTTTGGTCTTGGACCCTATGGCTGGATTTCTGTCATGGTCTGTTATCAAATCCTCTGGGTCAGATGTATGGAACAAAAACCCAGGAAAGGCATATACAAGGCTTCCTTCCACAGACCTACTATTTCCTTTTACATTTTTAAACTGCTACTGGTAAGCTCTCTTCAAAATTCACTCTCCACTGCAGATAGTATCTCAATGAAAGAAGACAACTCTTCACATTCCATCTCTTGGAAACAGCATGTCACTCTGTACCAAAGTCATCTGACATGATTTTTAATACATAAATTAATCTGTCAGTTGACTCCTGCCCACAAAAATACCACATTCTTTGCCACATTTTCTGCTACTGTGTTTGGAAGTACCCACTGTGACACTGCAATAGTGCTTTGCTGACTGTAGCTCTGTGTTCATGGCTAAGGATGTTTTAATTCTTCATGAAACACTCTTTCATGGTTTTGCACAGGTAAACTCTCAATCTATACCATAGATTTAAAAACAAGAAAGACAAAGATTTTAAATATAAAAACATGACATAAGGCTTCAAAATGATGATTGATTGGGTGGGGTTTTTTTTGGCTTTTTTCATACAGTGCCTTTCTTCATAATCCATGATAATCACCACGTTGTTTGCAACAGAAAAATAACATGTTTTATAGTCTATATTGAAACTAGTCAAGTAAAACGATGCACGCAGTTAAGCTGTGACCCTCTGTTTATACTCTGCTACAAGCTTCTATCTAAAAGGCACAGCAGCCAGCACATTAATTGTTTCAATTATGGAGTACAAGCATAATGAGCAAACAGAAACCAACCTCAGCATTGCAAAGAGCATTACGTTTAGATGAGTGAAGAACAATTACAGCAAATTGCTTCCAAGATGCGATTATATAGTGGAAAAGCAGGCAGGAGAAAAAATAAATCAAAATACTCCAATTCCTACTTTTCTCCCCAATTTTTCCATTTCTTCTCTCAATGTTCACATACAACTCATCAATTTTTTTAAAAAGTCATGAACAATATTTCAGCTAATGCTCATACTCTCATAAACTAGCTGCAGTGGCGACAGAAGCCACTAGATGGCACATAGTTTGTTCCCTGTTTCTCACATAATAGACTGTTAGGAATCTGAAAGATAAACTACTGCAGCTTTATTAGCCCCATTATCTTCCCAACAACACACACTTTCCTCTGTGTGCAGCGTTTGTGCTTTTAGCTGCAGTCATTATTGAAGATTCAGGGAAAAAAAAGCTCTGAATTATCATGTTTGCATCCAAAGGCATCATGCTCACCTCCATAATATATGCACTCACCCTCATCATGAAATATTACTGTTTTTACTTAGAATTCTGCTGCAGTATGTTCACATATATATTGCTGCAAATATAGCCCGGCTACATTAAATAAAACATTTTTAAAGTGATCTGAATTATCAGAACTGTAGTAGAGCATTCAAATTCAAGTGAATACAGCACAAAAACTTGCTTCCTGCTCACTCAAATTCTTTTATAGAGAATATTATAAAATTATTTTATTCACAAGTAAGGCAATATCTAGGATTCCTACACATGTGTATCATCACTGCAGCACTGCTGATGTCCACACTGTTATGTGAACACATTTTCTTCCCTGCGGTAATCAGCTGAAATAAGGGAAGAGATGTGAACAACTCTACAGCAGCTCTATGTGAGGAAAGACAGCTGTATCCATCCCTGTGATCTTATTCTCAAATCCTACTTGGTATTAGAGATTACTGCAAAGAACTGTGTTTCATGGAGGTTTTCAAGGTTTGATCTGGAGTTTTAGATTGGAATGAAACAGGTAACTCTGAATCTGGGAAGAAAGGGAAATCAAAAACAGGAGAGTGAATGCTTTCTACCTTAGAGCCTCTTGCACATTCAGGTTGGATATTAGGAAGAATTTGTTCTCAGAAAAAGTGGTGAGACATTGGAACAGGCTGCCCAGGGAGGTGATGGAGTCACCATTTCTGGAGGTGTGCAAGAAACTTGTAGATGGGGTACCTGGGGACATGTGTTCGTGGGCAATATTGGTGGTATGTAGACAGCCTTTTCAAACCTTAACGAATCTATGAGCTCTGTGATCCTTTCTGCCATCCTTTGTTGGATGAGCTCCTCAATCAGTATTTCTAAACACGCTTTGTGTGCTTATTATCACACGTGTCACAGTTTGCTTCTGCCACAGTTCATTCTAGTCTGTCTGAGATGTTTAGAAAGACAGAGATTTTAGACAAAAAGCATGGACTATAAAACTCTGACAACTTCTTCCCAGCATTTTTCAGGCTAATTTTACTTTCAAAACAAAGAAAATAATTAGGAAATGCATGCATAAACTCTTCAAGTGAGCTAGTAGGGCTATACTCCAACTTCCTTAATAAAAACAACTCTAAGTTTCAAATATTAAAGCTACATTTTATCTGGCGCTTATCTACAAGGGTGACAGGATTCTAAAAGATGGTTTCCAATTCAATCCACAGCAGTCCCATCTACTGCTTATTGATGTTCCCAAGCTCGTGTAAAATTATAATCATACTTTCCAGTCTGGGAATGTTTTTTGATTTTATTAAACCTAGTAATTAAAAAAATTAAATTTGTTTTGTACAAGCCAGACTGCAGTCAAACACCATAGGGAGGCTTCATAAGATGAAATGTTGGCCTTGGCCCTTTTAATCTCTTGAGCAGAACTCTTTCACCCTGCAAGGATAAGGGCACAACTACAAGTTCTTATCTTTGATCTATTGTTTTCTAGCACCAGATCTTAAAGTTCACCATCAACTTGTACTTGGCATAGTCCAGGAATATAACATATTTAGAAAATAAAGTAGTGCATGCTAGCTATGATTATAAAACACTTCAGTAGTAATGGTAGTAGACCAGATCTCTTGTAATTTCAATCTACATGCATTTACTGTGGTAGTTGTACAGACAACTCTATAAAAAAACCACCTCAATTGTAGTAGTGTAAGCCCAGTTATTAAGGGAGATGCAGTTTCTACCTCCAGAATAAACCTGCTTTGTATGTGGAAAACAAAAGAAACATGCTTTTATTGTCTCTGTTTAGTTGTTTTTTAAATTCCCTTCTTTGGCACTTCAAAAGACAAAACTAGGAGGAAAGACGAAGACAGAGAGAAATGCATTTCTTCCCACAAGGTTTGTTGCATCCATTAAAGTCTTCTGCATTAGAACAATTATATGCACTCATTTACTCTGCTTATCTAATTAGAGTAAAATTACACAGAGACACTGAATACATTTTTATTCCACTTAGTTCTGTACAGGGACAACGGCATTCAAAAACTTGAAAGAAAGACCTACTAACTAAAATGGGATAGCCTCAAAACAACATAGATTGTTTTGCATTCAGCTGCTGGAACAGCATATTGTATATAACTGTGTGCAAGTTACATGAAAAGGAACATGCTTAATTATTTTCTTTCATAAAAATTACAACTTGCAAAATTTGTATGGACAGTAGTCAGCTTAAATCGAGGCTAAACATGTAAGCATCTCTGTTCTGAATATTGACCTCCCAGGGGATCTAGAGGCTTTAAAAATTATAATATATGTACATCATCTATGGTTTCTAATTCAAATTTGCTGCATGATAAAGTTTGCTCTGAGAAGAAATATTGATCTACTGCTCTGTAATCAACATTCCAGAGAAAAAAAAAATCCAATCACCTACCAGTATGTTTATACCTCCAACAAATCTTAAGTAGAACTCTTCAAAAAAGACCAATCTGCATATCTACTGAAAGGCATGATGAATATGCTTATGTATGACGGTTCCTTTTTTTTCTGACACATTTCTTATCTTTTTTTCCCTTTTTTAAAAGCTCTTAAAGCATACTGCAAACAAAATATACTGATGTTTTTTGATCAAAATTTATTTAAACTGGTGTAAACCTAATTGCTATTCTCAGGTGTTGTAAGTCATGATGAAAGCAAGGTCTCTAAAAAAGAATTTGTCAAAGATGCCATCCCTAGATCAAACATAAGTACATTAAAAATTATGTTCTGTTTGGACCAAGTGCTGCTTTCCTCTAATGCCCTACCTCCCATAGTAGTTAGGTGTGAAGAAAGGATAATTCCAACTCAGTTTCTGTAGTTAGGTGTTCTAACTCCTGCACTCAGATTTTATCTCAAACTCTGCTGTAGGTACAGAAAGCAGAATGGAAAGTCACAACTGTGACTTGGCTGTATTTTTGGTTTGTTTGTTTATTTTGGCACTACTCATCTGGAAACTATTGTACTCTGAGATCTCTGTCTTACGTACCCAAGCCCATAATGTTAAAATTCTTGTCCACTCTTTACTACCACATGCTTTACAATCATTTATACTAAATTTCATTAGCCATTTTATCTCTGTCTTTTAAGACCTTTTTGCAATTCATTATTCAGACTATGTTCACTACCTAAAACTGCATCTTATAATCACTTAATAAACTTAATTCTGAGACTATTCATCCCAAACTCAAATGAGGCAACATATGAACACAATCTGTTTTCCTTTTTCCCTCCTCATAAGTCTCAACCACCTAACACAGAAGTTAATGCCAAGCTAATACAGCGATTCTTCAAATCTCATCTACCTATTGTAACATGAAAACTCATACAACATCATAAGGCTTTTTTGTTAAATTTGGCTGGCAGATGACTGGCAGATCTGCCTCTATTGCAGTATACATATATATGTGTAATTTAAGTATATTTATTAATTAAGTATGAAGGTATTTAAATCTAATTTAAATTTACACAAAGTTGCATCCTTGAAGAACTGTTGCCTCTGTCAAGAATTTTTGCTTCTGCTAGCAAACACTGAAGATAGAAAGACAAAATTTGCTTTTTTCAGTCCAAGTCATTTGTACTATAATACATTTAAACAAAATTCTGCTTTATTAAGGAGAAGCAGACAAACTAAATTTTAGAATATCCCATAGCTAGAATTTTTTATTTTTCTTTTTTTTGTTAGAGAAAGAGAAGAGTAAGAATAGGTAAAAAAAAAAAAAAAAAAAAAAAGCACTCTCCGGAGTTTTGTTGTTTTTTTTTTTAAATTTTGCTGCTTAACAAAGGAGTACAAGGCAGTTAATTCTGTCAGTGATTATCCTAAATATGAACAGAACAAGAATCTTTTAAAATAATCCTTTATTAGAGTCTACAATCCTTTATTAGAGTCTACATTTAATTCTAAGCACAGAAGCTTCTGTAAAGAATGGAATTGCAAATGATTGTTATGACCCACTCACTGTTATCATTCAAGAATTGCTACCGGAACTATAATATAATCCATCCCTTGCTGAAAAACATTTTATACTCTTTTGCACAATTATTAAAAGGATTTTTGTTTGAAGATTAACTTAGAACAAGATACTACTATAATCACAAATTATATTTATGAATTTTATTTATGAATAACACTGAAAAGAATAAATTTGTTACATATGAGAAGTGTCGTAAAAGGAGGAATGAAGTTCACATCAATATACTAAAAGCAGATATTCATAGCATTATACATCCTGTTTTATAGTCATCTATGACAGCATTCATAACAATTTATATTTTGAAATTCTCCTTGCTCGTAAGTTAGTAGAAGAATTTGAGCTTAAGCAACCTCTTACTGTGTTATAGTGAGCTACCAGTTTACCTTTTCCCAATATGCATTTATTTCATGCAGTTCAGTGTGAGACTCAGAGCTTTGAAGTGGAAATGTGGTAAGAACTTGCACACACTTCTAAATACTGCAGTTACTCTCCATGTTCTTTCATAATTAACTATGTCTACAATAATTGTTTTTTTCCCCCAATTTGCTTTTAATTAAATATGCAAAAGAAATAACACAGAGTGAAAAAGACTTCATCTGTAGTCTTTGAAATGTAATACTGCATAACATTTATGATATGCACCATAAAATTAATACAGTCATATTTGTATTCCAAATGTTTACTCCAAATCCCTTACTTCAGAACTCTCAACTGAGATACTTCAAATAAGACTCCATGATTTTCAGCAAAACCTATTACAGGAGATCTGCACCTACTTCAGATAGCATCGAGAATGATACAGGATACAGATATCAAACATCTCTTCAGCACAACCACATGCAACTGACTATGTTTAATCATAATCAGATACTGACAGCAACCAAGATACTCTTTAACTGGCACGTTACCTGAAAACAATTCAATCGAGTTTTGTGTTTCTTCAGTAAGCGCTCTTCCAAACTTTGTCTCCATTTAAAAATAGTAAGAAGAGATGGCCACTTGAGCTGGCTTGATGCTTGGGTCTTTCCTTTCTGTCCATCTAAAGAGCACCTTTTTTGATAACGTGGGTGTAAAGCTTCATGAGCTGCTGCCTTCACGCTAGGTACGCTTCCTCTGTGATTTATCAAGTTTGAATTACTCACTGCTAGAAAGTTCATTTTGAGCACTCGTCTTCCAAAAGCTGCTCTTAATAAATAAATAAATCAAACAAAACAAAACTATAATAATCATAGAAAAATGTTTCCCTTACAACTCTTTTTTCCAAGTCTCATGAAGCACTTTTTGTTTCCTGTATGCAATAGTATTCTATACTTCAACCATCCC
Source organism: Centrocercus urophasianus (assembly GCF_019232065.1). Lineage (NCBI taxonomy): Eukaryota > Metazoa > Chordata > Aves > Galliformes > Phasianidae > Centrocercus > Centrocercus urophasianus. The sequence goes on along the minus strand of NW_024884141.1, from coordinate 943,969 downwards.
ATAAAAAGTTATACATGCGTAAGTTCTACCGTAACTTACAGAATCTGATATTCTTAATAGCATAATAAACTGATTTTGTCATGCACTTGCCACAGATTGGCTGTTTTTATCTGAACTATCCAATGGCCTCAGACAGAATCCAAACCCATTATAGGCTATAGGGTATCTGTACCCAGTTGTGCATCCTGTGCTGTTCCTCTTCTATTGCGCTAGTGTTACTGTTTTCAATTTTAGAGTTGCCAAAAGCAGATCACAGCACCAGTGCAATCATGCAGCATGAGAAACAACTCTGTTGACACATATTCAATCTGGCCAATAGCAATGTAGAAGCCTTCTGAAAAAAACTGTGAAAAGCACAGAAAAAATAAAAAGCTTCCTGTATACAGTTTGCAGAGCCACTTAATTAAATGCCAGAGGGCAATGAATTGTGCTAGATGAGTTGAACTAGGTTTGCTTATTTATTTATTTTTAAAATCAATCGTGCAAGTTTGAGTCCATGCAAGGACACGCATCTCTCTCCCCACCAAAATAATAACAGAAAAATAATGCCTGAAGCATAAGCTATAGCTTGCAGAACTGCAATTGTTAAATCACTTCCTGAACTTTCCGTCTCTTCACCGTCTGCAAACACAGCGGAAACAGAAATAATTGTCTGCAATAGTACATGTGTCGTTAATCAGGTGTTCTTACTACTATCACAGTTATTTTTCATTTGAGTATTATTCGAGTGACAAGTTTTCATAGAATAGAATCAGAATCATTTGAGTTGAGAGGGACCATTCAGCCTGGAGAAGAGAAGGCTGCGGGGTGACCTCATTGCAGCCTATCAATACCTGAAGGGAACCTACACCCAGGAGGGGAGTAAACTCTTCAAAAGGGCTGACAACAGCAGGACTAGGGGAAATGGATCCAAGTTGAAGGAGGGAAGATTTAGGTTGGATGTTAGGGGGAAGTTCTTTACAAGGAGAGTGGTTAGGCCCTGGAACAGGCTGCCCAGGGAGGTTGTGGATGCCCCGTCCTTGGACGTGTTCAAGGCCAGGTTGGACGGGGTCCTGGGCAACCTGATCTGAATGTGTATGTTTGGTGGCCCTGCTAGGCAGGGGGGTTGGAACTACATGATCCTTGAGGTCCCTTCCAACCCGGGTGATTCTGTGATTCTGTGATTAAAGGTTATCTGGTTCAACTGTCTGCAATGAACAGGGACCCCACAGCTAGATCAGGCTCAGTCTGGAGCAGAGGAGGCGCAGGGGAGACCTTATCATACCCTACAAATCCCCAAAAGGAGGTTGCGGTGAAGTGGAGGTTGGCCTCTACTCCCAAGTAACAGGATGAGAAGTAACGTCCTCAAGTTGCAACAGGGGAGGTTCAGGTTGGGTGTTAGGAAAAACTTAGAGTGGTTGAGCACTGGAACAGACTGCCCAGAGGAGTGACAGAATCACTATCCCTGGAGGTGTTCAAGAAACTTGTAGATGTGGCACTGAGGGACAGTGGTTAGTGGGCAATTTTGGTGGCAGGTGGACAGTTGGAGTAGACGTTTTTAAAGGTCTTTTCCAACCTTAATGATTCTATGATTCTACTTTCTGGTGTCTACTTTTAATGCCAATTAAAGAAGAAGAGGTTTGAAGAATCTCCCTTAGTACAGAAATAAACAAATAAATAAATAAATAAACAAAAATTGTACTATTAGTTATTTGGAATCAACCTTTCAAATTTTGTATATAAATTCAGTTACTTCAAAAATGGAATGCAAACAAGACCATCATGCTTCATGATTAGTAAACAATTTGTTTACACAAAAAATTCAAATATGTATTTTGGAATAAATACATGGAATAACCTGGTGCAGGCTGCCCAGAGAAGTTGTGGATGTCCCATCCCTGGAGGTGTTCAATGCCAGGTTGGATGAGGCCCTGAGCAGCCTGAGCTGGTGGGTGGCCACCCCCCAACACCAGAGAGCTGGAACTCAATGATCTTTAAAGTCCCTTCCAATCTAAGCCATTTTATGATTCTATTATTTTCTTAAAATGAAACTGCTAAATATTTTAGTTTTGCACTCTTCCAATGAGAGGATTAACAACAAAGACTTCAGAGAGTTTATGAAAGCAAATGGGGAACCAATATAACTTATTTTTAAAAATAGGTGTCACCATTTAAATTCATAATTAGCTGGAAAGCCAGACACTGATGCTCAGTACACCTAACTCCATATATACAGTATGCATATGAAAAGTGTCAAAGTCAATGAAAAAGTCAAATTACTTTTGATTAAACATCTTTAAAAGCTTCCCTGGCAATGGCTGAGACAATGTATATGTGTCACATATCACAGAAATCACACTTTTTAAAAAACAAGGCATTTCAAGATAATCCCAGCTGTAAGGTGCATTGGGAGATGCTGGCAGAACACAAGAGAACATTTTCCTGTTCTGTGGGTTTTGGTGCACAACACTGAAAAAACTGCAGATAAGACTGTACATCAAAGTGTTTGCTACAGCATGCTAAGAGCATAAAATAAAGGATCTTGGATGGAATTCAGCTGCCTGTGTGAATGATTCCAATAACAGTTTAGATGCCCCAGGGCATCCTACCCAGACTACAGCCATCATTCCAGAAAAGCTCAGATTATCTGAAAGTCCTGTGTCATATTTGCCACCTCATGCAGATGTCTCACATTCTCTCAGGTATCTAAAATGCACAAGAGATTGATTTCTGAACACCTAAATCCTGCCAATTGTATTTTGCCACCTCTGGAGCAGTTTGTCTGCTCGTGTTTTACAGCCACAGAACTGTGTTCAGGTCATTCATTTGCCCAGAAGGTTTTGCAAAAAGAACTGACATATTCCTTAGTGAGCTTCTGAATCCCTGCTGCAGCAGAATGTGCCAAAGTGTTAGTAGCAGAAATCACTTTTATGCAGGTTAATGTCACCAGAAATTTCAGTTGCCAAGTGAAATGAAAATAACCAAGGACAAAGAAGAGATGAGGGGGAAGGACAGGAAAAGAGAAACTCCTGTCTAATAAGGAAATAATAAATTCAACTTCTAATGCTAACTGGAAACCAGTTCATACAAGATTTTCATGAATATTTGAAGATGAAATACATGTAGGCAAAGTCCAGCTAGGTTTAATATGTTAATATCTGTCTAATATAGGAGAAAATTAATCAATAAAAAGGAAGCATGAATTGGAAGGATAGAGAAATATGAAACAAAAAATGCTAACCATCATCCTTCCTTACTTTGCCAAGAAAAAAAACAACAGACACATTAAGAAAAAGGCAGAAGAGCCTCTGGTAACAGGGTAGATGTGGATGCTCTTAGGATTTGCCCTCTCACTCTCCCTTCCTCAGACCCCGGCAGCAATTCCTGTCTGCACTTTTCAGGCCCTGCCCTTTTGCTTCCATAACATTCAACATTTTCTGAAGCCAGTAAAATTTCTGAAATCTTGATCACAGTTCTCAAAATTTCTTTAGAGCTTTTGTATAACTCACAGACTTTTATCACAATTTCACCCAACATTTTATGCTGCCGTTGATTGGAGCCAAGATGACAGTCAAGTAACTCCAAATTGATCTTCATTTAATGAAATCACATTTGAATGCAATACTTCCTTTCCAACCATGACAGAATGAACATCCTTTCTCAGACTTCATCTATATCTTTAAAAGAGAATATGATAATAACACAATTATTCCTAGAAATATGTTCACATTTACTAACTACCTTTCTCTTATCGTGTAAATTATTGATAACCTCTAGGTGAGATCATTGCCTGAATGTGTGACTAGAGCCACTACTGGCCTCAATTCGTGATAGTAGAGTATTCATTATTCTCTGTCTGTTGAGATGACTGGTTAATAAAGGAGAAAAGAGGGGAGAAAAAAAAAAAAAAAAAAAAAAAAGGAAAGAAAGGAGCCAACAGATCAACTAATCTATTGATTAAATAAATTTAATTTTGGATCAAGTTACATACATACTGTTACACCTGACAGAAGCATACATGCGGCTTCATATTAATAGGTTCCTCCAACTATTAAAGATCATAGCAAGAATACTTTACATCCATTAATAATTACATTGAAAAAAACTTGGAACAGTAGAAATTTTACTCTATAAGCCAGACTATATCCCTTAGATACTTCAAAACATCTGTAAATTAAGTATTGAGGAAGTATAAAGAGTGGCATAAAATGAGTGGTCTTTCTCTACTGTTATTTTAAGGACTATTAAATCAGTAACATAAAATTAAGACTGTTTTATACAATAGCTACATTTTTCATCCTCCAGTGACAGAAAATTTTTGTTCTTTTCCCCTTTTTTGTTCTCTTTTTCTTTTTTCCCCCTTTTTCCCATAAGTCTATGCTCTGTAAGCTGCTTGCTGGCTGATATACTTACTGATTTTTATTTTGTGTCAGAATTCATGTATCACCATGGTAATGAAATGAAAATGCTCAGTAGATAAGGCACTTTGAAGGCAACTCCAACCTTGAGTCATCCTTACAATTCTTCAGAAAGCAGACAGAAATTATTCTGATATTATCAGTACCCAAACTGGGATTTCATGACCTCCTGAACACTACAACCTAAATGAAGATCTCTGTAGAGAACATGAGGGTTTTCAAAGGCACAAATTCTCTCTCTAGATCATGACTAATGACCTCTTCTCCGGAAGATTTTAACTACATGAGTATCTGAAGTGCATTATATTAGTCTTCAGAAATTTTATATTGCTCACTGTCTTCATTAAGCATCTGTATTACAATATAACTTAAATAATCCATCTACATCTCACTCACAAATTATTCATAACATAAGTGATTTTATTCTTGACAACCTTTTGTTTGTAATGATTTAAAATGTTTTAAAAGGTACTAAAGCAGACAGTTTCACCCTTTGGAATAATTTCCTCAAGCTCTTTTCATTGGAATCAGCATAAGCAGCTGTGAAATATAATCAACACCATTTTGATAGTTGACATTTTGGTGCTTTATGAAATCACAATATTAACACATTGCTCTTCATGTCAAATCACGCTTCAAAGTTCCTTTGATTTCCTAAGTACATCAATCTCCTAATAAAGAAATTCTACATAGACCTTTGAATTTGAACTGAAATGCCAACTCCAAGTATTCAGATCTTGTGTCTCCTGCCTTACCCCTTCCACGTGTTTACAAAAGATTGTCGTTAATATGGTACAATTCTTATCACTGCAAGTCTTTCTCATTTTCAGTACTGAGTGACTTATGTCCATTTAGTCACAAGTTTTCAATTACATCCATATGTACACATTAAGACAGATAAAGTAAGAAGTGGGAAGGGATGCCAGAGTTGCTTTATGCCCCACTGCTGCTGGAGGAGTAAGAGTAAAACAGAAAGTGAAGGAGGCCTATAGTTAACAGAGTTGCTTTACAAAAGCAAGATGATGCTAATTATCACAATAGATATCTTTGAACCAAGTTATTAAAAAAAAAAAAAAAACAAAAAAAAAAAAACAAACAAACAAACAAAAAAAACAAATTAAAAACCCACCTATAAATTACAATCAAAAAGAACTCTCTAATTTCAAGATACTTTTCTGACAAGGAAAATGGATAAAAGAAGAGCTGTAATCAAATATGCTTTCTCTGTGTTAATAGAATACACAATAATCTTTCAGTGAAAAAAAGTTTACTGTAGCTTGAAACGGAGCCTCATAAAAAGATAAGTAAAAAGTTCTAGAGGAGGAAATCATAACTTCTTTTTAAATTATTTTTTTTGTATTTCCATTATAGAAGTAATACGCTCCCTTCAGCCTCAGGACTTTGAGGCACAGAAAAATTTTCAATCTACCTTCTAGTTTTATGAAAATAAACTGTAATATAGACAGTCCTTCATTTGCAGCAGCTCCTGGCTCCTGTAAAGCTGCTTGTCAGACCTCAGCTGCAGTTGTAACACTGGAACATTCTGGGCCACATCCTTCCTCTAGGATAAACATTTAAAATGCCAGTGTCGAGAAGGTACCAGAAGCTGTTACTTTGCTGAAGGGGAAAACATTCATTATATTTCCCTGGTCAGTAAATCACCATAGAATGGCTTGGATTGAAATGGACTCTAAAGAATAACGAGCTCCAAACCCCTGCTGAGGGCTGATTGCCCCCTACCAGCTCAGGATGCCCAGGGCCCATCCAACCAGGCCTTGAGCACCTCCAGGGATGGGGCTTCTCTGGGCAGCAGTGCCAGGGCCTCTGTTGGGGAAAAAATTTATCCAGCATGTAATCTAAATCTCTCCTCTTTTTGTTGAAAACCATTCCCCCTTGTCCTATCAAATAAAAAGTTAGAACATATAAATGACTGAGCAAGGTCCATGCAGCCACCTCAAATGGAATGAGCCTCAAGAACAATTTGTCTTTTAGTCTTTCAGGAGAGTTACAGATGAAAATCTTATGTTAGTCAGAATTGCAGAGGCATTTGTACAATGGAACAGCTGCATTTTTGCTCTGAGCTTCATTATCATTTTACTGGATAAATAGCAGCTTCACATTTTATTTTCTTAGGTTGAAAAATATGTGAACATGTGCTGGACTTTCTATTAACTTTTGGTCCCCACAACTTCATTCCTTTTCAGACTATACAAAAATATCAAAGAACTTTTTCAAGCTTTGAATTTTTGAACATCTCTAGCATCACAAATTAGTTTACCATGCAAGAATGGAAAAGGTAAAGTCCCTCTAAAGTCTCAAACCCTTAAACTTACACTCAACACTCAAAACTTACATATAGAGCATTAGATGAATAACTTGCACTAGAACCAGGAGGTGTTGCACATCTAAAACTCTCCACATCAACTTCATATTATTACCATGTCAATAAAATTTAATCATCACTCCAGGTGGAGCCATGAACTGGGCAGAAAATTCATTAGGAAAGCAAAAGAACCTGTAATAACATGATGAACAATGTTTTAAAAATGTGACATTTACAGTTGAATATCAGTAGTCAGGCTGTCAATGTCAGCTTCAATTAATACTGAAGTCAGAAGCATCACCCAAGGAGAATTTCGCTCTGAACCATAGATGGGATTTTTACCCAATCATTCATATAAAATGCAAACAGTTCTTCATATCTGAATCCTCTCTCTTTTATTCTTTTTTGACACTTGAGAGAAGACAGCAGCTGAAACCGAGCTAGCAGGCACACCGTACTAAACAATTTCTAACTTCAAGAAAGTTAACAGCAAAAATATCCATATGTACATGAAAAAGAGAAGTAAAGAAAAACGTGAGATATCTTGTAAAAGCAGGTTAGTGACAGAATCTGGGAATAGTGTCTCAGTCTCTTGGCTTCCAATGCAATTCTCCATTAGTGACCAAGGTGACCTTGCAAGGCTAGAATTAAGGCTTTCAATTATAACAGTCTTGTCTGCACTGATGAATATGCTCAACTACACTGCATGAAATATTCTGTCTTCCAAGAGGCAACTGTGATTTTTTCTTTTCTCATTTGGGAAGCACTCAGCTTTCATATAGACATGATTTCTTTTCTTTCTTGAGGAGAGATACCAGTGCAGCTCTAATGGTAACATTTGGCCTTCACTGCCAGGTTTTCCAGAAGATCAGTGCAGCTGTCCTTGTCCTCTGAGAGCTCAGAGAGCTCCACAAGGGTGAAAATCTCTCGGTGTACAGAGGTACATTTTCTGCATTTTTGAAAGATGAACAAAGTGTTCCTTCATGGCTCTTTATATTGAGGTACTTTAATCATATAACCATATCTTCCTTCCTTGAAAAAGGAGGAAAATACATTCACTAGACCTGCAATGAGATCATCAAGGAAGGTGACAAGTGATTCCAAAACTAATTGTACATTCTGTGTTGCAGTGTCAGTTTGAGGCCGTATTACTGTTCACCTTAGAAGTATTGACACTCGCTGACAGGATGAGAAAATACGAACATTTTTTATGTAATCTCTGATGTAAACATTACACAGCTATATAAAGTTAGAAAGAGAATTCATTAGCCTGTGGGATGTGGAATTCAAAGTCGAACAATAAAAATCTAAGTAGATCATATTCACAGAAATGACAGGTTTTCCATGGCATTTATATAATGAAGTGCTCTTATGCCAGAATGGGCTGTTTTTACAGCCTGTCCCAGAGCACCTACAGACAGTACATCTGTGCTGCAGTAATTGGGGCTCCTGCTAGAAGAGAGTTGAGGGTTCAAGTAACTAATAGCAACTTTATTTTTTTCATCTTTTATTGATAGTAACTGTTAAGATTAACCAAACTAACGGGAAGGGGGTAACTGTAAGAAAGAGTTCTAAATAAAAACTCCAGTTTTGTACAAACGTGCAGTTGGCTTTTATGAAAGGTTGTTTTTATGGATGTGCATTCAAGTGTGAATCATAGAGTAGAACTCCTGAGTAGGTGTACCTGTATGTAGAGGTCATCTGGTATAAAACGGTGGGAACTTTTATCCTGTTAAGTATTCTCTGTGATTTCAGTACTAAATTATTCTAAGTGCAAGTATTAGCACTATTGCAGTTGCTTGAGGGTTTTTTGTTGTTTATTTATTTCCCCCCCCCTGTCAGTGTAGGAAATTTAACAAACAAAATAAAATTAATTTTCTAAACTTCTTCACACCCTTCACATCCCATGAGGTGGGGAAACAGAAAATGTCAGTGTGTAATTGTTACATCATAGACACAACAAAAATCCAAAAGGAGGTATTTCGCACAAATTTGAACCCTATTCACATAATAAAAAATGGGGGAAAAAAATCCTCACCTTTGTAAATGACATCAGCTACACAGTGAAACCAAGGAGAAACATAACTAACAAGGAACACTGAATAATTCAAGACATCTTTCATACATCACCACAAGGTTCACAGATCAGCAAGGCGAACACCTCAATTATGGATATGCTTTCCCCTTCAGGGAGCAGTAGAAGTTAACTTTCACTATTAGCTCACCAGAATATTAATTTAATAAATTTATTTTAATAGCACATAATACAAATCCTCAGGTACAAACAGGAATAGAACAAAAAAGACAAGGTGAGGGGTAGGCTCTCTAAAAGACTGGAGGCTGCCTCATCACAGCTGAAGGAGGCGAGTTTTCTTCACAAGGTTATTGGGAAATGTGGAAACAGTACATACTGTTAGAATTACAACAAATTCTGCATGAAAATTAGTACTTCAAAGGAAAAACAAAAATTAGAAAAGGCTATAATGCAGCTTTTGCAGGATTGCAGAATGGTTGTTGCTGGAAAGCATCCAAAGGTACACTAGGTCCAACTTCAGCAGTAGCAGAGATACCCACAGCAGGGTGCCAGCACCATGACCAGGCAGCTTTTGGAGATCTCCAAAGAGAACTAACATTTCATAGCATCATAGAATGATTCAGGATGTGATTATCTTAGAGACCTCTAAGATAACCTAGTCCAACCATCCACCAACCACCAACACTGCCCACTAAACCATGTCCCTTAAACCATGCCCACTAAACCATGTCCCTAAACCATGTCCCTTAGTACAACATCTAAATGTTTCCTGAATACTTCCAGGGATGGTGACTCCACTGCTTTCCTGAGCAGTCTGACCCAATGTATTATCACTCTTTCTGAGCAGAAATTTGTTCTACTATCCAGCCTGGACCTCCACTGGCACAATTTCAGGCCATTCCCACTCATCCTATTACAGTTACTTGGGAGAGGAGGGCAGATCCCCACCTCGCCACAATCTCCTTTCAGGAAGTTGTACAGTGCAATGAGGTCTCCCCTGAGCCTCCCCTTCCCCAGACTGAACAATCCCAGCTCCTTCAGCTGCTCCCCATATGACTTGTGCTCCAGACCCCTCACCGTTTCCTTGTCCTCTGGACACGTTCCAGGGCCTCCATGTCTTTCTTTTAGTGAGGGGCCCAAAACTCAACACTGTACTCCAGGTGCAGCCTTGCTAGAGCTGAGCACATAAGGGTTACCACTCCCCTGCTCCTGCTGGCAATGCTGTTTTTGATTCAAGCCAGGATGCCACTGGTCTTCTTGGCTACACACAGGCACACTGATGGCTCATGTTCTGCATGCTGTCAACTGACACCCCCAAATCATTTTCTTCTTCACAGCTTTCCAGCCACTCTGCCCCAAGCTTGTAGCATTGCCTGAAATTTTTGTGGCCAAAATGTAACACCCAGCACTTGGTCTTGTTGAATTCCACTCCATTGGCCTTAACCCAGTGATCCAATCTGTCCAGATCTCTCTGTAGGACCCTTCTATTTTCAGACAGATCAACACTTCCTCCCCCCTTCAGACTCCATGGTTGACAGAAAAATGTCTGCCAACAGACCAAAAGAGGCTATGGGGATTCAGTGATCAAGATGTTGTTTTACCATCTAAACAGCTACCACATGTTCAGTACCTTAAGTATAAGAATAAACTGTTTATTTCCCTCCCCCTGGAAAATATAAGTTGTCAGTTGACTGAATCTAATTTGAAGGATGCAAAATTAAACTGTTTGTCTAGATGCTGTAATGTGAGTACTTTATAAAAACATTTGCAACGTCTTTTTCTTTTTTTTTTCTTTTTCTTCTATCTAACAGTGGGATATAGGTACTAGAAAAAGAACCAAAACCTCTAAACTAAAGCAATCTGTGGATTAACAACTGTTCCAATATATTCAGCACAGTAATTTTAATGATTTCTGCTTTCAGCTTTTATATTTTCCACATAACTATAATATGGATCAAGTTAGAGATAAAATTTCATATGCTACCTCCCACTATTCCACTCTTAATAATTTAGTATGTTTATACTTCTGGAAGAAACAGCAAAAATTCTTCATATTCTATATTCATCCCTCCGCAATTTCCATATTTATTCAATTAGCATTCATAGAATATGTGCTCTAACTGTTAACAAGTCCAGACTTATGCTAAAAGTTTCATCCCCATTCTGTATGCCTGCATAATTGTTAAGAAGCCCTTCAAGATCTTTAAGATAGCAGTGTGCACTTTGAGCTTTCTTGTCAGCTATTAACAATCCAGAGATCTTGGATTCAGTGACTTACAACAGGACAGATTCAAAACAGAGCAGAATTAAGGATTTTCTCTTATGAAAGCACAGATGTTGGTCATATGGAACATTCAAGAATTCGAGATCCAATGCTGACTTAAGCTCTGTATGCATTAAAGCACTACTTTCAATTAATAATCACATTATAGTTTTTAAATATATACATGTTGTAAATATACTCATTGAAGCTTACATCGTGTTTTGAGATAGATTGTTATCAAACATATGAAGGGAACAATCTCTATGCAAGTCACTCCATGATCATGATATTTTAAATAAATATTATCCAGAAAAACAGTGTTAGATATATCATGCAAGTCAGCTATTGCTGGAATAGCACCTAAGTCGGTTTCACTTCACCAATGAATCACTTGGTTTTGTAAAAGCATGATTTGGAATAGATCTTTGTTGATTACTTGCTTATAAATTGTATTAAAATCTGATATTTGATATCCATGGTAATTTCACTCTGGGCAGGCTATAATTTCATATATTTTTATTTCTTAAGCTGTAGAATGAAAAACCATTAAGTGTAGAACAAGAGGGGAAAAGAAACCATGTTGATGTACCATTTTATTTTGCAAGCAAGTAAAAAAAAACAACAGCAACCTCTGACATAGAAGTAGACTGCTATATAGGCAACCTAGAATTTATATTCCTATTTTACGTTCTCTCAAGAAAAAAAAAAAAAAAAAGAGCTGATTCCAAAACCTTTGACAGAAATGGAATAGGAATTAATATTAATCAGTTGTTTTGGTATTAGCAAGCCTTCTATTTGTGCTGGCTTTTGTGATATGCATATAAGGTCTCCAGGGAACTGCTGTATATTATCTGCCCAGGAGATGACTTTTAGAGAGGCATGTGCCTGCCTACAAATGATTAAGGTATATCACACGTGTGAATGAGCAGCTAAATTCTGACAGATACAATTAAAATCAATAGTTCAGTCATATACAACAGGCTAAGATGTGGAATAAATTCTGCATTAAACACAGACACCTCACTCATTACTGATTATGATTCCTATTTCTAAATCGCTGAAGAAGCACCGAATACAGTCACTGAGGTTGACAACTCTAAAATTTGAAAATACATATTTTTCTTAAATTACATACTATGAATACTACAGAAAATGCAGCATCATATTCAATATGTCTATGTGCACTTTCTACCACTGTTAACTAGGAGGTTCAGGTTGGATATTAGGAAACATTTTCTCTCAGAAAGAGTGGTGAGGCATTGGCACAGGCTGCCCAGGTGGAGTCACCGTCCCTGGAGGTGTTCATGAAACATGGAGGTGTGGCACTGAGGGACTTGGTTTAGTGGGCATGGGGTGAGATGAAAATTAGACTTGATCATCTTAGAGGTTTTTCCAACCTCAACGATTCTATTATTCTATTGAGATTTTAAGTTTCTGTCAACCACTTCCTGGCTTTTCCCCTTGCTTAATTTTAAGAAAATTGCAATAGGCAATGAGAAAACAAAAGACATAAAGCTTGTTCCCCAGGAAGTCCAGAGTTGACAAAATTGTTCCCATTATTCACCACAAAGATCAACTACCACATGCACACTAGGAACAGTCATACTTCAAAGAAGGCTTTATGGAAGGCTTCAGGAAGGAAACATTCATGAAAGGCAGAAGTTTATCCAGCAAGTGTTATGCCAATTGCTACAGAGGAGCACAGTGTTCCCTGTACAAGTCTCATCTTTGTGAGGGAAGAACAGAAAAGAGATTAGAGGAATAGATGTGTAGAGGAGGACCTGAACTGATTGCAATTAATTTAATCGCCTACAACAGGAGCCAAGTCCACTTTGTCTCCCCATATGGTGCATAAAGCATTTCCAGAGAGCAGCTCAGCATATGTAAAACATGGATCACACCTCACTGTACCTTCTTCATTAATCACAGGGGGGAAATGTGACTGTGTGACTATCTCAAGTCTGGGTGAAGTGAATCCAGGCCCAAGGCTATGTGACTGTCAATGGCTATTCCAACCTCACCAAACCAATGCATGCATGCAATATTTTTCTGTTGTGACAATGGAAGAATTAAACATAACTGGTACAATAAGTATAAAGTATGAGTATTTTTGACACGAAGGTGGTTTTAAGCTCATACACATTTTGTCTGTCATCACTTATACCCACAGTGATACAGCTCTCCAACAAGGACCCCCAGCACAAAATGCCAGACTGCATTGGAGAATGTGCATCTCAAAGATTTGATCATACAGATTATGTAGGAGTATCTATGTATCTAATAATTTAGTGCAACTAATATTGTCAGGTAGCCTTAGTGCTTTTAGCCTAACCGCTTTCGACAAAGAATGAGATTTTTAGCACACGGGATCTGACATTTCATATTGATGAGAACTTAAAACATTGCATGGTGACAATTTCCCAGATTAAATTCACTAAGAGTGGTAAGGCTCATACTAAGTGTAGTTTTTTTATTTGTCTTCCCCTGAAGATTTGATCAAAAAACCTTAATTTAATAATAAACTTGAACGAAGAAGGAACTTGAGTGAGATCTGAATAGTTGTCTTGATATATATACATTTTTTTAAGCCTGATTTTTCTTGTTAGCAATCTGCATGATAGTATTTCCTGCTAAATAATAACATTGTATTAAATGGTTTTAGATTTTGTCTTGTTTACAAATCCAGATTTATTCTGTCCCATTAATTTTAGTTCTATCTATATAATTTTATTGATTATATAATTACATATAATGAAATTGAATGAAATATATAGTATTATAATGCATAACGTGGTGACAGAAACACATTAGGTTGTTGGGGTTTTCTTGGAAAAAAAGAAAGCTAAACATTTATGTGAAGTTTTGAACTTTCAGGACAGAAGACATCCTAAAAGACTGACCAATCACCTCTTATCAGTGCTGCAAAAACAAAAATGAAATTTGAATGGTGACAGTACAGACTCATCTTCTTACTTTCCATTTCTGGTTCATCTCATGGATTATTCTGTTTTTATTTTTTAACCTCTATAGTTTATATAAAATATGCCCACACATTAAAGAGTGCTATCCATAACGTATGTTATCATAAAGGTATTTGAAGTATTACATGATTGTTCAAAACAGAAAAAAAATCCTTAACTTCAGCATGCAACGAAACTGTGTATTTATAGCAATCTGTGCTTCTGATCTGTTATTGGTGATAACGCTCCTCTTATTAGCAATTAGGAAAAACAGCTTGATACCAGGCCTTCCTAATTGAACCTTCTCTAGTCACAATAAGACTGCAGTATTCATTGTATTTGCAGCCTGTTTCAAGATCCTTCCTTTATCAAGACTGTATGAAGATCGTTCTATTATCTCCATAAATAAAATTCCTGCTATGCATAATAAGCAGCATGTTTTTCAGAAAGAAAAAAAAAAAAAGAAAAAGCTTAGGACAATCTCAGTAAATTTCTACAGTAAATCAGTGAAAAATTAGTATGCACTATGGAGGGAGAGACACAGAGAGAATTAGAAAAAGAGAAATATACAGAAAGGTTCATGCAGTCACAAAGCAGTTCTGGAAAAAGATTCTTCAAACAATGCTTGCAGTGTGGGTTGCCACTGCACAAGAACTCAAAAAGTTGCAACCAGACATTCCAGCTCCTTTTCCAAACACGACAGAGTATAGCTATTAAGTCTCACTTAGCCTGTTCAGCTCCAGTAGGAATTGAATCTTTTTGGTTCTCACTTTTGTAATGCAAAGCATTTTATAAGGGACTCAAGTGTTTTCCTGAAAAATGACTACTTCCGTGTTTCTGTTTAATACCATACAAAGCAAATACCCAAGACGTTTTCACAGTTTTAAAGCTAAAAGCTAAGGCTGTTAAGGGAATTTTGCAAAGTTACTGCCCCAGTCCCCTAAGATCAGAACTGGGAGACTGGGAAGATCAAGTTGTTACTGAAGAAAATACAGGCAGCCATCATTCTATGTGCAACAGTGGAGAAACTTAGAATGATAGAATCAGTAAAGTTGGAAAAGATCTCTAAGATCACCTAGTCCAACCATAAGCCTGTTTCTACCACGCCCACTAACCATGCCTCTGAGTACCATATCTCCACATTTCTTGAACACCTTCAAGACAGTGACTCCACCACCTCCCTGGACACGCTCCAGGGCCTTGATATCTTTCTTGTAGCGAGGGACCCAAAACTGAACACAGCACTCAAGGTCCAGCCTCACCAGTGCTATGAATGGGAGGATTTATTACTCCCTCTGTACATGTTGATAACATGTTGTTACATGAAAGACAACTAAAACAATTCCTTACTTCACATGTTGTGCATAGAAGTCTTGTTAACAGGCACCATTGGAGCCAGCAAGTATCAAGCACACCAGATTTGGATGGGTTTGTCTTTATCAACTGACTCCACTCATAGGCCTGAATAAGCGTGCACTATTCTTGCTTACGTGGCATTCTGCTACTCAACTCAGCTGGCTCAGGAGCAAACCCATCTGTCAAATGACAAAAAAAAAAGTGTATGTTTGTTCCAAGACAAAATGAAGAAGAGTTTTTTGAATTGCAGAGTGTCTCACAACAACTGAGGCATGATGTTGTTCAACACTGCTTCCAACGACAGAGCAGGAGCATGAATGAAATTAAAAAAATATTCAATATATTAAAAATAATGACGATAAAAAATAAATCAAAGCTATTACCAGGAGATATTTTTAAATAGGAAAGTGGTTTGCTGAAGATGCTTGCAAATCAGAATATGGAGCTAGCTGAAACACACGGCAATTTACAGTCATTATAACTTAGCTTACCAAGCACCTTGCAATTCTGTTAAATTTTCATGCTGAAAGTGTAGCTGCTTTTTTAATCACTTAGTCTCCAGTGATAAATAAGCTGTAAAATAACTAACTGTCAATGATTTGCCCCCAAGCTAGCAACCTCCTGTGACAAAGGAATGCCAGCATCTCTTAGAGAAATGCTCAGGGTTGTACCTTTCCAAAGGTCCGCTGTGTACTTTAATAACCCAGCCTAAATGAAAGGTTACCTATCCAGGAACTACTTTTGGGACAGGCTCAGCTCAAGGCTCATATTCTGGATTCATAAGATGACCACTTTTTCTCTCCGACACACGTTTCATTAAATGATGAGTAAATCTAGCCCAAAGCACTTGAGAAATCTATGCAAAAAATCAAGGGTAAAGGGGAATAATCAAGAAAATAATGTAACTATTGGAAATTCCTTCACTAATTGAGGATTCAGATTCTGTGATATGTGATTAAGTACTATTTAATTGTAGTGTTGTTTTTTCTAATGTTTAACTTAAGAAAATGACTTATCATTTCTTATAATTTTACTGAAGTAAAATTTTACTTAAGTATATTTTTCTCCTTGGGAATACTTGGGAAAACAAGCACTTGGAAAAAAAAAAACACAAAAAAATGTATGTTAATGTCATAGCATATTAAACAACAACAACAACAACAACAACAACAACAACAAAAAAAGAAAAAAAAAAAAGAAAAAAGAAAACCAAAAGATTCTAAGGCAAGAACTGTCAGGTTCTTTATCTGAAATTGGTTATGATGTGTCCATAAACCAGCATCCTGCTGTGCACTTTCAGCAACTCACTTTGCTCTCACTTTCATCCCACGTGGCTCTTCCCAGGTCAGTAGTTCTGACCCTTTCATTTTGCTGATCTTTTGCTCAGGATACTACCTGACTTCTACTCTATAATTCTAAGGGGATTTACAGAGTATCTTCTTTATTCATAGCTTATTTTTATTCATACATTTCTATCCCATCATATTGATTTCCAGTTTCCCTTAGTGACTGCTTGCCTTTTCCACTACTGTGGTTCATTCATGCTCCAGCATTCTTACTGTTTCCTACATCTTTTTGTATAATCTCCCTGGTACATTTTGCCCTTTCCTGTTCTTTTAGTTCTCATCTATACCAAACTTTGTGTGTCTTCTTACATTCTAATCAATTTAATTGCATTTAACTGGAATGATACCAAAATTGAACTCTGTATTCCTATTCTTATCTCCTGGCGTTCAATTTACTCATTTTAATTTAGCTTTCACAGGAGTTGGGAATATTATCTATAAACAAAGTATTTCACCATGCAACCTACTTTCCACAATCTAAAAACATTTTTTTCCAAAACAAGGATAACTAGGTAGCCAATCTATGGTCATACTTTACACCTCTGAACTTACTGCCTTCTCATATTGAAGAAGAAAAATCTATGAGCCAAACTCCACATCAAAATAAGCAATCAAGTGAATTTGATTCTCTGTTCTTTTTCTCTCTCGACAGCTCCTCATCCAATTCCAGCTCTCTGCCATCTTTAATCTTAGAAAGATAATAAATTAGACAGTGAGTGGATTTTCTCATCACTGATTACTAATGACATATCATTTTCTTTTGTATCACCCATTAAAATTCTTGAGACCCAACATCCTGTTGGATGCTGGTGCCTACACTACAAAGCCAAAAGGCATCCAATTCAGTCTGTTATACAAAATCATGTCATAAAGATTGAGGCAACTGTTTTAAGTGGTGTCCAAAGTTTTGAGTAAAGTCAGAATATGACTATTTGTGCTAATTCATTAATCAGTGGAAAGCGATTATCAAATGTGTGTGTGACATTGATCTGTCAGTATGTATGTTTTCATTAGATGTGTGGAAGGTGGGGTGAACTGGATAAACAAGCTACATCAGGCACCTGCAGAGCATATTCATGGTTTTTCTTCTGACATAAAGGACTGGAGCAGAAAAGATTTAATTATGGACCTACTGCCCCCATTAGCTCTCTTGCAACCCAGCATCAACAACACTAATCACAATTCTACAACTGTAGATTTTCTTGTTTCTTTTGAAAAAGAAAGAAAAGGAAGGAAGGAAGGAAGGAAGGAAGGAAGGAAGGAAGGAAGGAAG
>NW_024884141.1:915577-926006 GCF_019232065.1 Centrocercus urophasianus | reverse complement strand
AAGGAAGGAAGGAAGGAAGGAAGGAAGGAAGGAAGGAAGGAAGGAAGGAAGAGAGACAGAGAAAGAGAGAAAGAGAGAAAGAGAGAAAGAGGGAGAGAGAGAGAAAAAGAGAGAGGAAGGAATGAATGAAGGAAAAAAGGAAGGAAGGAAAGATAAGGAAGGAGGGATAAGGAAGGAAGGAACAGAAAACTATTTTTTTTTATTCAGAGTACTACTTTTTTCATTAAACTACGGTCTGGAGAATCCCCACACTCTTTATCTACAGAGGAAAAAACTCCTTGTCTCTGTTGTCAGAAAAAGAGTCTGTAGTTATTTCAGGGACTCACAATTAAAGGAAAAACCAGGAAAGTTTTACTGTGTGGTCTAACAATGACAAATTTATGTGAGGATAATGAAAAGAAAGAAGGTTTCAGGGGAGGAAAAGTTTGAAGAGACGTGTGGGAATAACACTAGTAGGCACAGAATAAGGGAAAAATTGCTGAAAGTGAAGATGGAAAATATTAAATCAACCCTCCACCTGGGAAAAGGGAGAGGAATATGATGTTGCTTTTTTTCTTTTTTTTCTTTCAAAATGGTCATAAATTACAAACATACTGACAGAAAGGCAAGGCTGCTCATGAGAGGTCTTGGCAAAGAAACAATCATGAGACTAACATAGATAGGAGAATTACAACAGAGTTTGTCATTTGTCTCATACCCTAGACCTTATATTTCCTTTTTCTGGATGTCCTGCAGTTTCTCTTAATAAAATAAATGACTGGAGTTTTTCCTTCAAATTCTTTACCTTATGCTTCCAGGAGATTTCCCACTGAACAAAATATAATCCTATTTAACAGTAATGAGAAGTAAAAATAAATTCTGCATCTGAGAAGCTAGGTAGAACTGTGATTAAAGGTTGACATTTTTACTTAGTATGCAAGATTACATTTTCCATTTTTATACGTTCCCTAAAGAACAACTGGTTCAGATTTATATGAGTTGGCACCATTCTGTCAGTTCTCAGTATGGCAGATAATTCTGGAGACTGGATCTGAATTTTTTTCTAGCAATAAAACACAAGAAAATGAGCACCATGTGTAAGCCAAGCCTGTAAGTATTTTTTTCCTTGGGATCTACTTACTTGAAAGAATCCCATAGGATACAGTCTCACACAGAAGAAAGGCCCAGGAGTGCTGGCTGTTACTCAAGGATCGTTTCTTCCATACTCAAGAACAATCTATCACAATAACAGGAGTTTAAGCTAGAGTGGCAAGAAGCCTGCATGGATGAACAAGTTACTCACAATGAAACTCAGATTAAAAAAGCCTACAAGAGGTGAAAGAAGGGACAAGGGAACAGAAGGAATAGTGAGACACTGTTTGGATTTCTGGGATGGAGTTTAGAAAGCTGAAGGCCGTATAGAGTTAAATCTGGCCACACAAAGGCAAGAGGAATATTTTCTATAGGTACTGCAGCTGCAAAAGCAAGGCAGGTGAGGCCGTTGCTGAATGGGGCAGGTGATAGGGGACATGATAGTGGCCAAGGAAAGAGATTACAACAGCACTATCTTTTTCACTTTTTTTTCCCCCTAAATTTTAGCATTTTGTTATCTGTATAATTCTATTTAGCTTTAAAAATACACTTTTAAATACATTAAAGTACCCTTGAAAGGCTTCTTTTTTAAATTACAAAAAGAAAGAGCTTTCTTAATATGTATACATTGTGGCAGAATAAACTTTTAACATATGTCCTCACAGTATATGCAAATCCCAATTTATATGTATGCTTAGAAAAAGTTGTACTTTATGACCCAATGAGCATTATGTACAAGGCATTGCCATACCAAAACTCCTGGAAGTAAACTAGAAGGATTTGCAATACTGGTTGAAAGCAGTTCCTTTTGCTAAAAGCTTTGATTAAGGAAACCAGCTATACACTGCAGGTTAGTGCTTTTCTGAAGAGAAATCCTCGAAAGTGATAATGAAAAGAAATAAAAAAACATCCATAGAGAACATCACATTATACCACCGCCCCAACGTAGCAATCACATTTAAAATGCTTTATACAGTTTGAAAATACTTTCTGCTATTATGGAGAGTTTCACGGATACATATTTAATGACAGGAAGGACTCCTATGAGAATTGTATCTGACCTCCTGCAAAATTTGGCTCAGAAATCCATCTCATAAATCCTAAATCATCATACTTCTATAGCTTCAGCAGAAAATGCTCCTTAGAAAAAAATAATAAAAAATGTAGCCTTTAGTTCTTCCAAGTATAACCATGAAAAACAGAATCATTAAAAGCTTCTAAAAGATAGATGTTTAAGTATATTTGAATATGACTTCTTTTGATTTGACCTTGACTAAGTGAAAGCACATAGAAAAATTTACAGGGAATGTTAGATGTGAGCTCTACTAATATCTGGCTAACTGCCTCTGCTGTGAAAGCTCTTTTATTTTAGTGAAATTTTATGCACAAAAGCATTTTCCAGAAACTGATGAAGTATGTTCAATTTTTTATACCCAAGCTTAATTGCAAAAGCTTTTTCATAATAACAAATATTGTCCCAAGCAAAGACTATATTTAATAAATATGCTTATTATTTTCCTTAATGAAAGTAATGTTTAAAAATTATAGGTAATCCCATTACGCTGTACTTCAATTATACAGACTAGCTCTCCTGCCCCCCTGCTGATAGAAGACTACCTCATCTTTGATTCCAATTATATACATTAAGTCCTTCCCAAACCACCTTCATTATTACACACAGCATGCTTATTTCTATCAAAGAAACAACCATAATTGGGAAAGAGCAAAATACATTCTCAAGTCTAAGATAATCACAAGAAAAGTTAATTATGTCAATTACAATAATCATCTCTCCACTCAACAAATCAGACCTATTACTACACAGAGTAGTACACAGATAGAGAGACACAATAGGGCAGGTCCTGATCCTTGATAAACCATGGTATTTCCATTCAAGCCACTCTTACTGGAACACTGCAAAGCACCACATTTTGACTTTAAACTATGTTCTAATGCAAAAATAGCAAAAAAATGGCTATCAGAGAAATCCTCCTAAACACAAACCCTGCACATGGCATGGGAGTTTAAACAAGATGATCATTATGGTCCTTTTCAACCCAGGCCATTCTATGATTCCATTCTGTGTTTCGTGCTCACACCCCAAATTAAACTGAACTCTTTCTACGTTTGGGATAAAATTCTATTTACTAGAAGCAGAAGTGGACTACTGACATGAGATTAAAAAGGTTGCTCAGAAGTGTGGAGGTAATAGTGGTAGATATAAGGATTAAAATGTCCAGTAAATTTACTAATTGTACTTACTGTAGAATTTCATCTCAGTATCAGGACTGATGAAACTGTGAAACATTGACTTCATCCCTACCACAAGTCTGAGAAGTAAATGTTGAAGATATTGCCATATAAGACAAAAAGAGAGCTGTTCACCTCATTCAGTGTTAGAGTAGGCATCACACAAGAAGCTCACAGACCCCATAAAAGCACAGGCCCAACCTTTAAGCCTTCGGGTTTTAGAAGGAAGATGTGCTCCAGCTTTCCATTCTTCTGGTGGTTAATTTTCCTTCCTCTGCATGCTGTACCTTATTCTAATATCAAATTTGGTCAGCCTCCACCATTTCAACCCTTTTTAGAACTCTGACAAAGTTTTAAAAAGCCTGCTTATCTCTGTGTTTTTGCAGTATCTAATTGTGCCAGCACAGCTATTCTCAACCCTCCTTTTGCTAAGTTTTTTCTATCCCACCTTAGACCACTTCACAATCTGTTTTTGGTTGTTTCACAAAGCATTTGTTAGTATTGTTTTATGGGCACCAGAAGTAGATGTAATTTTCCAGAAAGTTTATGACATTTCAAAATACCAGCATTAAGCTTCGTGGCATAAATAGCAACACTTAAACCAACTACTTCTCTGTTTAGTTAAATTCATACATTGTTTAATGGATTCTTGGCAGTTTCCTGTAGAAAATCTGCACTGACCATTGACCATATGACAGTAGAAGTCATGTGTAGAGCATATTTTGTTTTCATAGGGTAACATCCATTCTCCTAAATGTTCCAACCACTTCCTTTATCTTGATTTGTTTTTTTCCTTATCACTTGGTGACTTTGTCAGAGAATTGGGATCACTGCCAAAGATATTTACTTCAATTTTGTCTCTAGACCTAAATTAGATTCTAAATACAAAATTAGATTATTAATCAGTTAAAATCTAAATCTTCATTATTAATTTATTAGAAACAATACAGCAGCTTGTAAAACATTTATGCGGCAGTAAACGGAGAGCTAGTTTGCAGAGATCATGACATGCCTAATTTACTACACAACTAAATATTTAATTAGAAAGGGTGGCAATGATAAAGGTGTGTTTTTGAAATTAAACAATCTTTTTAATGATAGAAGTCTTTAACTGTATTTTGCACAGCATCAGTAAGTTTCTAAAACAAGCATTAGTAAACATCCTCTCTTTTGTAGACTTTCCCTGATCAGCTAAGTGAAGAATCATGTACGCTGCTTTCCAGTTTGCCATTTAGAGATAGGTCTGTTCCCCACAGTATTTTCAACAGAAAGAAGTTCTAAATGCCATTTTAAATTAATTAGAAAGATAATTCACTTCATATGCCAACTGAAATAAAAGCTGGAGGAAAAGTATATTGTAATATTTCCAGCAGGTTATTTTTTTTCTATCTTCAATATGATGTTTCTGATTTAATGCCTTTATTACCAACGTTACTATCTCTTATTAGAATAACAGTGTTTTAAATAACTAACATGCATATATGTAATTCTTTGTTTCAGATTTGAAATAAAAATTTTCAAAATCTCCTAGATGAAGTTTTTTTTTAATTGTTTTTTGTTGTTTTGTTTTTCTTATAATAGATTTATGCATACATATCTATATGAAATTGCTCAACAGGAAGAAATTGCATGTGGACCTTTTATAAGGCTGTCTCAGTGTTGAATGTGGCTAGAAAATGATGATACCCAGCATGTTTACTTGAGAGGAGCTTTCAGACAAGATATTCCTAGATCAGTATGAGGGCTGATCCAAAAATAATGCCTCATATTTTCTGACACTGGCCCACAGTGTCAGAGGTAGATGCTGGTGGTATAGTAGTAGAGGTTGAACCTTCCCTCCAGTATTCCATTACATTTTGCTGCTGTGTGACAGATGGCAGCAGAGGGGTGGCCTGACAAACGGCATCTGACATGGAAGTGAGGATGAAACAAAGGTGTATCATTGAATTCCTCCCCACAAAAAAAATTGTACTCACTGACATTCATTGATGCTTGCTGAACATTTATGGAGACAAAAAACTGCATGTCAGCACAGTGAGGCAGCGGATGGTGCGTTCCAGCAGCAGTGACTGTGGTTCACCTCTGATTGCACAGATTTTTACATGCACAGCATGTAGCTCTTGTTTAACACTGGTGAAAATGCACTGCTAATGGTAGTAACTGTGTTGAAAAAGAGCTCTTAGCTGAGAATTTACTCTATCAAATAGTGTTATTGTTCTCTCTGTATGTGTTGGAGTTTCCATGAACACATGTAGGAGGCATTATTTTCAGAGCAACCCAATAACTGTATCTGAATGTTTCAGATGTTGTTCAACGTAAGGCAAGAGGGACTACAGTGAATTCTGTAAAGACAAAAAATAAAGAAAAACATTCTTAAATATTATTCTGCTATTGTCTAAGTCAAGTAACAAGAGTCTCAGACAAGGGAGTCAGTGACTTTTTTACCCTTATATGTGAAGGCAAATGTGAAAAATGGAAAAGGTAGACTGGAGGAAGTTACAAACAGTAACAGCGTGTCCTATTTCAAGGTGAAGGTTCATTCAGTAGAACATTACACCAAACAAAACCATGAACAGTCTATAAGAATAGTCCTGAAAACAAACAGAAGCAAATAGGATCAGTTTCACTTAATCCTGAAAAGCTATTTCAAAACAGTAAATTGATACTTCTTAACTGCCAAGCTGTTTTTGCTAATATAGAATTTCCTGACCCTTTGTTACCTCACAGAGATGGATAATGTTCCATTCAAAAACAATGCACTTAAAATCTTTATGAAAGTTTTCTGCTAAGATGATCAAAATTAAGTGTGTGTATCTCATAGTTGACTATGAGATCAATATCAAAACAATACACATTTAGGAAATAAGTAGAAATATACTGATCCCTTAGAGAGTGGGTTAGAAGACCGTTGTATTGGCTTTACTGCAAAGCATTTTTATAGGGCAACAATAAAATATAAAATATATGAGTATTCCCATTTTCCTACACCTTCCTTATGCCTCAAGCCTAAAGAATATTTCACAACTGTATAAAATAGCATGATATATATGATCAAGACTTAAATTGAATAAAGTACACAGGTGTTGTGGGCCTCTTATTACGCATTAACAACATAATGTGGTGAATAAGTTATGACCTTGCTTATCAAAGTAACAATTTCCCAAGCAAACTTTTAAGAGATAAGCAGTATCACAGCTATTAATCCATGGCCGGCTAAAATACTGCTGCATGGCATAGGGAGGAATGACCCTATGGAAGACAGGCAAATAAATGGAAGATTTCTAGTCTAGAACTAAAATACAGTTTTCGTGCAAAGTTTACTTTTGAAATCCAATTCTGGTTTAATAATGACAGTTATTGATTGCTCTACTGAGCTTCAGGAAAGGCAGATGATAGCCTCAGATTAGTTAACACTGGCTAAGATTAATTAATTGATTAATCTAATAGGAGAGCTGTATGAGTCACTCAGAATGGTGCTGGCATCATCTTAAAACAGCTAGAAGCTGTGGAAGCTGTGTAGGTTCATACACTTTTACATCTAAAGGCTGTCATTTCTGAATAGACCTGCAATGTGCGTATATAGCGATGACAAATGGGGAACCTTGTTTTACTGTTTTGTGGGGTATACGAAAGACATTGTTAAAAAGAAAGCTTCAGTCTTCATAAGGGTTTGCAAGTGCTTCACACCACATTTGAGTCTCCTGCCTGGTAGTAAAGCCTATCAATTGCACCTATGAAAGAATCAAGGGATTGGCTAAAATTTCTTATTTGAAGTTGTTAACATAGATTAAATCTATAACTGCATGTTCCTCACTAAGTCTTCTCTGACACACATCAGCAGAGAAAAAATCAGCACCATTAAAATACATATAGATGCATATACCATCCTTTTGGTAGGATGCCTTCCACTTGCAGCAAGTTCTGTACATACCAGTTGTATTGTCTTATACAGTACACTAAAAGTATAGTTTGATGATTTACCATAGGAACTAAAAGAGAATTCTCATCTCCTAGTTTTCTCCAGGGACAATGATGCCAAAGGACAGATTGTATCTTGTCAGAGTTTCAGGCTGATCTCTGTTTGCAAACACAGTAAGTGATGCCAAATGCAGGCCAGAACGCAAATCTAACACATTTTATTATGCTGATTTGAATTGCATATGCAGGACAGAGAGGTAAATAATGCCAGAAAAATGCACCATACTTGCACATCATATGAACCCATTTTCAAAATGTACTTGAACATAGCATACGAATGCAAAGAAACAAAACAATTACAATGAAATAATGAGCATCTTATGAATTAAATATGATATTCACAGTGCTGCACACTGGGATTTAACACAATATGATATACTGCGTAGACCGAGAGTGGAAAGTCCAAGTAAAGTTATAAGTACAATAAATATCCTGCTTTTCTCTCTTTCTCTCTTTTTTTTTTTTTTTTTTTTTTTTAAATTTAAAAAAATGTGGAAACAATACATTGAGATTATTTAATAATGAAAACAAGAAAGAGAGACAGGCATATTCTCATTTTTCTCTGAAGAAAACAGTAGCTTGTGGCCTATGATAATAAAACCACTTATTTATTAGAACAGATCCAAACTGATTCCATCTGAGTCACAGCATGAGAACTCAGAGCAGCAATTAATGCAACCATTGTCATGGCAATTGTTTTCTGAACATCTTCGTGTCCATCTTGGTTTTAAGTAAATGAGATAATTTAACCAGAAAAGTTACTCACCCCATTTCTAAGATGATCTCTGCACTGGCTAAATGTGGAAAAGAAAAGCTGCTTTATGTGAAATGCCATGGAGACCCCTGGATAAGAGATGAAAGGCTGTGCTGTACCTGACAGCATGTGCACGCCAGAATGGCACCGCATGGGGAAAAAAAGAGGCATCATCACTGCGTGGCAGCCAGCTAAGATTAATTGTGTTCTCTGAGATTAAATTGGAGAGGAAGAGTAGAGATATTCTGTTCTTTCCAAACAGTTCACCTATAGCTGATTAAGAGCTACTTCTTCCATCAACATAAGGTAATTTAAACAATAACCCCTATTATTACTCATTAATAGTTACAGCAGGTGTTGGGCCCACAAAGATGGAACAGTCAAGCAACACAAGAGCAAAATCCCTCACAGAGGAAAAAAAAAAAAAAAAGATTGTAAAGGATTAACTTTAGTAGTTTATTATTCATCAGTATCTTGTTTTAAAATATCACTCTTGCGTTTTTGTAAGATTAGTTGAATTTATTTATTATTATTATGCTGATTGTAAGGTGGAAGCAAATTATAAGCATAATAAATCTCCACTTAAGCAGCTTATCCCTACAGTTATATATGAATCACCGTGCACATGGGATCATAACCAACTGCAAATAAGGAAAAAAGGGGAAAGAAGAGTTGAGTAGCTATATGGTGCTGGATTAAATAAAAACATAAGAAAATGCCTTAGAATTCCAACTATGTTAAAGCAAAAGAGCTTCAGAAAGAAAAAAAAAAAAACTTCACATATTTTTTTCCTCTCTCTGTTATGTGTAAAAAGAAAAGATCTTTCCATGAAGTTTTAAAACAGAGCACTTATAAACTCCATTTGAAAAGATTCTTCCAGTGGCCTGGCATAAGCCTGGTAGTTCTACAAATAAGTGACAAACTGTTGTCATCTCACTGAATCTGATCAGCACGAGCCTTCCTTGGCCCAAATGCAAGTAAAACTGTCCACCTGCCCTTATAGCTTGGCAGCTGTGTGAGATGTCCCATAGCGGAGCAGTCATTTCACCTTTAGCCAAGGCAATAACAAGTCCTACAAGCTTTATCACTTCATTGTAACCCCAGTGGACTTGAAATAATGTAGTGAGCTCCAGTTTGAAAGAGAGCACTTATGAAGAAGTCTGAAGTCCATACAGTATGCATGAAAATACTGAAGCAAAGAGAGTAGTGTTTGCTTTGTTTGGAATTAAATATATATATGATGTAATGAAAAATGTGTTTATCTAATACTCTATGATTTCTTAATAATTTTCTGTTCTTTTTTGTGAATATTTACTGGTTCAAGTAAACTTCTTATCTGTCTTTCAAACTAGATTAGGAGGAAGCTTCTTGAAAGCAAAATCAAAATGAAAAAGCATACACAGCTTAGAAAAGCCTACTCTGCAATTAGCTGTATTAGAATAGAGATATGAGAATGATTTGGGTATTAACTGTCATCATAACATGAAGAGTTAATTTCCACTATTGCCAGAACACCATCAGAAAAATGATGAAATATGTCAGCATTTATAGATAATATTCTTTTGTTATGCATCATCCCAGTTTTATTAATTTACTAAGGCAAATTTTCCTGCCTTTTTGCAAATATTTGTAGGTTGCCATTCTACCAGGGATACTCAATTTACCCCAAATGACACTAAAACAGAACCCACATTAAAAAAACACCTTCTGGCCTACATTCTCCTACCTAGTATGCACCACATTATATCTAAAACTACTCATTTGCAGTGATATGGTTTAGTTTGTGCATGTTGCTTATGGGTAATCTTTAGTTTTATCAACAGCTTTATCAACAGTTCAGAAACCACACACTACTTGTATCATTATGCACACATTTATTTTTAAAAGATAAACAGCTTCTGTCTTGAATTATAAATAGAATAAATGAGTTTAAACTACAATAATAAACTAAGATTTCTGGGGGAAAAATGCATATTTTCAAATACAGGACACCAATTCTTAGTACTGCTATCACCATGAAAGCATTTTGGTACCTAAAACAAGAAAAGGATTTCTAATAATGCTATTCTGTAAAATAAGGGGTGAAAGTAAATTGTCCTCTAAACACTTTTTATGGATGCTGTTTTTCTGCTGCTATGAGTTATCGCATCAGGACTTCCTTTTAAAGTGATTTTCTTCTTCAGATGTAAAAACTCAACAATAGGACCAATTATGATGCCATTTATACTTTGGGTCTCATGATTCAAACATATTCCACTTTCAAACAAATCAAAAACTCAGTGTTAGTCTTTCCTAATGAAACTGAGTAATAAGGTAACTCTGGCAAAATAAATAAATAAATAAATAAATAAATAAATAAATAAATAAATAAATAAA